>NC_067161.1:51214172-51516991 GCF_903995435.1 Acomys russatus
CTGGGTGAGGGGCACCTTCCCCTCTCTTCGCTAACCCTGCCTTCGTCCCACCTGACAGAGTTTCTTGCCCCTCTCAGAGCCTCTAATGTATTCAGTGGTGTCCCACTGTTTCTTGCCCTGACTAAGGAAGTTTCCTATGCTGACATCATGGCTACACCCGGCCATACCAGAAACCTCCCTGACCTCTTTATCCCTGCCCCCAAATACTGCGTCCATCTCCCTCCCACAGGCCTGTGACGGACTGCTCACAGTGCCTGACGTCCCCCCCTCACCTTTCCTACATGCCTGGATTTCATGATTGGCCGCACAGTGCTCAGCCTTGCCCTGCCTCAGACATTGGCCTCTCAGACCTTTGTGCTGGGGCGCTCTTGTTTCATAACCTAGTCTGACTTATTTATTTATTAGTTTGACATAGTTTATTAATTTGAGGCAGGGTCTCATGTGTCTCAGGCTGGCCTTGGACGCTCTCATCTTCTTTCCACATCCCGAGCCCTAGGGTTACGGTCAGGTACTAAGTCACTGAGTCCCATTGGTGACTCCAGCTCACCCATAGCTTTCCTGTCCTCTCCGTTCACAGGTGGAAACTCACGCACAGCCATGATTGCAGCCTTGAGCCCTGCTGACATAAATTATGAGGAGACGCTCAGCACGCTCAGGTGGGGTTTCAGCTTTGGCCAGGAGCTAAGGCTGGGTAGTCAGAAGGGGAGGGAGAGCCTCCAGCCCTGTCACAGTGTCTTGAGATCTGGGAGGGAGCAGGAAACAGACAGCAGAGTCCTCCCAGGCCTGCCTTCCCCACTTCCACCTTCCCTTGCCTAGGTATGCAGACCGCACCAAGCAGATCCGATGCAACGCCATCATCAACGAGGACCCCAATGCCCGGCTTATCCGAGAGCTGCAGGAGGAGGTGGCCCGCTTGCGGGAGCTGCTGATGGCTCAGGGACTCTCCGCCTCTGCCCTAGGAGGTAGGGCTGCCGGGAGAGACAGCCCAAGAAGGCCACTTAGCTCACCCTGTCTCTCCTCCTTTGCCTGTGCCCAGTCCTGGCATGTGGGAAGGTCCATTCACCATTGAACCCTTTTGCGTGTTCAGTGACATGGACACGCATCTGGAGAAGGAACCTATGTCTTTTGAAATTAGGGAGCTGGAACAGACGTAATTTCTCAGGGAGACTTAAGACAGGCTTCTAGCACTAAGAAAGTGGCTGGTGCAAGGAACATATAGCAGCAAGCCATGGGTTTATGGTTCACGTGGACATTTAGGAGTCACTGCAGGGCGTGTGTCTCAGAGGAGTTCATATAAAATGACACGGTCTTTTTTTCTTTTTTTTTTTTGTTTTGGATCACTGTATGTCCTTGACTTTTCTGTGGTTTAGTGATTCTCAACCTTCCTAATGCTGCAACCCTTTAGCACAGTTCCTCATGCTGTGGTGACCCCTTTACCACAGTCCCTCATGCTGTGGTGACCCCCAGCCACAAAATTATCTCTTTGCTACTTCATAACTGTACTTTACCTACTGTTGTAAATTGTAATGTAAATGTCTGATATTCAGAATATCTAATGTAGGGCTGCAAAGGGGTCTCAACCCACAGGTTGAGAACCACCGCTGCTGTAGCCCCTCCTATCCCAGGCTGTGTAGTGCAGGAGTTAAAGCCATGGGCCACCTTGCCTATCTGTCTTCTGTTGTTTTGAGACAAGGTCCCATTCCGCAGTCAAGGTCACCATGCACTCACTGTCCTCCTGCCTCAGCACATTTGTGTCACTATGCCTGGAAATATCAGAGTTTTACTCAACTATCACTTAATAGTCAACCGCAGGGTGGCTTCTAACATGGTGCTCGGCCCCACTGGTGAGAGCTAATGTCCACGTGCTCACTTCAGTAGCACGTGGACTAAAATCGGGACCGTACAGAGATCAGCACGGCCCCTGCTCAAGGGTGACACTCAGCTCCACGAAGTGTTCCATATGTTTTTAAAATGTGTTTATTTTCTGTGCGTTGGTGTTTTTGCCTACTTGTATGTCTATATGAAGGCGTCTGAATTCCCTCACACTGGATTTTGCAGACAGTTGTGAGCTGTCATGTGGATGCTGGGAATCAAACCCAGGTCCTTTGGAAGAGCTGCCGGTGTCTTAACCGCTGAGCCATCTCTCCAGCTTCCTTGTTCGATATTTGTAACAGGAAAACAAAACAAACTACCAAAAGAGGAGAGAGAGAGAGAGAAAAAAAAGAGAGATAAGGAATTATTGCCCATGTGGGAAGATCCATAATCCATGTTCTTGCATCAGGCTCACACGATGTTCAGTCTTGAGGTCCATCTCACTGAGGCTGGAGTGCTAAGGGGCTGAGGGACCCGTGAGAGGATGAGAATCTTCCTGGGACGAGAAGGGGATGAGGTAGACAAGTTGTCTTGCTAAAGGAAAAAGTGTGGCATCTTATCCCAGGAGCAGAGCTGAGAGCCAGGTGCACACAGTGCGGATGTCTTGAGCTCAGCACAGCTAAGAGCTTTCTGATGGTAGAAGTGGAGAGAACCAGCCCCTGCTTCACCTCATGCAGGAGTGAGGCTCCCCGTGCCTGGGGTCTCAGCTGCGCTCTCGCCACTTAGGAGGGCCACCGCCCTGGTGGCAGGTTGCCCAGATGTCTTGTGTGGTTTTCCCTGACCCTCTCGGCTTTCTCTTGTCTCTGGCCAGTTTCATCTGAGCCCCCTCTACTTCTCCCTTCCAGGCCTGAAGTGGAAGAGGGGAGTCCTGGAGGGGCTCTGCCTGCTGTGTCTGTGTCTGCCCCAGCTTCACCCTCATCTCCTCCTCCACATAATGGGGAGCTGGAGCCCTCATTCTCCCCCAGTGCTGAGCCCCAGATTGGGCCTGAGGAGGCCATGGAGAGGCTGCAGGTAGGAAGGGCTGACACTCCAGGTGCTGCTCCACAGAACCACGGCCACAGCGGACGACGGGGAGTCTGTGGCGGGTGTCGGTCCTGACCTTTGGCCTTCCGTTGTCCTACCGCCCTCAGGAGACAGAGAAGATTATAGCGGAGCTGAATGAGACCTGGGAGGAGAAGCTCCGGAAGACAGAAGCCCTGAGAATGGAGAGGTCTGCGGGGCCGGGGTGGGCCGTGGCAGCTCTGCAGGGAAAGGCACTGGGCGGTGCGAGAAGGCTGACGTTGCCTTTCCCTTGCTCACAGAGAGGCACTGCTGGCCGAGATGGGCGTGGCTGTCCGGGAGGATGGCGGTACCGTGGGTGTCTTCTCTCCAAAAAAGGTGTGTAAGGGGTTGGACAAAAAGGCCTGGAGAGCTTTCTGGATGCCTGAAGAGGACGGTTGGATGTGGGCGGTGTGGTGGACACACTATAACCCTTTGCTCTGTGGCTCGGACTTGTCCCTTCATTTCTCTTTTCATTTCCCATACCTTCTGTCAGTGTTGTCTGCCTGCCTCTGCCTTCTCCACTCATCAGACAGTCAGCTGGAGGGTTCCGTGCTTACGTAATGCTTGTGGCCAGTGACTGTAGGGTCCATTGAAGGTGACAGTTGCCACCCTTGGGGGACTGCAAAGCTGCGTAAAGCCCAGCTCTTCACATACATGTGTGTAGGAGGGTATGCGTAGAGTTGATCTCACTTGGAGAAAGGTTCCTTCAGGAGAGAGGAGGAGCCAGGAAGCATTGGTGCATATGCCGTCTGTCTGCTTGAAAAGTTTCTTTGATAAGGCTAACTAGGGAAGACGACTGGAACAAAGATGGAGGGGCCATGTGAGGCATTTAGAGGGTGAGAGGGTTGGTCTTCAGCTGAAGCATCCTTGTGGCCTAGAGATGTCTATCAGCTAGATTTTTTAGGAAGATGGCTTGCAAAGTGGAGCTTGAAAGGTAGACAGGACTTGGCTAGAGATGGGTAGGGATAATGTGAGGCTAAACAAAGTGTTTTAGGCACAGTGGGCTGTGGTGACAGTAGCAGGTGCTCAGTAGAGCTTTGCTGAGGAGGAAAGAAGCAAGGCAAGAGTGACGGTCAGGCCCAAGTGGGCACAGAAACAGTGCTTAAAAAACTTCACCACCTGGCACGAGACTGATGAGTGAGAAGGAACGCTGGTCGTAGACAGCATAGCAGCCGGATGTGGTGGCCTGTGCCTGTAATCCCAGCACCTGAGGGCTGGGTGGCAGAGGTAGGAGGAGCTCAAGGGCAGGGGCAGCCTGGGCTACATATTTTAAATTGAATGTGAAGCTGCACGTGGTGGCGCACGCCTTCAATCCCAGCACTCGGGAGGCAGAGGCAGGCAGATCGCTGCGAGTTCGAGGCCAGCCTGGTCTACAGAGTGTGTGGGACAGCCAAGGCTACACGGAGAAACCCTGTCTCAAAAAGCAAACAAACAAACAAACAAAAAATAGCGTGAGCATTATAGTAAGAGCCTGTTTCAAAACAAAACCACCAACAAACAAAAAACAGGCTGGCAGGGTGTAGTAGTAGCACACACCTTTAATCTCAGCAGTCTGAGTTCAAAGCCAGCGCCGCCTACCTAGTGAGTTTCAAGCTAGTCAGAGCCACATTGTGAGACATCTCTCAGATAAGGAGTTGTTCTAGTTCAGTGGTAGAATATTTGCCTAGAACCCTCAAGGTCCTGGGTTCAATTCTCAGCAGGAAAGAAGAGACAGAGATTTGGGGGTAGGGGTGGGGGACTTACACAAAAAACAAGCCAGCATGGCTGACTGGTATGTGCTGATGGAGGGATGCTGTGGAAACCAGTTTGATGGGAGCAGGAACTTCCAGTCCAACCAGGATGGCAGCCTGGCCTGTCCACGGTACAGAGCAGGCTAGGATGGGGCCCTAAGTCAGATACTCCGCTGTGCCTCGGCAGGCGACTGGAAAGAGGCTTTATTTCATTTTGAGATGTTAAGACCATCTAGAAAATTCAGCAGTCAGGAATCACTGAGCCTTTAATTACACATTTGTATGCACACATAACATTACTCTTTCTTTGTTTCTTTGTTTCTTTCTTTCTTGTTTTGGTTTCAAGACAGTTTCTCTGTGTAGCCTTGGCTGTCCTGGACTTGCTTTGTCGACCAGGCTGACCTCAAACTCACAGCTATCCGCCTGCCTCTGCCTCCCGAGTGCGGTCAGTGCTCTTAACACTTGAGCCATCTATTCGGCCTGACCTCATTGCCTCATTCTTTTTTCAGTGTGTTATTTGTGTCTCCACACACATGCGTGCACGGGTGCCGAGTGTGGAGGTCAGAGGGTAGCTTGCAGGTGTCCACTGTCGCCGTCCACCATGTGCTGCTGGGCCTTGAATTCAGATTGTCAGGCCTGGCAGCAAGCACCATTCCTTGCGGAGGCATCTTGTTGTTCCCACCCTACCCCTTAAGTTTAGAATTTATTATTGTGTGGGGTCACGCACAAAATACGTGTGGGGAGCATGCGTGCTGCTGCGCTCATGTGGAGGTCAGGCGGCGGCTCCATGTAGTTCTCGTCTCCTTCCAGCTTTCCATGGTGTCCTTGTTTCATTTCTGTTGCTGTAAGAAGCATCCTGGCCAAAAGCCACGTAGGCAAGGGAAGGGTTTCTGTGGCCTGCAATTCCACGTTATTACCCACCACTGTGAGTCAAGCAGGAGCCCACCCTGCTCACATCATCCACAGTGAGGAGCACAGGCCGTGGCCCCGCTTGTGTTCTGCTAGTGTCTGCCTCTCTTCTGTCTTACGTCAGAGTCAGAGAATGGAGCCACAGTGAGCCAGGACTTCTTGTGTCAGCTAACCCTCAAGATGGCTCCCCCACAGACTTGACTGCAGGCCTGCCTGACCAGATCATCCTCATTCAGGTTCACTTCCTGGCACCTGCATCTGTCAGGTTTGCAGTTAAATCTAACCAGGACCTGCCTCAGGGGCTCTGACTTAGGTTGCCAGCCTTGGACAACAAGCAGCTTTACTGAACCACGTCGCCGGCCCTAACTTCATTCTTTTTGTTGTTTGTTTGTTTGTTTTTCGAGACAGTGTTTCTCTGTGTATCCTTGGCTGCCCTGGACTCACTTTGTAGACCAGGCTGGCCTCGAACTCACAGAGATCTTCCTGCCCCTGCCTCCCGAGTGCTGGGATTAAAGGCATGTGCCACCACGCCCGGCTTTTTATTTGTTTTTTCAGACAGGGTTCCCCTGTGTAGCCTTGGCTGTCCTGGACTCACTTTGTAGACCAGGCTGGCCTCTAACTCACAGCGATCCGCCTGCCTCTGCCTCCCAAGTGCTGGGATTAAAGGTATGCACCACCACGCCCAACCCCAAGAATTTATTCTTACTTATTCATGTTAATTAATTAATTATGTGAGGATGCACTAGTGCCACAGCGTTTGTGTGAAGGTCAGAGGACAACACTCAGAAGTCAGTTCTCCCTTTCTACCTCTGGGTCACAGGAACTGAGCTCAGATCCTCAGGCCTGGTAGCAAGTGCCCTCACCTGCTGAGCCACCGAGCAGGTCTACTGGTGTGAAAATTTAGAACCGCAGCTGGGTGTGGCAGGGAATGTCTGTGATCCCAAAATATGGGAGACTATTGTAAATTTGAGCTTGAGGTAGCCTGGACTACACAGTGACTTGGAGTAGCCTGGACTACACAGTGACTTCTAGGCAAGTCTAAGTCTCTGTCTCAAAAATATCTAAAATAAACACATAAAGAAAAAAAATTTTTTTTAAAGATAAGGCCAACTTGAAAGGCTTAGGGAACAAAATTAAAAGAGATAGGGAGAGCCAGGTGTGGTGGCGCATGCCTATAATCTTGGCAGTCAGGGAGGCAAAGGCAGGGGGATCACTGTCTACAAAGCGAGCCCAGGATAGCCAGGGCTACACAGAAACCCTGTCTGGGGGCGGGGTTGGGAGATAGGGTGGGAAGGACATGGCTTAGTCAGTGAACTACTTGCCACACAGGCATGAGGAACTGACTGAGTTTGGATCTCTGACAACCATGTAAAAACTAGGGGCAGCAGCGTGAGCCTGAAACACCAAACTGTGTATCCTTGGCTGCCCTGGACTCACTTTGTAGACCAGGCTGGTCTTGAATTCACAAGAGATCTTCCTGCCCCTGCCTCCCGAGTGCTGGGATTAAAAGTGTGTGCCACCACACCCAGCTAAGAGCCCGCATGGCCGGCTAAGAGCCAGCATGCCCGGCTGAAACTTCTTAATATAGACCAGGCTAACTGAATCACAGAAATCCACCTGCCTCGTCTCATGGGTTCTGGGATTAAAAATATGTGCCACTGTCCTCTTTTATTTTTGTTTATTTGGTTTTTTTTTGAAGTGTGGGGATTGAACTCATGACATTAATGTGCTAGTGCAAGCGTGAGCTTGTGTGTGAGTGTGAGCGTGTGTGTGTGTGTGTGCGCGTGTTGTGTGTGTGTGTGTGTGTACACATTTGTACAGGCAGGTGCCCTGGTGGAGGCCAGATGTCACTGACTTTCTCAGTCACTTCTCTACTTTGTTTCTTTGTTTGTGGCATGCTCTGGGTAAATGTAGAACTCTGATATAAAGACTGGCTGGCCAGGCACCCAAGGATCCGCATGTGTTCTTTCTCCCTCAGCAGTTTTGGTGTTACAGGCTCACGCTGCTGCCCCTAGTTTTACATGGTTGTCGGAGATCCAAACTCAGTCAGTTCCTCATGCCTGTGTGGCAAGTAGTTCACTGACTAAGCCATGTCCTTCCCACCCTATCTCCCAACCCGCCCCCAGACAGGGTTTCTCTGTGTAGCCCTGGCTATCCTGGGCTCGCTTTGTAGACAGTGATCCCCCTGCCTTTGCCTCCCTGACTGCCAAGATTATAGGCATGCGCCACCATACCTGGCTCTCCCTATCTCTTTTAATTTTGTTCCCTAAGCCTTTCAAGTTGGCCTTATCTTTAAAAAAAAATTTTTTCTTATGTTTATTTTAGATTTTTTTTTTTTTTTTTTGGTTTTTTCGAGACAGGGTTTCTCTGTGTAGCCTTGACTGTCCTGGACTCACTTTGTAGACCAGGCTGGCCTCGAACTCACAGCGATCCGCCTCCCTCTGCCTCCCGAGTGCTGGGATTAAAGGCATGCGCCACCACGCCCCGGCCCTCTTATTTATATTTTTGAGACGAGAGACTTAGACTTGCCTAGAAGTCACTGTGTAGTCCAGGCTACTCCAAGTCACTGTGTGTCCAGGCTACCTCAAGCTCAAATTTACAATAGTCTCCCATATTTTGGGATCACAGACATTCCCTGCCACACCCAGCTGCGGTTCTAATATTTTCACCAGTAGACCTGCTCGGTGGCTCAGCAGGTGAGGGCACTTGCTACCAGGCCTGAGGATCTGAGCTCAGTTCCTGTGACCCAGAGGTAGAAAGAGAGAACTGACTTCTGAGTGTTGTCCTCTGACCTTCACACAAACGCTGGCACTAGTGCATTCTCACTAATTAATTAATTAACATGAATAAGTAAGAATAAATTTTGGGGTTGGGCATGGTGGTGCACGCCTTTAGTCCCAGCACTCGGGAGGCAGAGGCAGGCGGATCGCTGTGAGTTAGAGGCCAGCCTGGTCTACAAAGTGAGTCCAGGATGGCCAAGGCTACACAGAGAAACCCTGTCTCAACCCCCCCCCAAAAAAAGAAAAACCAAATAAAAGAATAAATTTTTGAGTTATGTCACTGAAGTGTCCTGAGGCGCTTATATTCAGAGCCACCTGTAAGAGGCCCATTGCTCTTCAGCCCTCCGGCCCAACTCTTGCCTTTGTTGTTGGTTTTTTATGGTTTTGCGTGTTGTTGAGGTTTCACAAAGTAGCTCAGGCTGGAGGAGAGCTTGCTATAGCCCAGGCTGCTAGTGTTGAACTCACTGTGTCGTTAACGTTAGCGTCAGCTCCGCATCCGTCTTCCTCCACCTCCTAGGTGTGACAGATACAGCCATGGTCACCGTGCCTGGCCTCCTGCGTCCTGTTCAGTACTCTTTGTTGGTCAGACTTTGTCAGTGCAGTAGGCGAACAGGAGTCTTGGGATTGTTTGCGCTTCCCTAAGGTTGCGGGATGAACATGTCTCAGATGATAGAAGGACAGGACAGCTGTTGGACTTCCTGGCACAACGGGTTTGGTAGAGCTACCATGACATGGGAATGGTTAGATGGGGGGTTGGATACAGCCAGGGAACGCCTCCTCTTGCTGGGACCCCATTACCAAGCCCCAGGCCTTCCTAAGTCACTGATTCTCAAGTCTGAGCGTCCTTCTCAAGGGCTAATGTTGGGCATGGGGCGCGGGACCTCCCAGCCTCGCCGGGCGGGTTGGCTCCTTGCTTATCTGCTCCGTACCTAGGCCTCTAGATACGGTTTCATTTGAACAAAGAGTCCCTGGGCTGAGAGCAGAAATTGAAAAGCACTGCCCCAAATCATGTCCCCTCTCCCTAGGGACGGATCGCTTGCTGCTTCCACAGCCCATCAGTGTCTGCCAGTCCCGGGACAGCTCTGACACTGTAGTGTAGGAAGGAGACGAGTGCCCCTTGAGGCAGATTTGGCAGCAGCCGTTGTGAGATGCCTGAGGAGAAGCGGGCAGATATTGTGGGTGCAATCCTGGGCTCACGCTGCAGAGTGGGTCCCAGGGACATCCTGGGCCTCTGTGTCTGCCTGTGTCCCCTCTGTGCCCTGTGCTTCCTGGCCTCCGTGCTTCTGCCAAACTTTCTCCCTCTGAAACCTCTTCCTTCTGCATGCCAGTGCCTTCCTTGTCCCCCAAGCCTTCCTTGTCCCCCAAGATGCACCCCACACTGCCCTCCCACGAAGACCCCCAGAGCCTGAGTCCCCCTAGTTGACCTTTGTTTCTCTTTGCATGTGACTCGCTGCAGAACAGTGGGTTGCTCAACTCCCTGCGAACAAATCAAAGAACAAATAATCCAAGCCCAGGTGTGAGGAAGTCAGCAGTTTCCATGGGGCCCTCCCCCTCCCCGCTTTGATTTGAAACGGCCTCACTGTGTAGCTTTAGATGGTTTGGAACTCACTGTGTAGACCGGGCTGGCCTCTTCCTCCTGAGTGCTGGGATTAAAGGCCCAGGTCACTTTTCCCACCTGTAATGAGTAGTGTTGCCACACCAATTTCTGCCTCCCTGAGTTGACTGTGGTTGCCGTGACTGGATCTGACTCATCTCTGTCCCACCCAGACCGTCCCTGAGGAGAGTTAGAAGCCTGAAGCAAACCCTTGTATAACGAAGGCTCCCTTGGTTGGAGGGCTTGGGAGGGCTTCATGGAAGTGACATTTGGGACAGACCCAGAGGACCATGAACTACGTGATTGTGGCAGATGGGAGTGTGGGTGGAGATGGCAAGTAGGTGTGTGTGTGTGAAAACACGGTCGGGGCTAGCAGCTCCCGCGGCATCCAGGCGTGCAGAAGGCCTGGTGTGTGTGTGTGTGTGTGTGTGTGTGGTGTGTGTGTGTGGAAACACGGTCGGGGCCAGCAGCTCCTGCGGCATCCAGGCGTGCAGAAGGCCTGTCTCTGGATCGCTCAGCAGTACACTGAGCAGGAGCACAGCGTTGGGGGAAAGACCCTCAAAGGGGGCTTGGACGTGAGCGCTGGGACTATGATGAGGAGGCCTGGGAAGCCAGAATGCAGAGCAGAGCTAACGTCACATGGGAGTGTCCACTGAGAGGTCTCTGGGAAACAGTGATCTGACCATCAAGCAGTGTGGATTGGAGGCTGCGAACCTTAAACTCATACGGGTCTGAAGAGGGATGGTGCAAGGGGTTGTGGGCCCAGGCTGCATGTCCGTGCAAAGCAGCTGGATGGCCAGCCAGGCACTAAGGTAGCCAGAGGCCAAGAAGGAGTTGGGGTGGTTGTGGTCCGGGAGGCTGTGGGCTAGAGTAAGTGGTCTTGGCCCTGGGTGAACAGGCTCAGGGAAGGAAGTGGCGGGGTAGGTAAGGAGTCTGCTGCAAGAAACACATTTTCTTCTTTTGTTTTGTTTTGTTTGTTTACAGGCAGGGCCATGCTATGTACTCCAGGCTGTCCTGGAACTTGTAGCTCTCTTGCCTCTGTGCTGGAGTTATAGGTATATACATCATGCTTGACTTCTGCTTGATTTTCTTTTTTAAAAATTTATTTATTACATACACAGTGTTCTACCTCCATATACACCTGCACATCAGAGTGGACACCAGATCTCATTATAGATGGTTGTGAACCACCATGTGGTTGCTGGGAATTGAACTCAGGACCTCTGGAAGAACAGACAATGCTCTTAACCACCGAGCCATCTCTCCAGCCCTTCCTGTTTGATTTTAAGATGGAAAGTGACACTTAGTTTTTTAATTATTAAAAGTAACACAGAGCCGGGCATGGTAGAGCACGCCTTTAATCCCAGCACTTGAGAGGCAGAGGCAGGCGGATCGCTGTGAGTTCAAGGCCAGCCTAGTGTACAAAGCGAGTCCAGGACAGCCAAGGCTACACAGAGAAACTCTGTCTCGGGGGGGTGAGGGGTGGGAGTAACCCATGCTCACAGAAATTTAAGGTGTAGCAAAAGGCAGAGTGTACCAGTCTTCTGACTTCACACCTTCTCTTTCTCTCCAGAAGTTACAAGGTAGAGTCTGTGGGAAGACATGATGGATTAGGGACACAAAGATAACAGTGGTGCTGGTGGAATCCAAGGCTTCCAGCCAGAGTCTGCTGTGTTGAGGCACCTACAGAGAGACAGGCTTTAGGACAGGTTCCTGGCTGGGAGGGGTAGGGGTGGGTGGTAAGGATGGTGTTTGTTTGTAGACAGGGTTTCTCTGTGTGGCCTTGGCTGTCCTGGACTCCCTTTGTAGACCAGGCTGGCCTTGAACTCACAGCGATCCGCCTGCCTCTGCCTCCCTGATGCTGGGGTTACAGGTGTGCGCCACCGTGCCCCTCATGGGGATGGCTTTTTAGGTCTAGTTGTGAGTGGAGGGTCCTTGTGTAAGAGTTGGGAACTGGGGCTGGAGAGATGGCTCAGTGGTTAAAAGCGCCGCCTGCTCTTCCAGAGGTCCTGAGTTCAATTCCCAGCAACCACATGGTGGCTCACAACCATCTCTGATGTGATCTGATGTTCTTCTGGCCTGCAGATGTACATGCAGGCAGAACACTGTATACATAATAATAAATAAATAAATCTTTAAAGAAAAAAGAGTTGGGAACTAGAGACTCACCTTGGGGTGGCGTGAGGGTAGAGAGCGTCCCACCAGTGAAGGCAGGATGAGCAGTGGGGCAGTGCCAGAACCAGAGAGCTGTCCACTCATGCTTCCAGGCTCTTCTCTGTGGTCAGCCAGGGTGGTCATCCTGAGCCTTTAGCCCTGACCACTTCTCCCTCTTTCCCTGCAGACTCCACACCTGGTAAATCTGAATGAGGACCCCTTAATGTCTGAATGTCTTCTCTATCACATCAAAGATGGTGTCACCAGGTAAGTAGACTCCTCCCTCCCCTCTTTGGGTATGGCTGCAAAGGAACAGCCGTTGGGACTCTCTTGTTTCGGTAGCCACGGACAACTCCAGATCTTTGGACAGCTGCCGCCCTGATTGCTCTTTCAGCCTTTTTTCTTCTGATAGGTTTTTTCTTTCTTTCTTTCTTTCTTTCTTTTTTTTTTTTTTTCTTTTTTGGGTTTTCAAGACAGGGTTTCTCTGTGTATACTTGGCTGTCCTGGACTCATTTTGTAGACCAGGCTGGCCTCAAACTCAGAGATCTGCCTACCTCTACCTCCCAAGTCCTGGGATTAAAGGGGTGCGCCACCACGCCCAGCTCTTTTCAAAGATTTTATTTTCATTCATGTGCATGTGTCTGCATCAGTGGACGCCACATGTGTACAGGAGCCCACAGAGACCACGAGGGCGTTGGGTCCCCTGGCACTGGAGTGGTGAGCCGTTGTGAGCTGCCTGACGTGTGGTGCTGGGAACCAAATTTAGGTCATCTATAAGAGCAGCACGTGCAGCCGGGTGGTGGCCCACACCTTTAATCCCAGAACTCGGGAGGCAGAGGCAGGCGGATCTCTGGGTTCAGGGCCAGCCTGGTCTACCGAGTGAGTTCCAGGACAGCAAAGACTACACAGAGAAACCCTGTCTCCAAAAACCAAAAACAACAACAAAGCAAAACAACAGCAAAAGCAGCACAGGTGCACGTCCCATGCTCTTTCTCATGCACCGAGCCCTCCCACCAGCCCTGCCCCTGTCTTGAGACGTGGTCTTGCTTTGTGGCCCAGGTTAGCCTCATATCCCAAACCCTCATGTGTCAGCCTCCCAGACACTGAGATTACAGGTGTGTGTGCCTAACTCCTTTCCCATCTTGACAAACTGTCGAGACCCCCAGATCAGCAACCAGTCTTCAGTTTGGCGAAGGGATGGTGTTCCTTGGCACCATGGTGGGCATGGCTCCCAGGGAAGAATGCTCACTGTGGCAGAAGAACTGATGGGAAACAGACTGCTGCTTTCTTAGCCTCCAGCACCGTTCCTTTGCAGCCTCGCTGAGACCCTGGGGAAGGGAAAAGGAGACCTGGCCTGGCCCCATGCTGCGATGACCAGTGCCTGCATTGAAGGCTCCAGGGTCGGGCCAGGCAGCTAAGAAAACCCCAGGGCTCAGACTTGCTGCAGCTAGAGGCATGAGCGTGCCCATCCACACCAGGCTGGCCTTGGCTGCAGCTAGAGGCATGAGCGTGCCCGTCCGCACCAGGCTGGCCTTGGCTGCAGCTAGAGGCATGAGCGTGCCCGTCCGCACCAGGCTGGCCTTGGCTGCAGCTAGAGGCATGAGTGTGCCCGTCCACACCAGGCTGGCCTTGGCTGCAGCTAGAGGCATAAGGCGGTTTAAGGATCAGGCTTCAGCATTGCTTAGCTTGTCATCTTGACAAGTTCCCATCATCCCTGGGCCCCAGTCCTTGTCTGTAAAGTGAGAACGACACTAGACTCACACTTGGATGGGCTTACTCAGGAGGCGGCACGCTTAAAAACAAAACACGCTTAGAAACAAACACACTTAGAAACACGCTTAAAAATGTTGCCGAGTGGAGAGTGGGGTCTGACTTTCACACGTACTCTGGTGCCTCATATTTGACCACATCCCCTGGGTAGGGAGACCTGGTGGCACTCAGAGGAAGGATAGCAGGTTACCAAGAAGAGACTTGATACCCTATGAGCATATACAGGGGAGGAGGTCCCCCTCAGGAACAGTCATAGAGGAGGGGATTAAGGGGAAAATGGGAGGGAGGGAGGAATGGGAGGATACAAGGGATGGGATAACCATTGAGATGTAATATGAATAAATTAATTAAAAAGAAAAGAAAAGAAAAAAAGAAAATGTTGGCTATTGCTCCCCCAGGGTTGGCCAGGTGGATGTGGACATCAAGTTGACTGGACAGTTCATCCAGGAACAACACTGTCTCTTCCGCAGCATCCCCCAGCCTGATGGAGAAGGTAATGGCGGGGAGGGAAGCGTGGAGTGGCTAAGGTGGAGAGGGACCCTGTGTTCCACACACGGAGTGAGCCACACAGGGAGGGGTGCGTGCTCCCCCTCCACAGCTCACGCGTGAATTGTGTGCTCAGCTGGGGAACAAGTGGACAGTCTTGAGATGCCACAGTAGCACATTGCTGTACGTTGGAGAGTGGGCTCCGGTGATGAGGAGATAGGCGTGGTGCCTTTCTCCATTTTCTGCTCCCTTAGCGCTGTGGTTATTGTGTTTGAGCAATGTGCTTGTTTCACTTGGTTGGTTGGTTGGTCTTTTTGAGACAGGGTTTCTCTGGGTAGCCTGGACTGTCCTGGACTTGCTTTGTAGATCAGGCTGGCCTCAAACTCACAGCAATCCACCTGCCTCTGCATCCCTGAGTGCTGAGATTAAAGGCGTGCACTGTCACGCCTGGCTCTCTGTATTTGTTTCAATGGGATATCTGAATTTGTCTCTTTGGAAAACCTGGGTTGATATAGCTATAGTGACAAAGGTTTCTGAGAACTAAATGACCTAGGTGTCTCTGTGGTTTCAAAGCTTTTGGGAACTTTACCCCGTAATAGAGCGGCAAAGCTTTTAGGAATCCCAGGTTCTAGTGGCGCAAGCCTTTAATCTGAGTACTCGGGAGGCAGAGGCAGGAGAATCTCTGTGATTGCCAGGTTAGCCAGGTCTATATCGCAAGTTCCAGGGTAGCCAGGGCCACAAAGAGCCTCATCTAAAAAACAGAATCAACCAAACAAAAAGACCCCAGGTACTGAGAGTGACAGCTTATTTGACCTGTCAACAAAAACACTGTACAGTTTAGAGTGTTTTGTGCTGTCAGGGATTGAAGCAGGCTTCAGCTACATGGCTACTGGGCTAGTGCTGTAAAGCTGAGCCCTGGGCACAACTGCTGAGTCCGTGGCTGTCCCTGCACCCCTCACGCTGTAAAGCTGAGCCCTGGGATGAACGGTGAGTCCATGGCCGTCCCTGCACCCCCCCTCCCCCACGCTGTAAAGCTGAGCCGTGGGCAGGACCACTGAGTCCGTGGCCGTCCCTGCACCCCCCCCCCACGCTCTAAAGCTGAGCCGTGGGCAGGACCACTGAGTCCGTGGCCGTCCCTGCACCCCCCCCCACGCTGTAAAGCTGAGCCGTGGGCAGGACCACTGAGTCCGTGGCCGTCCCTGCACACACACCCCCACGCTGTAAAGCTGAGCCGTGGGCAGGACCACTGAGTCCGTGGCCGTCCCTGCACACACACCCCCCCACGCTGTAAAGCTGAGCCGTGGGCAGGACCACTGAGTCCGTGGCCATCCCTGCACCCCCCCCCCACGCTCTAAAGCTGAGCCCTGGGCACAACTGCTGAGTCCATGGCCGTCCCTGCACCCCCATGCTGTAAAGCTGAGCCCTGGGCAGGACCACTGAGTCCGTGGCCGTCCCTGCACCCCCCACTCTGCCATTTTCTGTTTGCTTTAGGTTCTCTGTGTACCGATTGACCTTAATGTGTTAATTCTATTGCCTTGGCTTTCTAAAAACTGGGCTCAGAGGCTCCATACCTGGCTTCCAGCACCTTCTGTGTATGAGTATGACTGGTGTGTGTGTTTACATGGGGATGTTTATGTGCGTGTTCAGACTGTCGAGGCCAGAGATTGACGTCAGTTGTCCTTCTTCATCACTTTCCCACCTTCTTTTTTGGCATATGGTGGCTCAGTGAGCCTGAAAGCTTGATGACACAGCTGCACTGGGTGGCCAGCGAGCTCCCCTTCTCTGCTTCTCCCAGCCCTCTGGTTGCACTGTGCATCACCACAGCCAGCTCTCAGAGGCGCTGGGAATACAGAACTCAGGTCCGCATGCTTGTGCAGCAGGCACTTAGAATTAGCCAGGTATGTGCACTGGCCTGTAGTCACAGCTGCTTGGGAGGCCCAGGAGTTGGGTGCCAGCCTAGGCAGTGTGTAGAGACCATTTTTTTAAAAAAGGAAAAAAGAAGAAAAACTGTCGTGTGACTGACAGCTCAGGTTTAAGACATTTGGTGTTGGTTTGGTTCAGGGTCAGCCGATTGACACCGTCATTCTGGTCTGGTTCAGGTCCCCAGTGCTGAGCAAGTGCTTCCTGCAACTGGGGCTGAGAGCTGTTGAATCAGTCCAGATCAGTGAGCTAGTGCCAAGTCCCTGTTCTGTGGTTGTCTCAGGCCATAGGCTTGGGAAGGAAGATGTTCAAGTGTGTGAGGCCTTGTGGGCAAGCCCATATCTAGGAGTGCCTGTTGTGTTGGAAAAGGTGACAGACATTGCACGTCCAAGACTGTGATCTAAGGGCTGGAGAGGTGGCTCAGCGGTTAAGAGCACTGCCTGCTCTTCCAAAGGACCCTGGTTCAATTCCTAGCACCCACATGGTAGCTCACAACTGTCTGTAACTCCAAGATCTGACACCCCTGCACCAATACATGCACATAAATAAATTAAATAAATATTTTTAAAAAAGACTGATGTAAATCATAGAAAAAAAAAACCCAAACAAAACAGTGTTTTTGTGCCCCAAAGGGTAGGCTGGAAAGTCTCACAGCAGCCTTAAGGCTTGACCAGAGACTGCAGAGACCATGCAGGCACCGAGGACACGCAGTACTTACATACTGACCATTTATTTTTCTCTTTGAATTGTTTTCACTCAACTCACAGGTAACAGAGCTGAGATGCCCAGGTACTGGATCCCAGCACAGATTCACGGTTGCAGGGGCTGTGCCCTTGGCTGCTGGATCCCTGACGCTTCTAGAACTAGGGAAAGAGGCTTGGGGCTGTAGCTGGGTGCAGGTGCCTCGCAGTGTATATGAAGTTAGGAGTCTGAGTTTCAGAATGCACACAGCTGAGCATCACGGCACCTGGTCCCATTGCTTTCTGTAACACCACTCCTGGTCCCATTCTTTAGATAAATCTTTAGACTATCTAAAATAGTTAGAATTGCCCTGGGGTGGTGGCCCACAACTTTAATCCCAGCACTCGGGAGGCAGAGGCAGGCGGATCGCTGTGAGTTGGAGGCCAGCCTGGTCTACAAAGCAAGTCCAAGACAGCTAAGGCTACATAGCCTGTCTTGAAAAACCAAATAAATAAATAAATAAATAATTTTAAATTGTTAGAATTGCCAGGGGTGGTGGCGCATACCTTTAGTCCCAGTACTTGGGAGGCAGAGGCAGGTGGGTCTCTGTGACTTTGAGGCCAGCCTGGTCTACAGAAGGAGTTCAAGGACAGCCAAGGCTACACAGAGAAACAAACAACCTAGTTAAAATATCCTGTTTAAGATTGTATTTTTGTGTGAGTGTGTATGTGTGTGTGCATGCGTGCAACTAACTCATCAGGCATGGCAGCCAGTGACTGTATCTGCTGAGCCATGTTCGCTGGCCTTAAGTTACCCTGTTCGTCACCTTCCTTGCCAGTCAGGTCAGGTCTGTGAGAGCAGGGCTTTGGGGTTTTTAGCACGTAGTAGGAATATAGTGTTCGGGAAATTAATGGATATGTATTGTTGGGAGTAAGTAAAAGTACGATAGGCTGCCCTTGCCGCTCCTGTTGCTGCCCTGGGTCATGCAGTAATGCCCAGCCTTCTCTGCCCATAGACATCTCAGTCATCGTCACACCTCAGCTGGGAATTTCCAGCCTCACGGGAATCCTGCCTGTCCTCTGCCCTTAGCTGAGCATCCTCCCTCTGCACCAGCAGTAGACATGGAGCCTTTCTCTGTCTGATGCTATAATCCATCGTAGTTTCCATGTTTCTTGATTACTTTTAGTATGAGCAAATACAAAATTAGGGCTGAGAGCCAGGTTTTGGTGGTGCATCATTAATCACAGCATTTAGAAGGCAGAGGCAGGTAGATCACTGTGAGTTTGAGGCCAGCCTGGTGTACAGAGTAAGAGTTCCAGGACAACACAATGAGACCATGACTCAAAAATAATAATAAATAAGTCATGTTTGCATATATCAGTGGAAACAGGTTGTTGTTCTTCTTCCTCTTCCTCTCCTCTCTTTTCTCTTCCTCCTCCTCTCTCGGTTTTTCTACACATGGTTTCTCTGTGGAACAGCCCAGGCTGTCCTGGACTCACTTGTAGACCAGGCTGGTCTCGAACTCACAGAGATCCACCTGCTTCTGCCTCCTGAGTGCTGGGATTAAAGGCGTGTGCCACCACGCCCAGCTAAATACCACTTCTTAAGGGGGCTGCTTTTCTGTTCTTGTGCCCCTGCAAGCAACAGGCTCAGAGATGGACAGATGTTTGGCCTGGGTTTTAGTGTTTTGAAGCAAGGTCTTACCATGTAGCCCAGGCTGAGCTCAAGCTCAGTATGTAGTTCAGGCTAGCTAATGTCAGACTTGCGGCAATCCTTCTGCCCTCAGCCTCCTGAACAAAGTGGTGGGCATGTTTGTTTGTGGTACCACCTCTGGCTCGGGTCAGGCTGACTTTACTTTATCCTGTGTTGGCTGGGACTTGTGAAGATGAATCAGATGGCAGCCATTTGCAAGATGCATTAAACAGTGTGCCCACTGGAGGCACGGGCCTGGCTGGCTGAGGTCTTAAGACAAGTGGGATAGACAGAAGTGGCAGGGCTCAGTCGATCACCTGTGATCAGAGAAGTTCTGAGAGTGGTCATTTCTGAGCTGTGGTTAGGGGGCATGGTGGTGGGTCAGTAGGCGCTGCTGCAGAGGCTTCTGGGAGTCCTGGTGGGTCTCTAACCTTTCTTCTCTTCCTGTGCTGCCGCCAGAGGGGCTGTGGCGCCCCTGCAGGTACTGGGTGGATCTGCTGGTGCATGTGTGCTGTGGGGGGAGACAGGGTGGGGATGCACTGTAGTGACCTCTCCTTCTTTCCATCCCCTCAGTGGTGGTCACACTGGAGCCTTGTGGAGGAGCTGAGACCTATGTCAATGGAAAGCTCGTGACAGAGCCACTGGTGCTGAAGTCAGGTACGCAGAGGCTGGGGACATAGCTCAGAGGCAGAGTGCAAGGCCCTGGGTTCAGTTCCCAGCAACACACACACACACACACACACACACACAACACACACACACACACACACACACCCCGATGTGTTGCAGAGTATAGGGGAGGAACTTGGGATAGCTCAGAAAGAGCCCAGGGACAGGAGGGGACCGGCAGAAAAGGCTAGGGAGTGAAGTCTTGGTTTCCCTTGCTTCCCTGTGGCTATGAGGAATGGATGCCATGTCCTCCAGAAGTCCACCTTAGCGAGCAAGCAAGACGTGTGCAGACGCTGACCGCTTCAGCTTTGGGCCGGCAGGCCATGGGCGTCAGGTCCCTGGAAGCAGGGGCCTGGGGAGAGTGAGCTGGTCTACTCTTCCCTCGTCCCCTTTCCAGGAAACAGGATCGTGATGGGCAAGAACCACGTGTTCCGCTTCAATCACCCGGAGCAGGCTCGGCAGGAGCGAGAGCGCGGGGTGCCCCCACCCCCAGGGCCTCCCTCGGAGCCGGTGGACTGGAACTTCGCTCAGAAGGAGCTGCTGGAGCAGCAAGGCATAGACATCAAGCTGGAGATGGAGAAGAGGTGCGAGGTCCCCACGGGCTCTGCAGGCCCCACGACCCCAGCTTTCTCCTGTTGGTCACGCCTCACGGCTTCTCCTTCCCTCTGTCTGACCCCAGGCTGCAGGACTTGGAGAACCAGTACCGGAAAGAGAAGGAAGAGGCTGACCTTCTGTTGGAGCAGCAGCGGCTGGTGAGGGGCGGCTGGGGCCTAGAGGGGGCACAGCGGGGTGGGCGGGGCCTGGAGGGGCACAGCGGGGTGGGCGGGGCCTGGAGGGGCACAGCGGGGTGGGCGGGGCTTGGAGGGGCACGGCTGGGTGGGCGGGGCCTGGAGGGGGCACAGCTGGGTCGGCGGGGCCTGGAGGGGGCAGGCAGGCAAAGAGATGTGAATTAGAAGGAACCTGGCCGCGGTCAGAGACTAGCACTCTTCCAGTTGATGAGGCTCCCAGACTCCAGTGACTCTGGGCCTCCTAGGTCACCCTCAAGGACTATCATTCACATAAGATTGTTCCTTCAATGGACTCTTAAGTCTTTAGCTTCAGCCCGGTGGTGGTGATGGCGCACGCCTTCGATCCCAGCACTCGGGAGGCGGAGGCAGGCAGATTACTGTGAGTTTGAGGCCGGCCTGGTCTACAGAGCGAGTCTCCGACAGCCAAGGCTACACAGAGAAATCTTGTCTCCAAAAACAAACAAGTCTTTAACCTTATCCTGAGAGTAATACATACTCATTTGCTGCATAATGACAGTGCTGTCCATGACAGGGGTGGTCCCTTGAGATCACATCATATCATATGACGGGTAGGTGGAGTGGCAGTCTGTAACACTCACACAGTGATAAACTCACTTTAGGACATGTGACCCTGCATGCTCAAAACCCCAGACTCAGTTGGCTGTTATTGCCTAGACCTGCCAGCAGCGGCTCTAAGTGCTTAGCTGTCCAGACCAGTCCCCGAAAGGTGCACAGTTCCTGAGAGCGCTAACAGGTCTCCAGTCCAGGTGTATTAGCAGGGTGTCTCCCATGTCTTGATACAAGGATGGCCTCTGGGTGTCCTCTTTTCCTTCTCTCTGGCCCCAGTATGCAGACTCTGACAGCGGGGAGGACTCCGACAAGCGCTCCTGTGAGGAAAGCTGGCGGCTGATTTCCTCCTTGCGAGAGCAGCTGCCCCCTACCACAGTCCAGACCATTGTCAAGCGCTGTGGCCTGCCCAGCAGTGGCAAGCGCAGGGCCCCTCGCAGAGTTTATCAGATCCCTCAGCGGCGGCGGCTGCAAGGCAAAGACCCCCGATGGACCACCATGGCTGACCTGAAGATGCAAGCCGTCAAGGAGATATGTTATGAGGTGGCTCTGGCTGACTTCCGTCATGGCCGAGCAGAAATTGAGGCCCTGGCTGCTCTCAAGATGAGGGAGCTGTGCCGAACCTACGGCAAGCCAGAGGGCCCTGGAGATGCCTGGAGAGCTGTGGCCAGGGATGTCTGGGATACTGTGGGTGAAGAGGAAGGAGGCGGTGGTGGCGGCGGTGGCGGTGAGGAAGGAGCCCGAGGGGCAGAGGTGGAGGACCTGCGAGCTCACATTGACAAGCTGACAGGAATTCTTCAGGAAGTGAAGCTGCAGAACAGTAGCAAGGACCGAGAGCTGCAGGCACTGCGGGACCGGATGCTCCGCATGGAGAGGGTCATCCCCCTGACCCAGGTAGGGAGGCCTGCTGGCCACTTCTTCCTCCCTTTCTTGCTTGTCTTTTAGGGCCCTTCAGCCCCCGTCACAGCCCAGCTTCCTTCTCTGTCTTTTGAAAAGGCTTTTTGAACTTCAGTGGGTTTGTTTTTGTTTTTGTGCAGTTTATGAGTCACATGCTTCACAGTGTCCAGGATAATACTAAAGCCCACATGGCTGGAGAGATGACTCAGCCCTTAAGCTGCTCTTTCAGAGGACCAGAGTTTGGTTCCCAGCATCCACTCGGTAGCATATAGTTGTCCAGAACTCCAGTGCCCTCTTCTGCTCTGCAGGCACTGCACACACATGGTACATAAACATACATGCAGGCAAATAAAAAATAAATAGCTGGTTATGGTGGTGCACGCCTTTAATCCCAGCACTCGGGAGGCAGAGGTAGGCGGATTGCTGTGAGTTCGAGACCAGCCTGGTCTACAAAGCGAGTCCAGGACAGCCAAGGCTACACAGAGAAACCCTGTCTCGAAAAACCAACCAAACAAATAAATAAAAAGATTATCTAGGCTTCAGTTGGTAAATACTTGCCTCCTAAACATCAGGATCTGACCACATCAGGACCCACATAAAAACTCGGGGTGCAGTGGCACACACTTACAGTCCTAGTGCTGTAGGCAAGAGAGAGTAGAGACAGGCAAAACCCTGGAGTTGGCTGGCCAGCCCCCTACTCTCCTCTGTGAGTTCTAGTGCAGTAAGGGACCCCATTGAAAAAACAAGGTAGATGTACCTGAGGAGGACACCCAGGTTATCTTCTGCCCCACACACACGCGCACACATACTCAAACCTGCACGAAATCACTCACAGTACAGCTTCTGGACTAGACATGCCTATGGTCCCAGCCCTTGGGAGGTAGACACAGGAGGATCAGCAGTTCAAGTCCAGCCTGAGCTATGAAGTAGACTCTGATATCCGCCAACCCCACATACCAACTCTGTATCTTTGGTGATCTGTGTCTGAGAAGCTCCCAAGGTGTTTCTGAGCCACCCATGGAGAGCACACAGTGGTCACTCAAAGCCTGTTCCTGTGTGCATATGACTGCCCTTCCTTCTGATCACTCTGGTAGAGACTGGATGGCGATAGTGTCCTCTCCAGGGACACTTTGATGTATTCCTTCAACACACACATTTGAGTATCTACCATGTGTCCCGTAGCTAATGTGCCAGCCACTGGGGTTGCCTTACAACATGTTCTGCTCTGTGCCAGCCACCTAGGGACACCACAGACAGTTGTAGTTACGACTTGAGGTTACTAAAGGCTTCATCTCCAGTGTGGCCTCTAGCCCTGTCCCCTCACTTGCTCCACTCCAGCCTCTTCAGCTTGCTGGCCATGCTCAAAGCCACCTGCTGGTCCATTTGCTTCCCTGGTCTTCCGTTCAGCAGCTGTACTGCTTGCTTTCACTGAAGTATGGACTTCTCTGAATTCAAGCCGCCCTTAGCTGGCTGCCTGTGCTGCCCTACTCTGCTCTCAGCCTGAAGTGGACACACTCAGTGCTTACATTTGGTAGCAGGTGCTACTATTACTGCGTCAGTATACAGGTGGGGCTCCTGAGAAAGATGGATAACAAGCAGAGAGCGGCCACAGAGCTAAGAAGTGGCAGACAGGACTGAACTCATGTCATGTAGTGGGGGGGCCCATGCTTCAGCCACTGTGGTAGCTTCTCTATCTCCCAACCGTCTCCACCCCCACCCCCTCGCAGCATGGTTCTTCACATGTGCTCCTTGAATCCGTATGCCCTCAGGACTCAGTCTCCCCACAAATCTTTTCTCCTATTCCCTCTGCCAGGATCTTGAGGATGATAACGAAGAATCTGGTATGGTCACCTGGGCCCCACCCGAGGGGTCAGAGGCAGTGGAGGAGGCCGTGCGCAGTGACCACTCAGCAGCTGTCCGGCCCTCCTCGCCACCCCTGTCCAGCTGGGAGCGGGTGTCCAGGCTGATGGAAGAAGACCCTGCCTTCCGCCGCGGCCGCCTTCGCTGGCTCAAGCAGGAGCAGCTGCGGCTGCAGGCGCTGCAGGGCTCTGGGGGCCGGGGCGGGGGGCTGCGCAGGCCTCCAGCCCGCTTCGTGCCGCCCCACGACTGCAAGCTGCGCTTCCCCTTCAAGAGCAATCCTCAGCACAGGGAGTCCTGGCCCGGGGTGGGGGGTGGAGAGGCCCCAGCCCCCCAACCCCCTGAAGAGGCCACTGCCCCGCCGGCTCCCCCTGCCCGCAGGCCTCCAAGCCCCCGAAGGCCCCACCGTCCTCGCAGGAACTCCCTGGATGGAGGGAGCCGGTCTCGGGGAGGGGGTTCGACACAACCGGAACCCCAGCACTTCCAATCGAAAAAGCACAACTATTATCCCCAGCAACCCCAGCCTTACCCACCGCAGCGGCCAGGGCCCCGCTACCCACCGTACACCACCCCTCCACGCATGAGACGGCAACGCTCGGCCCCTGACCTCAAAGAGAGCGGGGCCGCCGTGTGAGTCCCACATGCAGGGCAGACACAGGGCCTGGGGGGCCCTGGCTAGGAGGAAGGTGCCTGACATGCTGCTTCCCCAAGAAGCCCTGGGGCGGAGAGGCCAGAGAGCAAGAGACAGAAGGTCCGAGTAGGTGACAGAAGATGCCGAGAGTGAGCTGGAGGCTGAGGGAAGGAAGAGGGCGTGGAGTTGCCTGGAGCAAACCAAAGTCAAGGAGAGCCACAGGAAGTTGCCTTGGGGCCACCCGTTGCAGGGGGGAGTCCCACAAACGCTGCTATGGGTGGGTGGGTGGGCTAGGGTCTGCATAGCCAGTGTTTGACTTTCTTTTTGAGTGGGTGCACAGAGGGGAGAGAACCGAGAGTGAGGTGGGTTCTCCTCCCCGGCTCTTGTCCGTCTGTCTGTCTGTCTGTCTGTCTGTGGTGGGTTTCTGTTTGCAGGGAGGTGTGGTGAATCCTAAGTCATTCCCTTCCCTTCCCAGGCCTCCTGCTGTACTTAGGGGACCTGTCTGGTTTGGCTGGAGCCCCACTGGATTGTGGGGCATCTCAATAAAGGGTAGCAACCAGGGAGCTTGTGGCTGGCTGGGTTTTGGTAGAGGTACAGGTTGTGTGAGTAAAATGCGTCATTTTACAAAGAGTGTCCTCACGTCATTTCTGCACGTGTGTGTCCAGGCCATCAACCACCCTGAGCAGGCAAAAGGTTGCCGTCCTGTTTCTGGAATTTAAAAACCTGTTCCCTCTCTGCAGGGTGCATAGCCTGTTTTTTCATTTCTGTTTACTCTGGGTCTCTGCCCAGGTCCTGTACTCTCCGTGTCCTTGACAGAGGTGGGCGGGGGGATGGTGGAGGTCTTTCAGCCCATCAGTGCCTAGGTGGAGGGTTTGGGGTTCTACCTCACCTCACTTGTTTGAAAGGTCTCCTAAGCAGCTCTCTCTAGGTTGTGAGTGTTGATCAGGATTCCTGCATCTGCTCGGTAGTTTCGTTTTCCTTAGATTTACCTTTCGCAGGCCACATCAGCCTCCTGAAAAGCATTTTAAGACTCACTTTCTTAGCCAGGCTTTTAATCCGTGCAGAAGCAGGCAGATTTCTGAGTTCAAGGCCAGCCTGCTCTACAGAGTTCCAGGGCCACACAGAGAAATCCTGTGTACAAAAACCAAACCACTGGAATCTATAATTTGGGGTGCTGCGGAAGAGAATTGCCACAGGTTCAAGGCCAGCCTAGACTACACAAGACAAGACCCTGTTTTAAATATCACAACTGCCCCCGCCAAAAAAAACCCCAGGACTGTTAAACTATAGAACATACCTTGGATTGAGTGTGAATGTAGGCCTTTGTATGAGTGCGTTTCTGTGGAGGACAGGACAGTGCCGCAGATCTGTGTAACTGGATCCTGGCCTGCATTCGTCTTTGAGGACAGTATGCACCCCTAACCACTGAGCTGTCTGTCCACCCCAGATTTTTAAAATCAATACTGGAAATTAAATACATTGCGTTTGCTTTTAATGCTCTGGTTTGAGCAGCAGCTTAGCAGTGAACTGGCCGAAGCCCTGTGTTTTCATCCTTTAACTTAAATTTGAGGTGCTGCTCTCTGCAGCTTCCTGAGGTCAGTTGGACTTGTACAAGCAGCCAGACTGTAGAGCATCCAAACTGACCCGGGGCTCTGGGCAGGGGCAGCTTGAGGTTTGCTGTTTGTTTCTGTCCCCGCCGCCCTCGCCCCTGGCTACCCTGGTTCTGACACTTTTGATTGCTGGGTTCCCAGGAACCCTTTGACTGTGATTTGGGGCCTGGAATGAAAGGGATATTTTGCAGGTAGTGTTTACTTGGGAGGTTTATGGTGTGGTTAGAGTAAGTGTGAGCGAGAGGACGATGGACCACAAAGGCCCCTGTGGTCAGAGTGAGCTGGCTGGCGCAGCGCACGGGAAAGTAAAGATGGCGGGGAAATGCCAGCTGCAGCTGCAGCTGGTTGGTTTTTCTCTAAGGACTGCATTATGTAAATAGCTCTTGCCTTTTAAAAGGGAATCGACTCCAGTCTTTCACATCTGTCTTGTGTGCATAGACAAGATTTTATCCAGAGAAGTGCCCGTGAGTCCCACATACATATGCCAGTCCCTGGTATGCATCCCGTTTAGTCCTTAACCCTGTTCCATCTTCCATGGGAAGACCGCTTTGATTGGAATGAGCCGTGCGGTTCTTCAGCGCTGAAGTTAGGGTTCTAACCCAGGCCAGCTGGGCTGAAGGCTGGACTCCATCCGGCTCTCCACGGCATCGCTCCCTCCGGGGTCCACACTGCCCTGTCCGCTGTGTCTTTCCAAGGCTGTCACAAGGCTGCCTCCAGCTTCGGGTCTCTCCCGCTTCCTGCTATGAGAAAGTGAGAGCCGCTGTTTCAGGAGCCTGCTCTGAAATCATGGGATGTTGCCTGAGCTCTCAATTTTGGCACTGCCACAGTGTCACCCTTGGTTTCCTTGGCAGTTCACTTGGCTTTTCTTCGCTTTCCTCTTCGGAGGTTTCTTCTGGCTAGTTGCGCATGCCAGCTCTTCTGCCACCTGAGCTTTTGTATTGTGAATACATTTAAGGACCTTTAGCTTCTTTTACCTCTCATATTTTCCATTCCTTTATGCATTGATAACTTCTGGCTTTGGTTTGAAATTGTCCTTTTCCTTAAAAAAACAAATATGTATGTTGTTGTCTCTGTGTGTGTGTGTGTGTGTGTGTGTGTGGTGCGTGTGTGCGTGTGTGTTTTGGTAAGAGACATTTATATAGTCCAGATTGGCTTTAACCTTGTGGCCCTCCTACCCTTGGGGATTGCAGGAGTATACTACCTTGTCTAGCATTAGTTTTGTTGTTGTTTGAGACAGAGCCTCTCTGTATAACCCTAGCTGACCTAGAATTTGCTATGTAGACCAAGCTAGTCTTACATTTTTCCTGTTTTCTGAATACTGAGATTATAGGCATTGTCATTACTCCTAGGATGCTTAGATGATGGTGATGGTGATTTTAAGTGGGACAGGGTCTCACTATCCCTGCCTGGCCTGGAATTCTGTAGGTGCACCAGGCTGGCCATGAAACTTAATCTGTCTCTCAAGTTCTGGGAGCAAAGGTGTGAACCTCCATGCCCAGATGGCTTTTATTTATTTTTATTTCATTAAAATTTTATTTTGAGGAGCCGGGAGGTGGTGGCACATGCCTTTAATCCCAGCACGTGGGAGGCAGAGGCAGGTGGATCACTGTGAGTTCGAGGCCAGCCTGGTATACAGAGTGAGTCCAGGACGGTCAGGGCTACACAGAGAAACCTTGTCTCGAAAAACCAAAATAATGAAAAAAAATTTTTGAACCAGGCAGTGGTGGCACACGCCTTTAATCCCAGCACTCAGGAGGCAGAGGCAGGTAGATCTTTGTGAATTTGAGGCCAGTCTGGTCTACAAAGTGAGTCCAGGACAGCCAAGGCTACACAGAGAAACTCTGCCCTGAAAAAGAACAACAAAATTTGATCTTGTGTGCAAGCAGGTAGAGGTTAGCGGCTTCTGCCTTCTTCCAACATGTGTGCCCTGGGCTGGAACTCAAGTCACTAGACTTGAGGGGTGCGTCCTTCTACCTGCTGAGTCCTTTCTCTGACCCCTGCTGTGCCCTTTTAAAGAGTTCGTGTCACCAGCTACCTGATACTGTTTTGCTTCAGGACCATGGGTATATTTTACCACCCCAAGTACCGCCCCCCCTGACCACATCAGTATCCTCACCTTCTTCCTTCACACAGAATCTCTGGAAACTTGAGTCCACGGAGTCTTCTTCATATGCCCATAAAGCCAAAGGGAGCCCTGCCCAAGGCAGGCTGGTGTCGAGTTTCCTACTTAACCTAGCATGACTCACTCGCACAGATTTGGTACCCTGGGCACTCTGCTGCCTCAATAATACCTTTGGCTTTACACAGCGGCTGCACAACTGTACACACTCAGGAGGCTGGGCCAGGACAACTGGGGGAGACTGAGGCCATGCTGGGTCAGCCTGGGCTGCACCGGGACACTGTTTCAAAACAAAACAAAGAGCCGGGCGTGGTGGCACACAACTTTAATCCCACATTTTAATCAGCCTGGTCTTACAGAACGAACTCCTGGACAACCAGGGCCGCACAAAGAAGCCTGCCTCAAAACCATCACCACCAGCCGGGCGAGGCGGCGCACACCTTTAATCCCAGCACTCAGGAGGCAGAGGCAGGCGGATCGCTGTGAGTTCGAGGCCAGCCTGGTCTAAAGTGAGTCTAGGACAGCCAAGGCTACACAGAGAAACCCTGTCTCCAAAAACAAAAAGCAAAAACCCTCCCAAAAAAAAAAAAAAAAAAAAATCATCACCATAACTGAAACAAGAAGACAATTTCTGGCCTACTTGGTTAAGAGATTTGCCTTTCACGTCAAAAGGCCAGCAGTCTCTGATTCAGGATGCACGGCCTCACTCTTAGCATCACTCCTGTCACCTCTTTGTTCATTTGTTCTCGGGACAGGGTTCCACCTTGTAGCTCTCTCTGGCCTCGACCTCGCTATGTTGACAAGCTGTGTCTTGAACTCACAAAGATCTGCCTACTTCTCTGTGCTGGGATGAAAGGCCTGCATTCTTGAAGGGCAAGAGGAGGCTGTGCTGTCACCCATCTGGCGGAGAGTTTTGTGAAGTGTCTGGTGACCAGATGTGTGTGAGAAACTGCTCCTCTCATCCCTAAGCAATTGCACACGTGTGGGAGCTGACGTTAACCTGCGGTGCCATGGGAGCCCCTTCAGCACTGCCGCCTAGCTCCGGTTCCCATCTGGCCTCCTCTTCCTCCTGGAAAGTCTTGCTGTGGGCGCTGCTAGCTCGCAGGCTGTGGTTGGTCTCTGCCCTGCTATCCTCAGACATGGAGCCGCCGGGACTGAAGTTCTCACGGCTGGGAGCTGTGTTATAGAGAGTGACCCGGGTGGTCGCTATAGTGAGCCTCCTCTAAAACCCCACTGAAGCTTTTTTTTCCTTTCCGTCTTTCTTTCTCTTTCTTTTTTAATGACCGTGGGAAATGCTTTGGGTTCTTGCAAAGCTGGAGAGAAACGGCGGCTCTCCTTCCCTGGAGCTTAGGGGTCTCATCCCTGTGGATGAAAACTCGCGTGCAGTAAGGACCTTCCGAGCTCATCGGCCCAGGCTCCAGCCTCACTAGCTACCTGTGTGCGCCAGGTGCGTCCCCTCAGTCCAAACGCTCTAACAACTCAGTGGAACTGTAGGGAAATAAAGCCTGGGCAAAGAACGGAGGGGCTGCAAAACAAGGTGAGTCCCAAAGGATGCCAAAGCCTTCCTCCCCAGGCAGAGGCATCCCTTCCCTCCAGCTGCCCCGCCCCCCAGGTCCCCGTGTCAAGGTTGTCCAGGTTCCCTGGAAAGACGCCTGTGCTTTGAGAAAGCGTGGTGGCCGCGCGCGTCCCTGTCCCCTGCCTCCTCGCTCGCTGGGTGGAAGGCGCATGCGCAGAAGGTCGGGCTGGCATTACTGCTTCTTGCCGGGCTGTAGCTGGGACTGGGGCTGAGATCGGACAAGGGGAGAAGGAGCTTGCGGGATTTCTTCCACCTGGACTCGTCTTTATCTTTGTTTTTCCGGAAGGGGAAAACCTGACTCCCTTGGGAGTTACAATCCGTGTCCTTAACGGACTTCCAAGAAGTGGAAGAGAAGAGACAGCTTCTGCTATGTGGAGTTTACAAATCAGCCAGTTTAGGGAAAAGGTGCCTCGCAATTAAAAGACGCTTGGACCGGAGTTTGCTTTGTTTGAAATCTAACCAATAGCTGGCGTGGTGGCGGCGCACGCCTTTAATCCCAGACTGATCGCTGTGAGTTCGAGGCCAGCCTGGTCTGCAAAGCCAGTCGAGGACAGCCAAGGCTACACAGAGAAACGCTGTCTTGAAAAACAAACAAAACAGCGAGAGAGAGAGAGAGAGAGAGAGAGAGAGAGAGAGAGAGAGAGGAGAGAGAGAGAGAGAGAGAGAGAGAGAGAGAGAGAGAGAGAGAGAGAGAACACTAACAAAGTATTAGGGAGCACGAGAGATGACCTAGAGCAATTTAAGAGCGCTTGCTGTTCTTCAAGAGGACCAGAATCCGATTTCCATCGGGAAACTCACAACCACCTCCAACTGCAGCCAAGTGGGATTTGGCGCCCTCTTCTGGCTTCCACAGGCATCTGTAAACACACATAAAGTACACATTAAATTTATGTATTTATTTATTTTGGTGGGGTTTTTTGTTTGTTTGTTTGTTTTGAGACCGGGTTTCTGCGTGTAGCCTTGGCTGTCCTGGTCTCCCTTTGTAAACCAGGCTGGCCTCGAACTCAGTGATCCACCTGCCTCTGCGTCCTTAGTGCTGGGATTAAAGGCGTGCGCCACCATGCCCGGCCTCGCATTTATTTATTTATTTATTTATTTATTTATTTATTTATTTATTTATTTATTTATTTATTTATTTATTTTTAAATAAGAGAAAAGTAGAAGGAGAAACCGGAGCAGTCCCCCTCCCTGCCCAGTAGCGATTGCTGTCTCCTGAAAACGATTCTTAAAATGTTCCTATAACCAGTATTAATTTAATTAGTTGGTTTTTTTTGAGACAGGGTCTCATGTAATATGGTCTTGAACTCACTGAGTACTTGAGGTTCGCCTTGAACTCCTGATTCTTCTTCCTTCATCTCCTGAGTTTGGAATTATGGGACACCATGCCTGTCAAACAAGTATTTATTGAATTCCAGTTTATACTAATCCCCCAGCACTGTGAAGCTGTCAGGGTCTACAGAGGTGAAAGGATGAAGATGAGGAAACAGGAGAATTAGGAATCTCTGCCAATGAATGTATGTTAGAGTATCTTTTTAATTATTTGTGTTTTGTCTTCTGTATGCGTGTGCACCACATGTATGCGGTGCCTGAGGAGGCCATAAGAGGAGGTCAGACCCCTTGAGCCTGGGAGTACAGTCAGTTGTGAACTTCCCTGTGGGTGCTGGGAGTTGAACCAGGATCCTGTGAAAGAACAGAGTCAGTGCTCTTAAACGCTGAACTATCTCTCTAGCCCTGGCGTTGGGGTATATTGTGAGGAATAACCACGGGCGTGGACTGTAGCTTGCCTAGTGTGAGCCAAGCCCTGGGGTTGATGCCAAGCACTTTGTAAATCTGGCATGGTGGTGTATGCTTGTAATCTCAGCACTTGGAAGGCAGGAGGAGAGTTTGACACCAGCCTGGGCTACATAATGAGACTTTGCCTTAAAAAGAAAGAGAAAGCCCACAATAAATAAATGAATAAGTAATTTTGTATCTAGCTAGGCGGCGGTGCACACCTTTAATCCCAGCACTAGGGAGGCAGAGGCAGGCGGATCGCTGTGAGTTCGAAGGCAGCCTGGTCTACAAACTGAGTCCAGGACAGCCAAGGCTACACAGAGAGACCCTGTCTCAAAAAACAAAAACAAAAAAAACAAACAAACAAACAAAAAAAAAATATATATATATGTATGTATGTATACACATGTGAAAACTGGGCATGAAAACATAGTTTAGTGAAAGAAAGCTTGCCTAGCATGCTTAAGGCTCTAGATTTAATTCCCAGAACTAATTGTTTTGTTTTGTGTTTTGAGACAGGGTTTCTCTATGTAGCCTTGGCTGTCCTGGACTCAGTTTGTAGACCAGGCTGGCCTCGAACTCACAGCAATCTGCCTGCCTCTGCCTCCCAAGTGCTGGGAAAGGACTAATTTTTTTAAAACCACTTAATATGCATATGAAAGTATTCATCTGGAATATATTTTTCAAATGCATACCCTTATTCTATGTCTGCTTCTTCTCAAAGATGCCTTATCAGTATGCACTGGTCAGCCGTTAGCTTCGCTCTCATGGGGACAGGAGAGCTGCCTCATTCGTCATGCACATTTGCTGCTCTTATGAGAGGACCCAAGCATGGATCTTAGCACTCACATGGCTGCTAGCGTCCATCTACAGCACCAGTGCAGGGGATACCATGCCCTCTTCTGGCCTCTGAAAGTGCCAGTCACATACATGGTGCACATGCACATAACAACAATAAATAAATCTCCCCCACCCCTCGAGACACGGTTTCTCTATATAGCCCTGATTGTCCTAGACTCACTCTGTAGACCAGGCTGGCCTCAACCTCACAGAGATCCGCCTGCCTCTGCCTCCTGAGTGCTGGCATTAAAGGCCTGTGCCACCACACCTGGCTATGACTTACTTTTTATTTATTTATTTATTTATTTTTTTTAAGCCACAAACTTCCTAGGTGGTTCTGATGTGTAACTAGTTTTGGTCTCACTGCTAAAAGGACCAAGATAAGCCACACCTAAACATGGCCAGATTTAGGATCCCACAGAAATGTTACCTCATGGTGTCCCTAGCACTGTGAAACGACTGGATTTTTTTTTTTCTCGATACAGGGTTTCTCTGTGTAGCCTTGGCTGTCCTGGACTCGCCTTGTAGATCAGGCTGGCCTTGAACTCATAGAGATCCGCCTGCCTCTGCCTCCTGAGTGCTGGGGAGACGACTGGAATTTTAAAATACTATTTCTTGACATGTTTTCACTGTGTGCCATGCTATGGACAAACTTATTCCTAACCATCCAGTGGAGGGACCACTGTTAACTGGCCCCTGTATAACTCAATGACGAAGTTTCCCACCCAAGTTTGCACAGGAAGTGATCAGAGCCTGGAACTGAGCTTTGGCAATGGCCTAACTCCACAGCCTATGTCCTCAAATTGAGGCATGTTCCCCCTTTGACCAGAAACTGTCACCCTGCCTGTGCAAGGCCAAATCAGCAGTTCAGAGACATGGTTGCTCATGTGTTGCGTTTTGCAGTGGAGGAAAGAGGTTAAAAGCACTGACTGCTCCTCCAGAGGTCCTGAGTTCAATTCCTAGCACCCGCATGATCCAGGCTCACAACCATCTATAATGTGTTCTGATGCCCTCTTCTGGGCTGCAGATATACATGCAGGCAGAACACTGTACACATAATAAATAATATCTAAAAAAAAAAAAAAAGCCAGGTGTGGTGGCACATGCCTTTAATCTCACCACTCACAGGCAGAGGGAGGCGCATTGCTGTGAGTTCGAGGCCATCTTGGTCTATATAGCGAGTCCAGGACACACAGAGAAACCCTGTCTCGGGAAAAAAAACAAAAACAAAAAATGAAAATAAATAAAAAATAAAGCACAGGTGCTTCTCTTGAGTGAGTGTGACACAGAAGCCCCCTGTGTCGTTGAAGATGGAGCTGTGTGGCTGAAGAGAGACAGAGTGTTAGGAAACTGGATTTGCAGTCAGAGCCTAGGCCCTCAAGCAGGGCGCTGAGGAGGAGCAGCTGTGACGGCTTATCATTAGAACGCCTGGCGTGGCTGCGATTTGCTGGACGGTGGGAGCCTGCTGTGCGTGGGGCCGCTGAAGGACCGACACCTGAAGGATGAAAACTAATGTGATGACAACACCCCTGAGCCGGTCGTGTTGTTCATAGGCGTGAGATCGAAGGCTGAGAAGCAACGGTCACATCACTGTAGCTTTCGGTGGCCAAGCGCCTAACGCCTTGACTTTTCACAGGGCCGGGGGATGGGGTGAGGGAGGCAGAGAGGCCACCTGACTTGTGGAGGTGCGGACCCCTTCTTACCTGGATCCTGTGCTTCCTGGTGGGCAGACCCTCCACAGAAACGAAAGACACCTAAAGTCATTGCTTGCAACTGAGCCCACCCAGATTCCAGAAGGTCATGTGTCCCCCAGGAGCACAGCGCTCTCTAGAGAAGGTGTAAGCGGGTTTAGGGCCCCAAGATTGTCCTCACTCAGCACCCAAAAAGTCTGCAGTACATTGGCTCCCTCGTAGTGTTGGGGAGTGGTGACAACGGAGAGGATTTTCCCCAAGTTCCCCACTCCCGACTGCTTGCTGCCTCTGACTGTTCGCCTGTTAGCCTAGACCAGGTGTTGTCAAACTGTGGGCCACAACCCCACCGCAGCTACATATCAGCTGTCCTGCGTATCTATTCACATTAGGATGGTTCAGAACAGTAGGAAAACTCACAGTTATAAGAAGCAGTAATGAAATTTTGTTGTTGTTTTTGGCTTTTCTGAGACAGGGCTTCTCTGTCCTGGCTGTCCTGGAACTCATTCTGTAGACCAGGCTGGCCTCAAACTCAGAGATCTGCCTGCCTCTGCCTCCCAAGTGCTGGGGGTTAAAGGCGTGTTCCCACATTGCCCAGCCTATACCAAAATAATTTTAGAGTTCGGGGTCACCAGAACATGAGAAGCTGTATTAAAGGATTGCAAGCCGGGTGTGGTGGCCCACGCCTTTAATCCCAGCATTCAGGAGGCAGAGGCAGGTGGATCGCCATGAGTTCGAGGCCAGCCTGGTCTATAAATCGAGTCCAGGACAGCCAAGGCTACACAGAGAAACCCTGTCTCAAGAAACTGGAAAAAAGAAAAAAAAAGAAAAGAAAGAAAAAAGAAAGATTGCAGCATTAGGAAGTTTGATGACGCTGGCCAGGGTTCCAGGTTAACCCTGAGCTGGGGGGGGGGGGGCGAGGCTGGCAAGAGGCCCTTCATTATGAACTGTCGGGCGAGATGACTTCTTCTCCCTGACTTCAGGGACCCGCCCTTGTCTATCTGGTGGTTGTGAGGTAAACCCAGGGGTTTTGCGGTCTCAACTTTTGCCCCGCTCTGGCAACTGCCCTCCACCTGCTCTGCGCTCTGAACACCTGGTGTGGAGAAGGTGCTGAGGCAGCAGCCTGAATCCTTATCTCTGGCTTCCGGCTTCCCCCGGCTCCTCCTGGGCGCTGATTTCTCCCAGAGGGTGGTTGGAAGGGGCCTCTGCTCTTAACTTTTCTATGTCTAGCTCTGTTTTTTCTTTTTCTTTCTTTCTTTTTCTTTTCTTTTTGTTTTGTTGGTTTGGTTTGGTTTTTCAAGACAGGGTTTCTCTGTGTAGCCTTGGCTGTCCTGCACTTGCCTTGTAGACCAGGCTGGCCTCGAACTCACGGCGATATACCTGCCTCTGACTCCCGAGTGCTGGGATTAAAGGTGTGCACCACCACACCTGGTTCCTCTAGAGTGAAATCCTACAGCTTTATTTTAGCTTTCCAGCTCATCAAAAAGATACCTTCAAGGGGAGAATGTTCTAGAAAATAAACCCATACATGAAATTTATTCTTGTGGGGCATGATTCGAGCCAGCCTAGTCTACAAGTGAGTCCAGGGCAGCCAAGGCTACACAGAGAAAAACCTTGTCTTGGAGAGAGAGAGAGAGAGAGAGAGAGACGAGAGAGGAGAGAGGAGAGATCGAGAGAGAGAGAGAGAGAGGAGAGAGGAGAGGAGAGAGAGAGAGAGAGAGAGAGAGGTGAGTTAAGTGCCAGAAAAGGACATCGCATCTGTGAAAGCTGCTCTTGGTTTCCGGGCAGCTGGCCAGACATGGATGCTTGTCTCCCTCCAGCTGAAGGAAGTATCTTGGGACTGAGCTGGAGATCAAGCCGGCCCAAGGGCTCTGGTGACAAAAGCCTTAGGGGATGCCCGAAGGTGCCACACATCCGTCCACAGCAGATGTTCTTGTTGACAGGGCAGTTGTCTCCTAGTGGATGGAGCCTGACACTGAGTGGTGGGAGGTTGTGTTACCCCTTTTATTCCACTTGAGTCTGGTTCTGATTGTTTTACTATATTTTTATTTATTTGTCATCAATTTCATACATATGTATGAAATATATTTTGATGATATCCAAACCCACCTGCTGTTCCAACTTTCCCAGTCTCACCCCAAATCCTCCCCTTCCCAACTCATGTTCCCTCTTTTTTCTCTTCTTCCTCCTTTTTTTCTTTTTTCTTTCTTTCTTTCTTCTTTTTTTTTAATTACCAATCGAGTCCAGTTGGTGCTGTGTGTGTGAATGGGGCTGGGGTTATCTACCAGAGGAACAACCACATCCCCAAAGATAAATTACTCAGCCAGGCGTGGTGGTGCACACCTTTAATCCCGGCACTTGGGAGGCAGAGGCAGGTGGATCACTGTGAGTTCAAGGCCTGCCTAGTCTACAAAGTGAGTTGAGGACAGCCAAGGCTACACAGAGAAACCCTGTCTTGAAAAACCAAAAACACTAAAAATAAAAAGAAACAAACAAACAAAAACTCAGTTACGTTATGTAGACAGGTTTTTGCTTTAATCCCAGGTGTAGGACATGGGCTGCTTTAGATTGTCCATGGCAGCTAATTGCCTTGTGCGGGCTCTGAGAGGGGTGTGATCTTTGCTCGCTGCAGAGAGTTTGGTTTTGAGGGACTTAGAATAAACACCACAGCCCGGGGTGTGAGTTGGGGAAGCTCTGAGAAAGAGGAAAGTTCCTGGTGGCTGTGGATACAGTTTGATGAGAAGTTGAAGATCCTGAAACTAAGACTGCACTAGCCCCGAGGAACCCAACGACCCTGAACCCTGACCCGGAAGTAGCTAAAGAGACCTAGGCCCCTTCTCTCCACTAACCTTCTTTGGAAGGGATAAGGGGTGGAGAAGGGAGACAGGGATATAAGAAACCCCAATAAAGTAAAATAGATTAAAAAATAGATGCTATAGCCCGGCTAGCCCAGAGTGGTGGTGCACGCCTTTAATCCCAGCACTCGGCAGGCAGAGGCAGGCAGATTGCTGTGAGTTTGAGGCCAGCCTGGTCTACAGAGTGAGTCCACGACAGCCAAGGCTACACAGAGAAACCCTGTCTCAGAAAAATGACAACAACAGATGCTATTATATAAATAGTAAAGCCATAATAGGCAAATTAGAAAAAAAAATACATGCCTAGAAGCAAATAGCTCCTTAGTTAGGAGTGGGCCTCATGATCCTCCCCCTACCACACACACACACACACACACACACACACACACACACACACACACACACACAAGAATTTTGATTGGCTTGGGCTTGCACAGGTCCTTTGCCAGTAACTATAATTAATGTGAATCTATGGGTGCAGCAGCCATGTCCCGTCCAGAACATTGCTTAGCTCTCCTTCCGTCTTCCAGCTCTTACTTTTTTTCTCTTCTCCTAGTCTAATGTCCCCTGAGCCTCAGTGGAGGGTGCCATAGACTTCTCACTTAGGGCTGAGCACCCCTCAGTGGAGGGTGCCATAGACTTCTCACTTAGGGCTGAGCACCCCTCAGTGGAGGGTGCCATAGACTTCTCACTTAGGGCTGAGCACTCACAGCCACTTACTCTCAGCAGCTGGACCAGTTATGAGTCTCTGCACCAACCACTGTCCACTGCAAAAAGAAGCTTTTTTGACCAAGGTAGAAAAAGCAGCATAAAAAGATATATCTATGCATATAAAGACAAATATTTGGAAGGCTTTTGGACAACATAAACATTTAGCAACGTAGCATTGAGCTTCCCACTAGGACCTGTGATTTCCCAGCTACGGGATTTTGACCAGGTTCATGGTATTAGGCATGAATTCCCTCCTGTGACGCAGGCGCATATCCAGTCTGAAAGCAGTTGGTTACCCTGTGATCGTCAAGCCACTATTGCACTGGTGGGCCCCTATTGTCACATGCAGGCACCAGTGCCAAGTAAAACCACAGATAACTTTTTCCACCAGCAGCCCGCATAACAGCTTCTGGCAGTATAAAAGCTAACCTGGGCCTGGGTGGTGGTGGTGCATGACTTTAATCCCAGCACTCGGGAGGCAGAGGCAGGCGGATCGCTGTGAGTTCGAGGCCAGCCTGGTCTACAAAGCGAATCCAGGACAGCCAACGCTACACAGAGAAACTCTGTCTAGAAACACACTCCCTCCCCACCCCCACCCCCAAACAAAAGCTAGCCTGGGAGTGTGGAGAGGAAATGTCCAGGCCAGTTCCAGATTGATTTTTCATTGTGTGTGGCGCTTTCAGCAATACAGTACTATCTAGTTATGGTGGACAAGCAAGAGAAATGACAGTAGCCTGAGTTGTTGGAGGGATTGAGGTGGGTGTTAATTTTTTACCTGGGTCTTTTGTTGTTTATTTTAATTTTTTTAGTTTGAGGCAGGATCTTCCTGTAGTTCAGGCTGCCCTCAAACTTGTGGCAATCCTCCTGCCTCAGCCTCCCAAGTGCTGGAATTATAGATGTGTGACAACATGCCAGCCTGCCTGCACTCTTGTCCTGTCACCGTCTTCATTCTAGTAAAAACTCACTGGACAAATGGACCCCTTTCCCGTCTCCTGAGCCTTGAGTGACCCCTATTTGCTCTGACTTCCACTTGGCCCCTCCCACGTTCCACTTCCTGAGTGAAGCCTTCTTCGTCAGCAGGTGTGCCTGAGAGCCCCCAACTCACATAGAAAGAATTCATTTACCTCTCATAGGAAGCCATATTGTCCAGCTTTTGTTGTTTCGTTTTGTTTTCCGAGACAGGGTTTCTCTGTGTTAGCCTTGGCTGTCCCAGACTCGTTTTGTAGACCAGGCTGGCCTCGAACTCACAGCAATCCACCTGCCTCTGCCTCCTGAGTGCTAGGATTAAAGGTATGTGCCACTACGCCTGGCGTGATGGTCTCTTTTTAAGGACATTTCTTTTGTTTCTATTCTGACAAATAAATAAGTATACTTTTCTGATGAGGACTGGACAGTTAGGTGGCTTTAAACAGGGGCGCAGGGCATATTCCCACTTTCTGTAGTTTTTTTCCCAAGAATGGAAGGAGTGGGGCGGGGGGTGGGGGTGGGGAGTAAGAGGCTTAGAAAGGTTCCCCAAACACCTGTGAGCTGATCTCATATCTTGCTTAAAAGAACATTGCACTGCATCCTTGGTGCATGCAGTATGCTCTACTGATGAACTCCGGTTCCAAACAGTAACTACAGAGCCTGGATGGAGATGGTGCTTCACTCCTAAAAGCAGCACTCACCAGTGGCCATGCCGAACTCCGTGAGGAGATGGGATGAAGGCAGCAAACAGCCTTGGACTCAGAGCTTAGCTCTGGAAATCACTGGGTCGCAGAAAAGACACCAAGGGACTGTTTCTGAGCTGAGTGTGGTGACACGTGCTCAGTCGCAGTATTTAAGAAACCAAAGCGGGCTGGAGAGATGGCTCAGAGGTTAAGAGCCCTGGCTGCTCTCCCAGAGGTCCTGAGTTCAATTCCCAGCAACCACATGGTGGCTCACAACCATCTATAGTGTGATCTGGTGCCTTCTTCTGGCACGCAGGTGTATATGCAGGCAGAGCACTGTACACTAAAGAAATAACTCTTTTTTTTTTTTTTTGGTTTTCGAGACACGGTTTCTCTGTGTAGCCTTGGCCATCCTGCACTCACTTTGTAGACCAGGCTGGCCTCGAACTCACAGCGATCCGCCTGCCTCTGCCTCCCGAGTCCTCTGCCTCCCGAGTGCTGGGATTAAAGGCGTGCGCACCACGCCCGGCTTAAATAAATCTTCTTAAAAAATTTAAAAAAAAAAGAAAAAGAAACCAAGGTAAGAGAATTAATGCAAATTCAGAGACTAGCAAGAGCTAGTCAGAGCAGGGCAAAGGGAGCTGGAGCAATGACTCAGCAGTTCAGAGTTCCTGCAGATGGCCGGGGTTGGTTTCCCAGCACTCGCGCGGCGGCTCACAGGTATCTGTAACTCGTCTTCCAGGGGATCCAGCCTCCTCTTCTGACCTCCGTGGGCACCAAGCGTGCACATGGGACACAGACACACATGCAAACAAAACCCTCAAATGTAAAATAAAACTAATAAGACTAACAAAGAAAGAAACAATTCCAATAAACTGTGCACCCCGTTTTCAGGGGGCAGCCTCAGAGTGTTTGGTCTTCAGACTGAAGATGGAGCTGGGTCAGAGGGTGGACCGTGACTGCAGCTTTAGTTTCTCCCGGCAAGGACAAGAATGTTCTGAAATTAGATTACGGTAGCGATTGCGCAATTCTCAAACACCACTGGATTTTAGTTCACACGATGAGAATTGTTTTAAATGCAAAAGCTTCCTTCTGAGAGCAGAACGGGAAGGTAGCTCCAAGTGAAGTCAAACGGAAGATTCTCCACTGAGGGATGCGTGGGGAAAAGACTGGAGGGTTTGACTAGTTAAAAAAAAATGTGGGGGATGAGCACGCAGGCATCCCCACACTCTTCTCTATTTTGAAAATATGTTTGAAATTTCCCCTAATAAGTTAAGTAAATTTTTTTTAAAAAAATAAAAAAGTAAACTAAAATACACGAGAGGAACAAAAGGACAGAAAATAGTCAATGGTAAAAGTTGAAACAAACTCAGCCATACCGTCAGAAAGCGGGACCACACGGAGAGAGTGGGCCTGGCTCGGGGCATTTAGACCCTGACCAAGGACGCAGAGGAATCTAGAACGTCCATTCCTGATCATTTACAGCCCCTGTGATGCTTTTCCTAAGGGCTCACAGCTGCCTGTACATTCAGCCCAAGGGATGATCTATTGCATCCGTTGGCTCCCACCCCGCCTAATTAAAATAAGTCTTTTTTTTTTTTTTTTTTTTTTTTTTAAAGTAAAAAGATGACAGAGGTTAAGAGCACTGACTGCTCTTCCAGAGGTCCCGAGTCCAATTCCCAGCAACCACATGGTGGCTCACAGCCATTTATAATGTGATCTGATGCCCTCTTTTGGCATGCAGGTATACATGCAGAGAAAGCATTGAATGCATAATAATAAATAAAAGAAATAAAAATTGTTTTTTGTTTTTCGAGACAGGGTCTCTCTGTGTAGCCTTGGCTCTCCTGGACTTGCTTTGTAGACCAGGCTGGCCTCAAATCACAGCGATCCACCCGCTTCTGCCTCCCAAGCGCTGGGATTAAAAGTGTGCACCACCACACGTGGCTAACAAGCAGTGTGTGTGTGTGTGTGTGTGTGTGTGTGTGTGTGTGTGTGTACACTCAGGGAAGGTTTATTTAATAAATAAGAGTTCACAACTCGGGAGGCAGAGACAGGCGGATCGCTGTGAGTTCGAGGCCAGCCTGGTCTACAAAGTGAGTCCAGGACAGCCAAGGCTACACAGAGAAACCCTGTCTCGAAAAACAAAACAAAACAAAAAAAAAAGAGTTCACAGTAGCACAAGGGCTCCATAAACACATGCAAAAATGCTCTGCCTGATATATGACCAAAGAAAGGCAAATCAGAGCCACGAAGATGCTTCAGCAGGTCAGGGCACTTAGGACCCAGGACCCACATGGTGGAAGAAGTAAACAAACTCCTTCAAGTTGTCCTCTGACCCCTACATGTGCTTCATGGACACACACACACACACACACACACACACACACCACAACTTAAAACAGAAATCTAAACATTAACGTGATACCATGAAAGTATTTGACAAGTATTTCAGTTGGCCCGGGGAGTCACTAACTCTGCTGTTCCATGTGGTGATGACAGAGGTTGAAGCTTCCAGAGGACGAAGCAAGGCACCAGGCCGGTAATCACAACGTCTGTGACAAAGCCGTTCCAATACCGGCTCTTTTCTTCCTTGGGTGACAGGACATCGCCATAGTACGGCTTTTAAGAAAGACAGCCAAGGTTCTTCCCAGTGATCTGGCCCTGCCCTCCTCCAGGCAGTGCAGGAGTGTCCCCAAGCCAGCGTTCAAACATGAGCTTTGAAAGTTAAACATAACGTGGCTGTTAACCGTAAGCCACATGAACAAAGTACAGCACGGCTCTGGGCGTCTGTTACGGCAACAGCAGCTCAAACCAGAACAGAGGAGGCCGAAGTGTCTTCCCAGCTGTAGGTCAGGTCTTGGTTTGGACACTCAACTGAGCCACAAGGGGAACCATGCATCATTCGCTCACTAAAGGCTTTGTGGTTTCTTGTGTTGTTTCAGGACAAGGTTTCTCTATAAAGTGGTCCTGGCTGTCCTGAAGCCTGCTCTGTAGCTCAGGCTGGCCTGAACTCACAGAGAGCAGTCTGCTTCTGCCTACTGAGAGCTGGGATTAAAGGCGTGCAACAGCACCATCTGACTTTGTTTTATTAATATTTATATGTCTGTGTGTGAGTGCCTTCAGGGACCATAAGAGGGTGTCAGAGCCAGAGTTACAGGTGGTCGTGAGTGCTGGGATACGAGCTCGGGTCCTCTGGGAGAACAGTTAGTACTCTCAACTGCTGAGTCATCTACCTCTCCAGCCTGCCCCCTCTCCCTCCTCTCTCTCTGTCTGTCTCTCTGTTTAAAACTATCTTTAGTGGGCTGAAGAAATGGCTCACTGGTCAAGAGAGCCATTGTTCTTCCAGGGGACCTGAGTTTGATTGCTGTCACCCACACGGTGACTTACAGTCATCTTTAACTCCAGTATTCAATCTTCTGGCCTCTGTGGGGACCAGGCAAGCAAGTGGAACACAGATACACATGCAGACAAAGTACCTGTAATCATAAACTAAAACTTAAATATATTTATGTGTTATATTTATTTGTGCAAGACACAGTGCACATGTGGCCAAAGAACAAGTTTCAAAGTTGGTTCTCTCCTTCCACTTAGTGAGGTAGAATCTTTCTTTTTTTTTTTTTCCCCCTGACACAGGGTTTCCCTGTGTAGCCTTGGCTGTCCTGGACTCACTTTGTAGACCAGGCTGGCCTCGAACTCACAAAGATCCGCCTGCCTCTGCCTCCCGAGTGCTGGGATTAAAGGCGTGCGCCACCACGCCTGCCTTGTTTTATAATTATATAATGAGCTTCTTTATAACTTTAAAATTTGGAGCATTTAACAAAAGAACCATAGTTGGTATTCATCTGTTACTCATAGCCAGGACAGGTTAGAGCCTTATGACAGGAGTCCTGAGGAGACACAAGGGCAGAAGATGGCTGGTATGAGGGAGCCCACACAACCAGCCAGACTTGTTCATTAATACGTGTGCAATATCCTTTGGTGACTCATAAAAACACTTGGGAATGACCTCGCTGGGATCTGTAAATCTTTGTCCTACATTGAACTTTGCCAGCCAGAGCTGGGCCACTGGCTTGTGGGGCAGGAGTCAGGGAAACACAGGTTATGTGAATATGTACCCAGGTTGAAATCTCCTTACCTACCCCACTTTTTCACCTGGCGATTGTATCACCAGCTGTGCGGTCCCTTTGCTCGACCATGACGTACTCCAAGCCTCTGGGACTGCAGGCCGAACAAACCCTTCTTTTTATAAATTCCCTTAGTCATGGTGTTTTGTCAAAGCAAGTTACTAATGCAATACTGTTCTGGCTTCCAGGGGCAGAGTGATAGAAAACACAGACGGCAGTTGGGCAGGTGGCGCACAACTGTGCCAGACAAGAGGTCAGTCACGTGGTCCTGGTTTCATCGTGGTTTAACCATACCTTTCCCTGACATGCCTGCATTCTTTCCTTTTGGGGTGTCCGTGTTGTCGTGTGTTGCAGATGTGAGCAGATGGGCTCACGTGTCCTGCCACCATAGCTGAGGGCCACTTCTGCAGCCATGTCTTCCCAACCAGGATGGACAACCTCAAACCAGGAATCAAGACAAAACCATGGGCCGGGCTTGGTGGCTCACGCCTTTAGTCCCAGCACTCGGGAGGCAGAGGCAGGCAGACCAGGCTGGCCTCGAACTCACAGCGATCCATCTGCCTCTGCTTCCCGAGTGCTGGGATTAAAGGCGTGCGCCACCACACCCGGCTCAGTGAGTGAAATTCTTAGGAAGGCTTCTTGTAGCTCTGTTCTGGAACAATCCAGCCCTGGTGTGAGAGGACTGGCAGTCTCAAAGTGACACTAAAGCAAGAGACAGGCAGATCCAGGACTATGGGCCTCTGTCTGTGTCTGGGGATTTAATGACAGATGCATGGTCCTGAGTGGCAGCAAGATAATTTTTTTTTTTTGAGACAGGAGCAAGATCATTTGGATCCTCACAGTTTGGGTCCAAACGAAGGGCACTTATTGATCAGGCCAAATGTGACTTCAGGACTGGAGAGGTGGCACAACAGTTATAAGCACTGGCCGCTCTCCAGGGGACCCAGGTTTGATCCCCAGCACCCACATGGCAGCTCACAACCGTCTATACCTCCAGTTCCAGAAGATCTAATGCCCCTTTTCTGTATTCTTCTGGGCACCAGGCATGAGTGTGGTGCACAGACATACATATGGACAGTGCACACTTAGTCACATAAACAAAAAGAGTGAGTGGTTCCATCCTAGCCAAAACACACCTGGTTTATTTAGAGTGCTACCAGAACGCCAGCTGCCTCCTGGAGCCAGGGACTCATTGTAAGTCTCCATTTGCCCCTCTCACTGTCTTCATCACTGCTCTTTGCTGGGAAATTGCAGGGAAAAACTGAGTGGGATTGCGCTGGGCAATCACTGTGGTTCAACTCAAGATGGCCGCAGTCATGGCAAGCAGAACACTTCACAAACACTTCAAATGTTTGTTCTGTGAGAACCTGGGATCCTTGCATCTCTGAAAGCCACTTTTTTCTCTCTATAAAGGGTGCAACGTAACTGTGAACGTTTTCCCGGCTGCGCCGACGGCATTGGTGAATTTGCTACAACTAAGGCAAGGCTTGTATGTGGGAAGACAGATCCTAAGACGCTGTAGAAAAGAACCCCTGCGCCTCTGAAAGGCAGAGGGGTCTTGGGTCAAATACGAGAAATGAATGCTGACTGTTGGGGCCCATTCCATTACTTCCTGGTACTTGGAAGTGGACTGTGCTACCTCCCCTTTAGGATAAACTATGCTAGGTGGGTGTTTTGTGTTTTGTTTTTGTTTCCTTGAAACAGGGTTTCTCTGCGTAGCCCTGGCTGTCCTGGACTTGCTTTGTAGACCAGGCTGGCCTCGAACTCACAGTGATCCGCCTGCCTCTGCCTCCCGAGTGCTGGGATTACAGGCGTGTGCCATTCCAAAGCAAGCCTCCTGCGAGCGCCTCCTACCTCCCCATTTTCTCTCAATGTGGCCAAAAAAAAAAAAAAAAAAAAGGGAGACTGAGTTCCCATCCATGCAAGCATCGCAGGAGTGAGGGAGGACAGCGTCTCAAGTGTGACTTTTCCGGAGAGTGACTCTGAGAGGGACTGCCACATCTGACCGTGTTCCCCTGTGGCAGTTGTGCCTCCTCTGGTCCTGGTCGTACACAGAAGCCCTGCAGCCTCGATGACCTGCCTGCTTGGAAGGGACACTTGGGAATGACCTGTGGCGCTTGGGGATTTTGGAACAGCTGCAGCAGGTAGAAATTGCTGGAAGGAGGTCAGGAGGCAAAACGCTTGGGAGGAAGGAGGCTAGCCGAGGGCCAGCGTCACAGGAACTGGCTCAGTCAGAGTCCACAGAGGGAGCGCTGGGCATCTTAAGTCACGGCTGTGCCTTCGCGTCTCCATGCAGTCATTCCTTGACAGAATGCCCACAGCGTTAGACATGCACTGGGCGTCAGGAATGTGATTCGGTTGGACGCCATATGGGGGAGTGGAGGTCTTCAGAGGCGTCCCAGCTTATGGGGTTTACAGCTGAGGATTACTCCAGCAAGCCTGGGCGTCCCACTCCAAAGGTCTTCAGAACCAGCCCCTGGTTGGTTCCTTGGAGATAACCCCTAAACCCGGGTAAAGTTCTGCCCGATAAGAGGGACTTTGTATGCCTGATAAAGATTTTATGAAAACAAGTGTGCTATATCATAAATGGCTGTTTGAACACGACCAGGGATCGGGGCCAGGCTGTACTAGTTGATTTTTGACAAGACTAGAGCGTGAGGAGTCAAAGGTTCATTTCTGGGACTTTACATGCCCATGTGGCTAACCATGACCCCTCTACTAAAACGAAACAAAACCCAAATTGAGTGCCAAGGCTTGGGCCAGTTTTCTTGGTTGGTGATATTTCCGTCTGCGTTGTCATACATTGCTGCTCAGGGAATAAGTGATGTTTGTGTGATTTTCCTGGTTGAGGGACAACGGGGAGCAGGTGCCTCTCTCTCCTGGACTCCTCGCTGTGCAGATGTGCCTGTCGATGATGATTCACGCTGCATCCCCGCCATGGTGAAGTGTGGAGCACCTGTTTCACAGCCTCCTTCTGGCAGGAAGTAAGGAAAGGCACTGTCCTTTGGCTGTCCAGGAAATTCTCTGCAGCAGTTGTCTCATTCGTGTGTGCCACAAGTCACAGGGCCACCTTCAGCTCACAGAGGCCTGGAAACTGAACTTTTTGTTTTATGCTAAGTTCTAATGCTTCCATCCCCCCCTCTTTTTTTTTTTCTGAGACAGGGTTTCTCTGTGTATTCTTGGCTGTCCCAGACTCACTTTGTAGACCAGGCTGGCCTCGAAATCACAGCGATCCGCCTGCCTCTGCCTCCCGAGTGCTGGGATTAAAGGTGTGGGCTACCACGCTCAGCTTTCCGCCCCCCCCCTTTGAAAATATAAAAAGCAATCCTTGAAATTCAGAAGAAGTAGCAGGAGAGACCACATTGAATTAAAATTACACATCTGGGGCTAGAGAGACGGCTCAGTGGTTAAGAGCACTGACTGCGCTTCCAGAGGTCCTGAGTTCAATTCCCAGCAACCACATGGTGGCTCACAACCATCTGTGATGTGATCTGATGCATACTGTATACATAATAATAGAGAAATCTTTTTTAAAAATTACACACCTGGAGCCGGGCGTGGTGGCGCATTCCTGTAATCCCAGCACTAGGGAGGCAGGGGCAGGCAGATCTCTGAGTTTGAGGCCAGCCTGGTCTACAAAGTGGGGACAGCCAAGGCTACACAGAGAAACCCTGTCTCAAAAAACAAACAAACAAAGAATTAAAAAAACTGTATGAATAACTCACAAAATGTGACAAGATGCTCAAGGAACATTCAGTTGTTTAAAATAAAACCAGAAAAACAACCCAAAACCTCATAGACGGATTCTACAAAATCACCCTTGTGCCACCACGGGAGCACCGAGCCAGGTGCTGCTGGAAGGACAACAGGCATGGGAAAGTCGGTCTCTTTTGTAGAGATTCGTGAGGGCGACGTGCTCTACCGTGTGTTGCTCAGGTCACATTTCCCTGCTCCCTCTCGGGCAAGCACAGCTGGCAGTGTGGCCTGTCACCTTCTTGCTCTAATAACTTCTTAATCCATTGTATTCTTTGTTTTTTTTCCGAGACAGGGTCTCTTTGTGTAACCTGGCTGTCCTGGACTCAGTTTGTAGACCAGGCTGGCCTGGAACTCACAGCGATCCGCCTGCCTGACCACCCCCCCCCCCCGCAACCCCCCCCTGCCCCCCTGCCCCCCCCCCCCCAGTGCTGGGATTAAAGGCTCATGAGCCACCAGGCCTGGCTTGTGTTCTTTTAACTGAATCAAATACCTGGCCCCACCCTGAGGCCTCCTGCAGCAACCACACATCCACAGGGAGAGTCTTCTTTTTTTTTTTTTTTTTTTTTTTTTTTTTTGGTTTTTTTCGAGACAGGGTTTCTCTGTGTAGCCTCGGCCATCCTGGACTCACTTTGTAGACCAGGCTGGCCTTGAACTCACAGCGATCCGCCTACCTCTGCCTCCCGAGTGCTGGGATTAAAGGCGTGCGCCACCACGCCCGGCCTTTGCGCCACCACGCCCGGCCTGAGAGTCTTCTTTATTTTTTTTTTTTTTTTTTTTTTTAAAAGATTTATTTATTTATTTATTATGTATACAGTGTTCTGCCTGCATGTACACGTGCACACCAGAAGAGAACCCCAGGTCTCATTATAGATGGTTGTAAGCCATCATGTGGTTGCTGGGAATTGAACTCAGGACCTTTGGAAAAGCAGCCAGTACTCTTAACCTCTGTGCCATCTCTCCAGCCCCGAGAGTCTTCTTAAGACAACTTTAAACTCCATCGAGAAGTGTTTTATGAGCTACTTTTCTGTTAATAAGAAGGGAATGCTGGTTTAAATTTGCTCAATTCAAATTCCTATCCAGGGAGCAGCTGTGCAACCTGACTGGCCCCCTGGCGAGTTTGGGAGTGAAGGAGTGTGCCAACAGGCTTGGGACCAACGAGGCCTCACATCTGGGTTCTCATTCATGCTCTGTGCGTTTTGGTTTGGGGACATGACTGTTGGGAGCTGTGTGTGCGGTACCGCTGTCTCATTGTGGATACTATGGGAATCCGGCTCTTTTAAGAATATCTATGTATTAGCCGGGCATGGTGGCGCACGCCTTTGATCCCAGCACTCGGGAGGCAGAGGCAGGTGGATCGCTGTGAGTTCGAGGCCAGCCTGGTCTTCAAAGCGAGTCCAGGACAGTCAAGGCTACACAGAGAGACCCTGTCTTGAAAAACAAAACAAAACAAAGAAACAAAAAGAATATCTATGTATCTAATGCTATATTTTTGCCTGGATATATACACGTGCACCATGTGCACTCAGTGCCTGGGGAGGCCAGAAAAGGGCTTGGATCTCCTGGAGCCGGAGTTCCAGGAGGTTGTGAGCCACCTTGTGTGTGTGCTGGGGACTGAACACGGGCCTTGGTCAGAGCAGTACACACCCTAAATCCCTGAGTCACCTCTCCAGCCTCTGGGATCTGTACTCTTTACTGCCTAGGTCAAGGATGGGTGGGCGATCTCCAGACCCTGGCCCTGCTGTCCACAGGGCCATGCTCTGCTGCTGTTTGCTGGCACAACGGAGCACCACGTTTGGGATGTCAGTTAGGGCTGTATTTATTACGGGCAATAACATATACTTTTGTAACACAGCACATGAATACTTTAGAGTTAACATGTCCACTGGTAGAGAAATACTTTGAAAAAACCACCTAGAGGGCTGAGGGTATAGTAGAGACTGCCAACATGTGCAGGACCCTGGGTTTATTCTCCTAATATTGCTTAAAAACCAATCTAGTGGGGCCGTGGTACTGAGTTTACTATTGTTAGAGCTGAGGTGTCGCTAAGGCTGGTCCTGAACTCCTGGACTCCAGCTATCCTCCTCAGAACAGGAAGCAGAGGTACCACTGTGCTTGGCTTATACACTGATTTTTATACATTCCTTGTTGTGCTTAAGCCCTTGAGTGAAAACATTTCATCTGTACAGAACTGCAACTGCATCAGGTTGTCAAAAAACTCAACTTCTCAGGATGCAGAGGCAGGTGGATTGCTGTGAGTAGGAGGCCAGCCTGGTCTACAAAGTGAGTCCAGGACAGCCAAGGCTACACAGAGAAACCCTGTCTTGAAAACAAAACAAAACAAACAAACAACCACAAGACAATCACTTGCCCAGCCCCGCACTGGGAGTGATTCTCGTTCACAGTCTCCTGGCGCCCCCTGGAGTCCAGAGAGAAAAACTGTCTCTTTATTGAGGCGCGAAGAGGCGAAAATACCCAAATGTGTGCCGCGCCCGTCCTTTTTTTCAGAATTACTTTCTGAATTCCATACTAGATAACGGAGTTATCTTTCTCACTTTCTCACACAACATCCTCATCTCCCCTAGCCTCTTCTTCAAACACTTGTCTTCTACCTTCAGGAAATCTGTCTCCTGGGGCAGGTGTGTAGTGTCTGCGGTGGAGCACACGCATTACCTTACAGGAGGAGAAACTGTACCTGTCCTCTTCCTCTCCTAGACGCCACCTCCCCTGCCAACACAAGGTCAGTTCTCTGAACCCACAAGCTAGCTCAAAACTCTGTAACTCCAGTTCCAGGGGATCCGATGCCCGCATCTGGACTCTGTGGGCTCTCCACGCACATGACACATTTACAAGCACTCATATATAGAAAATAAAGATAGATTAAAAAAATTAAGTACTATCGAAAAAGAAAAGCTCCGCTCCACCCCCCACCCCCCCCCCCCCACCCCCCGCCCGTCTCAGGGGTTTGACTCTGATTGAGTTGAATGAGGTATTGTGAACGGAACTAATCCCCAAGGTGACTGTATTTGGGAAAAAGAGAAGAAGGAACTACTAGTTCCTAGGTGGTCCCAGCTCCCGGCCTCTGGATGACAACGGACATTCCTTCAAAGTAGACCCTGAGGGCACCTCTCAAGCCAGAGAACCTGCTTTTCTAAGGATTGGGGGGGGGGGGAATAAACCCGTAAGTTTTCTGGGTGAGGCTCAGAACTTGTCTCTCTGGTCTCCCTGGTGTGAGAGGTAAGCTTGGATCAGAAACTGCCCTTTGGTTTCATTCTTGGCATCTTCGTAGTGGGAGGTGGGGGCTGGGTACCAAAGACCCAGTTAAGCCTGAGGCAGCACCTGCAGTTGCTTCAGTGTGCAAAAGTGAGATAGGATCCAACCCTGTCAATGCCCCCAAAGGGTTCTGGGAGAAAAATTACATGGTGACAGGTGCTTAAGGAGAGCCTGTCCACTCAGGGTGCTATCTGTCCTTAGGAGGTGGTCATGTCTCTTCAAACAAGATGCTTTTTTTTTTTTTTTTTTTGTCACATCATATAACATTGGGAGTGGAGCATAGTGTGAGGCCAGCCTAGCTGATAGGAGAAATTCGGAGCATGGAGGCAGCTGATGTTGAGAAATAAGAAATGTGTGCAGGTGGCGGGAGCAAGAGAGAGCTAACAGTAGGAGAGCTATCTAAGCCGGGCCCTCTGTTAGATCATCCCCTATCTGCGGCTATGGCTTGTGGGAGAAGAGGGGGCGAACAGCCAGAGAGTCGCAAAGTCAGTCAGACCTTTAGATCACTTCTTCCAGCATCCTAACACAATGCCATTTAAGACAGAGAGGCCACTGATGGGAGACGCAAACAGCTAACTCACAGAGAGGCCACTGATGGGAGACGCAAACAGCTAACGTGGCCCCAGGCGACTGAAGATATGCCTAGCACTAGAGCAAAGCCCAAACAGTTGTAACTAATTTAAGAAATGTTGTAGTTTTAGAACTTAAGGAAGGAGGCAGGTGTGGTGCCCACAGCCGTAATCCCCGCACTGTCTGCTGACACAATAGGACTCGAGCCAGCCTAGGCTGCATAGATCTGGTCCAAAACAACCAAGACAGGCAGCCAGGGCTTGAAGCTCCCCACCCCACATGCTTTGAGCGGAGCAGTTAATTTTATTTTATTTATATTTCTTGTACCTTCCCTGTGAGAATCCAGAAGTGAAGTGTGCCCAAGGTCTTATTTTTACTATTTTTACCTTTTCAAGAACAAAACCACTCATGCTTACTTATAAACTCAGTTTGATGGAAGTCCTGAGTCTGTTAGTGTCACAGCAACCTGTGCTGTCCCTTTCTTCCTTAGGGACCTGTACTCAGGTTAAGCCACGGATGATCCAGTGTAAAACAAAGGTTAGTGGCTTTATTGTTCAGATACTGACCTGGTTACTTCTTTTTTTTTTTTTTTTTTTTTTTTTTTTTTTCTTTCTTGTTTGGTTTTTCAAGACAGGGTCTCTCTGTGTAGCTTTGGCTGTCCTGGACTCGCTTTGTAGACCAGGCTGGCCTCAAACTCACAGCGATCCGCCTGCCTCTGCCTCCCGAGTGCTGGGATTAAAGGCGTGCGCCACCACGCCTGGCTCCTGGTTACTTCTTAAATCCACGTGACACAAGGCAAGGCCAACTGGGAAGAGGAAACTCCCAGTCACAGAAGGCCTCCAATGGACTGGCCCCTGAGCAAGTCTGTGGGGACAAGCCAGTCTGTGAGGGCATTTTCCTGGCTAGTGACTGATGTGGGAGGACGCAGCCCACTGTGGGTGGTGCCACCTGCAGCTGGTGGTCTTGGGTTGTGTAGGTGACTGGAGCTGAATATGTGTCTAAGAAGCCGCACTCCTCCACAGCCTCCGCTCCAGTTCCCGCCTCCAGCTTCCTGCCTTGGCTTCCTTCACTGTGGCCCGTGACTGAGATGAATAAACTGTCCACCTCACGTTGCTTTTTGGTCATGGTGTTTTATCACAGCAACAGAAAGTAAACTAACACGGAAACGGTTACTAGGGGGAAAGGACAGTGTTGGGAACCCCCAGGTGTTAGCGAGGCCAGACCCATAAGACATCTGCCATAGGCAACAGAACCAAGCAGAGAGATGTACACCTTGCAGGCAGCAAAGCTGGAGGGACAGAATGGCCTGTGTCCTTTTACACTAGAAACAGAGCTAGAGAATAGTGGGGTTTTCTTGCTTTGGTTATTTCCTCACTGTGCCCCCATCCCTCCCTTTGGGAATGGATATGTGTATTCTGTACTATTGTATGTTGGGAGCTTTGGAATGACAGTTGCTCATGGGAGTCCGAACTCAGGTCTTCCCAGTGCACGGCAAGTGTTCTCACTCTAGGAGCCGTCTCCCCAGCCCTCATCTCAGAACTGAGTTACTCAAAGCTTGTTACTCCCACTGACTTTTCTTCAAATGTCTTGGTCTTTTCAGTTTATTTATTTACTTTTGACAGTGCTGGAGGTTCAACTTAGGGTCTACCTAGCACATTTGAGGCAAGTGCTCGGCCTATGGGCCATGCCCCCAGCTTCCTTTGCCCTTTTTCTCCGTTCCTGACAATTGTTGCCCCAAACTGTACCACCCTTCCCAGATAGCAACTGTTTTTTGTTTGTTTGGTTGGTTGGTTTTTTCCAAACAGGGTTTCTCTGTGTAGCTTTGGCTGTCCTCGACTCACTTTGTAGACCAGGCTGGCCTCGAACTCACAGAGATCTGCCTGCCTCTGCCTCCCGAGCGCTGGGATTAAAGGCGTGTGCCACCACTGCTAGGCTAAACACTGTGTCTAAAGATTGTTTTGTTTTTGAAACAGGGTTTCTATGTGCACTTGGCTTTCCTGGACTCACTCTGTAGACCAGGCTGGCCTCGAACTCACAGAGATCCACCTGCCTCTGCCTCCCGAGTACTGGGATTAAAGGCGTGTGCCACCATCGTCCGGCTCATCACAGCAACTGTGATAAAGGAAAACATTTAATTTGGAGCTGGCTTAAGACTTAGTTCATTGTCATCATAGTAGGGGCATGGAGGCACGCAGGCAGACATGGTGCTGGCGAGGGAGCTGAGAGTTCTACATCTTGATCCAGATGCAGGAGGAGACTGTGCGCCACACTGGGAGTAGCTTGTCCGCACAGCGACACACTTCCGCCAAGGCCACACCTACACCAACAAGGCTACACCTCCTAATAACGCCACTGCCTATGGGGGGCCATGTTTATTCAAACCACCACGGGTGTATTGTTTTGGGCCTTTAATCCCAGGGCCGAGGAGGACGGAGGACTGCCTCAAAACCTAGGCTAGCCTGAACTACTAACGCAGAGCTAATTCAAGATCAGTCTGAGCTACAGAACGGGACGCTGCCTCAACATACCCGCCCTCACCCCCACCCCAGGTCTATTTCAGTGGGCGTAGTTGCTCATCTCTGCACTTGGAAGACTGAGGCAGGAGGATCACCTCATTCATATTCACACAGGTTCTGAAGCAAGAGGAGGCCAGCAAATCATGCAGTTCCCATTGCCTGAACAAACTAGGAGGAAAAAAAAAAATCACATTCACACTTGAGATTTTTGTTAAAAGCATCAGTCTTTGAAGCCTTCCCTGACCTCAAAGCAGGTCTCCCGCCACCGACCCCCGCTCCTAGATGACAAGTGTACCCTAAATCTAAGGGCCGAGGTTGACAGACTCTTGGAGAGGAGGCGACACAGACGCAGAGCCCCGCGGGAAGAGAAGCAGCGGAGTTTCAAGTTTTCCAGCCCACGGAAACGCCAGGGGCGCGCAGAGCGGCTGCCGCGGGGGCGGAAGTGCATCCCCCGGGAGCCGTTCTAGGAAACCCGGAGGACCCCGCGCCTCAGTGGTCCTGGGCGCAGTGAACGGGGACATTCCAGCGAGCAGACCGGCCGTCGCCAGCCGCCAGGCGAGGATGGGGTGAGCTAGGGCGCAAGCAGAACAGGGAAAGCCGGGACGGGCGAGGGGGCGTGGGCGCCGGCTGGCCACCTGTTCCTCCCGCGAGTGCGGCTCGCGCGGATTGGCCGCAGCCCGGCCCGGCACCGGAAGTGGCCGGCGTCGGTCGCCCGTGACGCCAGACAGCAGCTGCGGTTCTGTGCGCGCCCGCGGCGCGGTGCCCCGGGGCCCAGCGGAGCGAGCGTGGGCGGCATCCGCCGGCGGTGAGGCCTCTCTGCTTTCGTCATGCCCCGGGGTGGAGGGCGCGGAGCCAGAGCCCCGAGTGTAGGCCCGCCCCTGACTCGGGTTTGCTGTGTGACCTTGGACTTTGGGGCACCGGGGCGGGCGGGGTGGTGGTGGTGGAGGGGTTTGCTCGGTGGCACCCGGAGAGGGTGGAGCCTGGGCAGTGTCAGGGACGGTTCCCAATTCCGCACCCAGGCCTTGTCAGCCAGGGAAACTGAAGAAGCAGGGTCCGATGCGGGCATTCCTAAGACCTATGCCTGTTTTTCTTTTCTCTCTTCTTTGGTATTCCATACCCTAAGTATGTTGCTGGAACGAATGCCAGGCAAAAATTGACGCCCCCCCCCCCCGTGGCATGTTGTGACCTGTGCTGGCAGGCAGGAGGACATTGGCTTATGAAGGTTAAAGGTTAGAATTGGAGCTGAAAAATGGCTCAGAGGTTAAGAGCTCTTCCTACTCGTCCAGAGGACCCTGGTTCGGTCCCCAGAACTCACTCAGGCACCTTATATAACTACAGCTCTGGGGGTTTGGCTCCCCTGGCACCTGCATTTATGTGTACATGCGGCAACACTCATCTACACATAATTAAAAGTAACAACAACAATAATAATGGAGACTTAATTGAGCAAATATAATGATAATAATAAAGACCTAACTGAGCACAAAATTAAAGGAGTTCCCTTGATCCAGAGGAGGAAGATAATAGGGTCTCGTAAGAAAGAACTTTCTGTTTTGTTTTAGTTTGATTTTTTGACATAGAGTCAGGCTATGTATCTGGCAAGTCTGAAGCTCACTCTGTAGACCAGGGACTCACAGAGATCCACTGGCTTCTGTCTCCCAAGTGCTGGGATTAAAGGTGTGCGCCACCATGGTGGGCTAAGGGTGTATTTTTATAAATAATTGATACCAGTTATATGTGAGTCACTGCTCTGGTCTTTAGGTACAAAGAAGAACAGAATCCCCATCACCAGTTAACCTTCCAAAAACAATGAAAATAATTCTATGGCTGGGAGTCACCACAACATGGCTATTAAAGGCTCAAACATTAGGAAGGCTGGGAACAAATGGGCTAGAGAAAACCAAACGAATAATACAATGACATAATGGTTGTGTGAAGAAGTAATGTATGCCCCGCCCTCCCCTCCCCACCCCAAGACCTGGGTTTTGTGTGTAGCCTTGCCTGTCCTGGACTCACTCTGTAGACCAGGCTGGCCTCGAACTCACAGCGATCCGCCTGCCTCTGCCTCCGGAGTGCTGGGACTAAAGGCGTGTGCCACCACACCAGACTAGCCTTAATCCCAGCACTCGGGAGGCAGAGGCAGGCGGATTGCTGTGAGTTCGAGGCCAGCCTGGTCTACAGAGTGAGTCCAGGACAGGCAAGTCTACACAGAGAGACCCTGTGTGTGGGGTGGGGTGGGGATAACGTTTGTTAGGGCCTGCAGATCAGCAAGAAAGTGGAGGGGACTGTGCTTTACGCCAGCTGCATCTTGAAGACGCACAGTTGGGCAGCGGTATTCCAGGAAATGGGAATAGTTTTAAAGAATGGGCAGTGTTTGGGCCGCAGGAGGCTGAGCACACCTGCAGCTGCCAGCTGTTTTCGGAGGATGTGAGGGAGGATGCGGGGAGAGGAAACAGGCTGTGTCGTGAGGACACTGTGAGCTATGCAAAGCATTCATCCTGAAGGCCTTGTGAACAGCAACAAACAGGAAGCAACATGGAAACTGTAGTTCAGAAAAAGCCGTGAGACCCGGGCTAGTGGAAAGCTGGCCGAGCGCCTCTTCCTGCAGGTGTCACTGGGCGCTGGAGGAGGGGGAGGGCCTTGTGCCGGATGAGTAATGGAAATCAGCTCACTGCCTTAAAAACACAGGTGTTTTCCTGAGTTACTGTGCCTTCATAGGTGTGTGCGTCAACTTTCTGAATGAGGTTTCTGAGACCTTTCTCCTAGCATGCCTTTTCAAAGACAAGACCAGGTTTGCAGAGTTGAGGACCCTGTTCTAGAGGTCTGCCTGTCACCCCTCAACAAGAAAGCCAACTGTGTTTAGCCTCCCTCCGCAGATAGCAGTCTCCGTCCTCGGGATAGCTCGGTGCAGATTTAGTAAGGAGATGGGAGTCGTGAAGACCGGAAATGAGGCTCGGCACTATGCAGCTAGGCCCTGGGAGTTTTTCTATGTGAGAATGAGGTTTCATGTGTGGCTTTGTCTCTGAGAAAGTTACTCAAGTGGAGATTGGCTCTGATTTCTATGTGACAGGATACCTAGAAACAACAATATTATTATGTCACTGGCAGAATTCAAAGTAAAGATAATACTGTGGGAGACTCTGTGAATTTGAGTCCCTCTCTCCTTTGTTAGTTTTGTCTGTTTGTGATAGGGCCTCTGTGTAGCTCAGGCTGCCTTCACATTGGTGTTTCTTATCTGAGCCTCCTGAGTTTTAGGGTTACAGACATGGGTACCACACCCCGCTCCCATCAAGTGATTTTCCATATCTTGTTGTACAGGTATGGATTTCCCAAGTGCTGACTTTGTTTAACACAAAACAGACAAAACCTACAAGATGTTGAGCTGGACATGATACTGCTTGTCTGCAGTCCCAGGTGCCGTGGAGGCTGACGCAGCAGCGTTGTGTTGGAGGCCAGCTTTGGGCATGTGGTGGGAGCCTGCCGTAGAATGAAATAAACAGTAAACAGGGTGTGATGACACATGCGTTTAATTCCAATACTTGGAAGGCAGAGACAGGTGGATCATTGTGAGTTCCAGGCCAGCCTGGCCAGCTGGTACTACAAACTCTCTCTTAAAAAAAAAAAAAAGGAGGCGGGGGGGGGGGCTGGAGAGATGGCTCAGAGGTTAAGAACACTGTCTATTCTTCCAAAGGTCCTGAGTTCAATTCCCACCAACCATATGGTGGCTCACAACCACCTGTAATGAGATCTGGTCCCCTCTACTGGCATGCAGGCACACATGGAGGCAGAATACTGCATAAATAATAAATTGAAAAATTTTAAAAAGCCGGGCGTGGTGGCGCACGCCTTAATCCCACACTCGGAGGCAGAGGCAGGCGATCGCTGTGAGGTTCGAGGGCCCAGCCTGTCTACAAAGTGAGGTCCAGACAGCCAAGGCTACCACAGAGAAACCCTGTCTCGAAAAACCAAAAAAAAAAAAAAAAAAGGACTGGAGGCCACACAGCTTAGTGCTAGAGTGCTAGAGTCTTGGGTTTAATGTTTAGAATGTTGAGGAGGAAACCTGTCAAAACTAAAACTGTAAAATAAGAAATTCTAGGAGACATGAAGATTTGGAAAGGAAGGTCAGATAGGAACACATAGACAATGAAGTATTAGCTGCTGAAACCATTCTTGCCTGGGCATTTGAGAGACTTTACTTGTGGAAATAAGTAATTCTTTTTTTTTCAACACGGCATCTCACTGTGTAGCCCAAAGTGGCCTCAAATTTGTTTCCTTCTGCCCTCTTAAGTGTTGAGATTAAAGACAATGGAATGGTACTTATGTAAGACAGTGCTTCCCAGATGACATGACACCATGGATGGAGAAGATAGCTAACGGCTCTGAGTGGTGGTGCACGCCTTCAACCCGTGCTCGGGAGGCAGGGACAGGCAGATCTCTGTAAAATTGAAGCCAACTTGGTCTACATAGTGAGTTCTAAGCCAGCCAGAGGTACTGTATAGTGAGACGCGCTCTCTCTCTCTCTCTCTCTCTCTCTCTCTCTTTTGAGACAGGGTTTCTCAGTGTAACCTTGGCTGTCTTGGAACTCACTTTGTAGGAACCAGGCTGGCCTCAGCCTCACAGAGATCTCCTGCCTTGCCTCCCAAGTTCTGGATTAAAGGTATGCGCCGCCACCAACTGGCCAAGTCTACTTTTGTTGTTTTTTGCTTTTATTTTGTTGAGACAGGGTTTCTCTGTTTAGTCTAGCTGTCCTGGAAGTCACTCTGCTCCCTCAGACTTAGAACTCAGAGATCCACCTGCCTTTCCAAGTCTACTTTTTGTTTGTTTGTTTGTTCTGGCTTTTTCGTTTGTTGTTTGTTTTTGGTTTTGGTTTTTGAGACACAGTTTCTCTGTGTAGCCTTGGCTGTCTTAGACTGGATTTGTAGCCCAGACTGGCCTGGAACCCGCAGCGATCCACCTGCCTCTGCCTCTGTAGAGCTGGGACTAAAGGTGTGTGCCACCACACCCGTCCTCCAAGTCTACTTTTTTAAAGAGTGAAGTTCCATACCATCTCATTGCCCCATGAGTGTCACTTTTGGATTTATTATTGTGTGTGTGGTGTGTTCCTCAGCTTCATTTGACCAAACTGGCCAATTAAATACTGATATGTAAAGGAAGCACATGAAACTATTGGGAAATCACGGTCCTGGAGCATAACATAGATTATGCATATACCAACATTCATTCTCTCTCTCCCCGCCCCCCCCCCCCCCCCCAGGCAGTACAGCATACTCTTAAGACTGGGAACCTGAGCTGGAAAGAGCCAGGGGCCCAACTACTCTGTTGTCCCAACCCCACAATGCCTGCCTCTTTTATGCAATACAGAAATGATTTAATGTCTTAACTAGAATTATGGTTCTTAGCTGGACATGGTGGCCGCTGCCTTTAATCCCAGCACTTGGGAGGCAGAGGCAGGTGAATTGCTGTGGGTTCAAGGCCAGCCTAGTCTACAACTAAGTCTAGGATGGCCAGGCCCACACAGAGAAACTTTTGTCTGTGAAAAGCCAAAAAAAAAAAAAAAAAAGTATGTTCTTTATTATTATTTTTAATATTTATTTTATTTGAATTGGTGTTTTGCTTGCATGTCTGTGAGAGGGTTTCAGATCTTCTGAAACTGGAGTTACCGACAGTTGTGAGCCGCCATGTGGGTGCCAGGAATTGAACTCAGGACCTCTGGAAGAACACCCAGTGCTCTCAGCCGCTGAGCCATCTCTCCAGCCCCGAATTATGTTCTTTAAAACAAACATTATTGCCAGGCATGGTGGTATGTGTCTCTGATTCCACCACTTAGGAGGCGGAGGCACAGGCTCTGAGTTCAAGGACTGCCTGGTCTACATAGTGAATTCTAGGATAGCCAGCCAGGACTGCATAGAGAAACCCTGTTTCAAAAAATATATTATATTCAGACATAGTGTTGCACATCTGTAATCCTAGTAACCTAAGGCAGAAGTAGGAAAACCCTGAGTTTGACTCTAGATTGGACATAGACACTGTCTCAAAAAAAAGTATACATATATGAAGTCAAGCCTACTTGTAACTAATACAGTAGTCCTGGGACTTTCACTGTCCCTGCCACCAGAAGTGAGTCCCACATGACAAGACAGTGAGCCTGGCCTTTGCTCAGCTGGCAAGCAGGGCAGAGCTAGTCCTACAGGGGCTCGCTCTCTAGTCAGAGCGCTTGTGCCGCTCAGCACACTTACCCTCCCTGTGTCCGCATGCAAGGACCAAGAAGGTGCTCCGCGCTGCTTCTGGCCTAAGTCCTGTCAGCCCGAGTGGGCAGCCCCTCTGTCCTGTCAGCCCCTGAGTGGGCAGCCCCTCTGTCCTGTCAGCCCTGAGTGGGCAGCCCCTCTGTGCTGTGCTCTACAGGCCTGCTGGGTGATCTAAGAATATGCCCTCTTGCTAAACGCTGTGTGGCTATTTCATCTTAAACGTTATTCCTGTTAACATGTCACTTTCCTATTTCCTTGCTCTTTTCCATAGAGCCTTCTGGTAATAGGGCATTGATTTCTCTAGGTGTTGGCTTTACCAACTTTGAGCTCTCCCCTAACTCACTGTTACTCAGCTTTTGCTGGCGTCTCTGCCATAATTTCCTTCTCCTGTCCAACGCTCTGCCTCCGATGGTTTTTCTTACTCCTTTCAGTCAGAATCAGCTCTTCAGCACACCTACTATGCACACAACAGCACTGTGTCTTTGCTCAGGTGTCAGCGCTGCCCTGAGTCTTCACATGACTGTGTCAAAGCCCTGTGTTTCCACCAGCGTGTCATTTAGAGGGGACACAGCCGCTTCACATGCTAACCCTCTCTCCTTTCAGGTTGTGATATGGGGACTGAGAAAAGGGAGGTGCTTCCCAAGGAAGAAATTTCTGAAGAATCTGAGCCTCGTGGTGGGTTGACAGTAGGAAAACTTGCCCTGGAGGGTTACCAAGGCCGTGAGTTTGGCGCAGCGAATGAAGCAGACTTACTAGAGGGACGTTTGAGAGAGTCATCGGCAGAGATCATAGAGCAGATGTGTCCCAGGACAAAGACTGTGCATCAGGGTTAACTCTCTTTAAGAAGTCCTCCTTAGGGGGAAAGGCCAGAACAACAGCGAGCGGGAGGGAGGCTTGGGCCCTAACCCGGGCGCGGGGTGGTGTGCCGGGGAGACCCGGCGGCAGGGGGGCCTGGCGCGTTTGCCGTCTCTCTGGCATGGAGCTTACGAAAGCACCGAGGACTCCGGGCGGAGAGAAAAGCCTCACGCGTGTAAAGAATGCGGGAAGGCTTTTAGTCAGAACTCACACCTCATCCAGCACACGCGAGTTCACAGTGGAGGAAAAAACCCTTCGAATGCAAAGAGTGTGGGAAGACATTCGGAACTAACTCCAGCCTTCGGCGGCACCAGCGGATCCACGCCGAGAGAGAAGCCCTTCGCTTGTAGCGAGTGTGGGAAGGCCTTCATTCAGAGCTCACACCTTATCCACCATCATAGGATCCATACTGGGGAAAGACCTTACAAGTGCGAAGAGTGCGGTAAAGCCTTCAGTCAGAACTCAGCCCTGATCCTGCACCAGAGAATCCACACTGGCGAGAAACCTTATGAGTGTAACGAGTGTGCGAAGACCTTCCGGGTCAGCTCGCAGCTCATCCAGCACCAGAGGATTCACACCGAGGAGAGATACCACGAGTGCAGTGAGTGTGGCAGGCCTTCAAGCACAGCTCGGGCCTCATCAGACACCAGAGATCCACACCGGGGAGAAGCCCTACCTGTGTAACGAATGCGGGAAAGGCTTCGGTCAGAGCTCGGAGCTCATCCGCCATCAAAGAATCCACACGGGAGACAAGCCCTACGAGTGCAACGAGTGCGGGAAGACGTTTGGCCAGAACTCAGAGATCATTAGACACGTCAGGATCCACACCGGGGAGAAGCCCTATGTATGCCGAGAATGCGGGAAGGCCTTCCGGGGTAATTCGGAGCTCCTTAGACACGAGAGGATCCACACCGGGGAGAAGCCCTACGAGTGCTTTGAGTGTGGGAAGGCCTTCAGGCGGACGTCCCACCTGACAGTGCACCAGAGAATCCACGCTGGGGAGAAGCCCCACCAGTGCAGTGAGTGTGCAAGGACCTTCTGGGATAACTCTGAGCTGCTGCTCCACCAGAAGATCCATGGTGGAGAGAAACCTTACGAGTGTGGCGAGTGTGAGAAAACGTTCAGCCAGCACTCGCAGCTCACCATCCACCAGAGAGTCCACACTGGAGAAAAGCCGTATGAGTGTCGGGAGTGCCGGAAGACCTTTAGCCGGAGCTCTCACCTCCTCCGCCACCAGAGCGTCCACTGTGTGGAGTGACCTCCACACCAGGAAGGCCGGCGTGGGGAGGCTGACGGCAGACTTCCTCACGTGCTCTGTGCACAGGTTCTCAGATGACGTGGGAGGCCAGGCCTCCCTGTCCGCACAGAGTCCCGTGTCAGTAGGTGGCCGGAAGGGATAAGGCAGTTTTGTGGACTATTTATTGACAAGTTTCAGTGTACGAAATTAAATCATAAACGTGTTTCAGGCCTTAATTCTCCTCTGCCCTTCTTTTCTTCCTCCACTCCCTCTCCACAGGGGTCTGCACATGTGTCCAGCTTAAATTGTTGTTCTTTGTGAAAGGTGGGGACAGGATTCACTGCTCCTCAGAGCCACTGTGTTGACTCAGTGTCCCCTGAGATGTTAGTCATGACATATTCTCATGTCCACTGCTTAGCCATGGAGCACTCCCCTACCCCCCTTTCTTTTTTTAAGCGTCCTATGTCCATCAGAGAGGCAAGAAGAAGCTGTCACATCTCCAGCTGGGTGGTCATGAGAGCGCAAATGTTGGAAAGGCCAAACCTGGTTGGTCAGGTTATCCAGCTTACCACCATGGCCAGGTGTCTGGCGGAGAAAGGCCACACGCTCTCATTCCCGACAGGATGACAGCAGCAGCAGCAGGGACCAAGTGCACGTGGCACACTCCTGGGAAGTCAGCGCCCAGCTCTGCAGCGAGCACAGCTGCTGCTGGATCTCTTCTGCCCGTGCCCAGTGGTCTGGCCTCAACTGTGTGTCCGTCTTCCTCTGGGTTTTCAGGCTTTGGCTCACTGTTCTAGAAACAGTTTCCTTTTCATGGGACCCTGTTCAGATAAATAAGGATGCTAGCCGATGTTGTTGACTCTGTTTCTTAGCAATTAAACTTTATTATACAACCCAACTAGCTTATACAAGAAGGAAAAAGGTTAAAGGGACAAAAGAGTGAACCTTCCGGTAGCCGTTCCACGGGACAGGTCTTTAGGTGTCTCTCTGGCCCGCGTGCTGGTCCAGCCGGTCCGCTGCTCTCACGCTTTCTCGCCCAGCTGACTTTGTTGTTCTCTCTTCTGCAACTGCCTGAGTCACGTGGGAAGGACCGTCTCATTCTCCCGGTGAGGGTCCATTAGAAGACAATAGTCCAGGTGGGGTTCCCAGGTCTGCTTCCTGAATTCCAGACCCAGGATGGCTCCACTCAGTCTGTCACAAGGTATTCATGGGGTGCCCCAAGGGTAAAGCCCGCCAAGACTGCTCCCACCTGTGACAAGGCTTATTCTTTCCCACACGATGTGAAAAGATGTAAGCTTCCTGCCTTTTCAGTAATGCTACCATGTTCATTTTAGCTGGAAGATTTTGAGGCGTGCGTCACCATTGCCTGACCTTAAAGATTTATTATGTATACAGTGTTCTATGTGCTTGTGCGCCTGCAGGCCAGAAGAGGGCACCAGATCTCACCATAGACGGTTGTGAGCCGCCAAGTAGTTGCTGGGAATTGAACTCATGACCTTTGAAAGAGAAGACAGTGCTCTTACCCTCTGAGCCATCTCTCCAGCCCCAACATCTTTCTCTGTCTTCTGTGTCCTCCATTTCTCATGTCCCCTTGTTTGAGGTAGGGTAGTGGGAACAGGAACTGCAGCAGGTAAAACCTAGCAGGCCTGGATTGTTGTCTCAGGCCGTCCCTTCAGTTCCTGGTCTCCAGTTTTCTCATCTGCAAAGTGAAGGATGTTGAATACAACACCTTCTAAAAATAGCTCTAGCTAAGTACAGCTTTAAAAAGTTCATGGTGTTAAATGTTTGGTTGAGTGACTGAGTGAGTCACAGAGTTGTGAAGTTTTCCTTCCCTCAAGCGGTTCTCTCTAGGAGCGTCTCTAAGTGCAGCAACGAACAACCAAAACTATCCCAAGTCTCCAAAAGCCCTGCCTCCAGTTCTTATTTATTTATCTTATTTATTTTTGTTTTTTTTTTTGAGACAGGGTTTCTCTGTGTAGCCTTGGCTGTCCTGGACTAGCTTTGTAGACCAGGCTGGCCTCGAACTCACAGCGATCTGCCTGCTTCTGCCTCCCGAGTGCTGGGATTAAAGGAATGTACCGCTACCACCCGGCGTCTGGGCTCATTTATATATCTCCTCCCAGAGTCTGTTCACGGAATGTTTTCAGATGGCAACAATCAAGCACCAGTGTGCTTGGTCTTCTAGTGGATTAACCTGTTCTTTCACAAGACAGTTCCGATCCCACCCTTGGGACCCTAAAAAATAGGTTTATGTCTCCTTCAGCCCTGAAATACCAGCCAGGGTGATAATTAAAAACAAAAAGCCAGGGCTCCCAGCATGGAGAGATGGCTCAGCCATCATCCCTACCAAACTGATTCGGTGCAGGTCGGAAGCATTGCCAAAGTTGGCGCTGGCAACGCTGTAGGATGGCTCTGGCTCCCCTCTGGGACAGACGCACTGTCTCCCACAGGTATGATCATGGCGCACTGCCCTGTCTAAATTCCTCTTGCCTTTGGGCCCCCTGGGGGTAGTGCAGTTTGTCTGAATCCTATAGCTCATCTGTGTGGTTTTACCCTAGTCTCAGCAGACGTCTGTGCATTGGTACCAGTCAGAGTTAACCTATGCCTGTTTGCTGACTGTGGGCCCAGATGAGACACCAACAGAGGAACTGTAACAGACGTGGACAGGCAGGTGGCTGAGGAAGGTCCTGGGCAGGGTGTAGTGAGACCAGCCCTGTGCACCTCACACCTCTGTCTTCCATCTCCATGGCCTCTGCCTCTCCTGATCTAAGGATACCAAGTAGGGTCCCTTCCTTCCATTCAGAGGGAGTCCAGCCTAGGGCCCCCAAATCTGCGAAAGCAGCAGTATCGCTTTCAGGCCACCGCAGCTTCCAGCTCCACCAGGAACTGACATCGCACAGCCTTTGAAGCACCACCACCTTAGACCCCAAAACCCCGACGACCTCCACTTCTAGGGTGTCCTCCAAGTCGTGGGTTGTGGGTCTCTCCAACCCCACCTTCCACCCATCAGTGCGGGCACCCTTGGCCACCTGCCACAAGCTGGAGTGAGCTGCCCTCCTCCTACTCAGAGCTGCTGGCCCCTGTGGGCTGAGGAAAGCTGAGCGGGTGGTGGCTGCCCTCTAGCGTCCGCAGGGATATCTGCCAGCACCGTGCCCTCCCTTCTCCCTTTAAAAAAAACTCAAAAAACAAAAAATCCAATGGATGTTCATCATTTCATTAGGACACCATACAATGGCCTACTCTGAGCATATTTTCCCCATGCCTGACACCTTGAAACAAAACTTTGCGATGTGTGCAATGGAGATTTTAGGAAAGAAAGACTAAAGCCAGAGTGATATTTGTGGGGGAAAGTTTTAGAATCAGGCACCTTACATTTTACACGTGTCATATGGAACTCTCACAATGATCCTGTGAATTATGTACCAGTAACACTAAGGAGGACTGATCTCTCCCTCCCTCTGTCTCTCTCTCCCTCTCTCCCTCTCTGTCTCTCTCTCCCTCTCTGTCTGTCTCTGTCTTTGCCTTTCTCTCTGTTTTCTTCAAGACAGGGTTTCTCTGTGTAGCCTTGGCTGTTTTGGACACGCTTTGTAGACCAGACTGGCCTCGAACTCACAGCGATCCCACCTGTCCCTGCCTCCTGAGTGCTGGGAAGTACCGGATCTCTCTATGTTCAGATTTCACAACCCTCTGTCCCTGAAGTAAGGAGCTGTCACTGCTCTCACTTTATAGAGCACTCAGTAGGCTTGAAGAGAGAAAGTTATTTTTCCAACGATCACACCCCATAAGTGGTGGGCAAGGACAATGACTTTCTGAGTCTGTGATTTTTTGCACTTTTAATTTTTTACTTTTATTTATTTATTTAATGGGGGGGGGCGGCGATGAGCAAGTGTGCAGAGGAAGTCGGAGGACAACCAAGGCTACACAGAGAAACCCTGTCTCAAAAAGAAAGAAAGAAAGAAAGAAAGAAAGAAAGAAAATAACAGATGCAGACAAGGGTACTGATCCAGGCCCTGGAGTCAGCATGGACAACCTGCAGAACACTGAAAACAGACGTACCACAGGGCCAGCTACAGCACTCCTGGTACTTAGCCAAAGCACCCTGAGACAACAGAGCCACGTGCTCACATGTTCGTGTCTGTCACAACACGATTGACAAAAGCTTAGTTGTGAAATCAACTTAGATGTCTCTGAACAGAGGAATGGATAGAAAAGAGGATATCCATGGTGTGTGTGTGTGTGTGTGTGTGTGTGTGTGTGTGTGTGTGTGTGTGCAATTAACATTTTAAACAAACTTAATCAGCCTCAGAAACACAAACATCACATTTTTATGGATCCTGGATTTCACATAGATATTATATAACATAAAAGTAGAAGAAAAGTCGTATGAAGAACAGACAGGTCTAAGGAGAAGCAGGAAAGCGGAAGAAGTGTGGGGAGAATACACTCAGAGTACACTATACACTCGTGTGTGTGTGTGTGTGTGTGTGTGTGTGTGTGCTTGTGTGTGTGTGTGCTTGTGTGTGTGTGTTGTTTGGAGAACTGTTGCAGAAAGCTAGCCTCTGAGCCAAACAGCAAAAGGCCTTGAGTATCTGGCCTCGTTGATGGATGGAGAAAACTCCCTGAGGCCTAGCTGAGAGCCCAGCAGCTCCTGCCAGGTTTATGCGGTTCTGCTTTGATTGCACATGGCCTCGGCATCTTGGGTAGAGTGTGTGGGCCTCGGCTGGAGGGAAGTTAGAGGAAGAGAGGCTTCATCTGTGGCTGTGGAGAAACTGTTGCCCATGCTGGGTGAGGACTTTCCACTGCTGCTGCCACTAACCCCAAACTGACACTCTGTCATAAGCAAGCTCAGTAAACTCACTGGTTCCAGGGGCTGGAGCCATGGCCCAGCAGCTTAGAGCACTGGCTGCTCTTGCAGAGGACCAGGTTTAATTCCCAGTACCCACATGGTAGATTACAACCATCCGTAGCTGCAGTTCTAGAGTCCAATACCCTCTTCTGACGTCCTTGGGGCACAAGACATAGACATGGTGTATACAAATGTATGCTGGCAAAATGTTCATAAACATAAAATAAATCTAAAACCACAATGACAACAACAAAAACCCCCCAAATCGTTGGTTTTTCATGGTGGGCATCTGTGGACTCATACTCTAGTTTGACATTGGGATTTTAGGAGGAATGGGCAGACAATTACATCTGCACCAGGAAGTGATTCCCGAAGCATGGACCGAAGCCAGAGACCAACTGGGGGCGTTCACCACGAGCTCTCCCCGAGGCTCCCTCCTCTCTGACGACTCCGGCTTCTGTCAAGGTGATGTAAACAAGTCTAAACGTGAAGTTAATTTATGTTTCATTTGCATACTTTTCTACAAAAGATGCTTTTGTTTGTTTGCTATACACATTTTAAAACCAGTAAAGTTCCCTTGTCCACAGCCTATTGAGATCTTGATTCACCTATTGGTGGCAGTGTTTGCAGCCTGTGGTTTTAGACTGTAGTTTCAGGTCAAGACATCTTAAATATACCTTTTTTGTGGGGGGGGGAGTCCTCCAGCACTTGGGAGACTGAAGCAGGAAAATTGAAGATTGAAGGAGCAGCCTGGGGCTACATCAGAGTGAATTTGAGATCGACATGAATTGCCTACAAAGAGACAGTCTCCAAGAAAGGGGTGTGGGTGTTGGTGTGTTGGGCGTGTGGGGGTGTGGTGGGGGTAAGTAGATGGTTCAGTGGGTGGACTGTAAAAATGATGAATTGATCCCAGCACTTGGAAGGCAGAGGCAGGTGGCTCTCTGTGAGTTCGAGGCCAGCCTGGATACAGAGTGAGTTCCAGGACAGCCAGAGCTACACAGAGAGACCCTGCCTCAAAAAACAAAAGTAAAAACAAAAACAAAACAAAACAAAAATAAAATTGCAAGTTTCAAGTTCTCTCTTACTGACGTTCTCCAAACCCCCCACCCCCTACCCCCTTCCTGAGCATCTTGTGCTAACCTGTGCTAAGAGAGGAAAAATGCGACATCCATGTGGCTCCCTCGGAGCTGAGAGTCCCTTGCTGATTGACAGAAATGTTGGGTCCACATTCTCATGGCCAATGACACTACAAAGGACACCTCATACAGGCCCTTGGGCTTCTTGAGGGCCTTGGTTCTTAAAATGTGATCTGGGTCATGAGACCAGAACTATTTTCGTAAATGGTAACAGGTTATTTCCACTGTTTAAATGGTCTCGTGTGAACGCACAGAGGAACTTCCCGAAAGACCATGGCAGGGTGTTGTGACAGACTGCAGGGACAGATGGCCATCTGTATGTTCTCTGCTTAGCTATAGGGAAAGAGATTTGGAAAAAATGCAACACACACCAGGCGTGGTGGCGCACACCTTTAATCCCAGCACTCAGGAGGCAGAGGCAGGTGGATCACTGTGAGTTCGAGGCAACGGGGCCGAAGCCAGTTATGAACCGGAACCTCCGATGGCTGAGAGCCGAAATAAACTTTTTATCTTGACGGGTGATCAGCTCAGGTAGTTTGTTACAGTGATGGAAACCTGAGTAGCGCATCCCATCTTCTCCTGGCTGCCCAGGAGCTTGGGCAAGAAGTGGCCCCGAGAAATGGAGTGCTCTGCTGTTAAGAAAGGCCAAAGAACTTAGAAGTGTTTTGAAAGGAGTGTTGGACAAAAGCTGAGTTAACTGTTCACAGACCCTGAAGGGACTTAGCTCCTTGTAAGAACTCCGCAAAGAAGAGTGAAGGAGAAGCCTTCAGTCTTCTCGGAGATCACGTGAGAGACCAGAACAGGGCACCAGAGGAAACAGGAACATCAAAGGTCACTCTGGTGGCTTATCAGCTGGGGACAGGGAAAAAAGCCACCGAAAATCAGAGGAAAGGTGATCCTAGCTGTAAAGTGGCAAGGGATTTAGCCTGTTTGTGCCCTGGGCATTTTCTCAGGTTCTGGACGGTGACGAGGCCCTTGGCAGATGGCAAGGAAAGTCCTGCGAGTTTGGCATTCCATCTTGACTGCTTGTAGAAAATATGAAAAAAAAAAAAAAAAAAAAAAAAAAAAAAAAAAACCAAAAAACAAAACAAAACCCAGGAGCAGAATCTAAAAATCTGGGGCATTCTCAGCCTGGGCATGTTGTGAGGAATGAAAAGGCCTGTTCAGAAAACACCAACGAGAGCGCCAGGGTGAGACGCCTCACCTCAGGACAATGGGGAGCAACAAAGAAGGCATCTCAGAGATCTTGGGGTCCTTCCCAGACTGGAATGCTAGGGCCCTGGGGGTGTAGTGCTTTCTGGGCTCTCTTCCTTGCTTTTTGACTCAGAGGTCTTTGGCTGCTCAGCCATGGGTCAAGCTGTGGTTCAGGGCACAGCATGGGTGCCTGCAACGTGCCATCCCCACGAACAGCGAAGTGTTTTCTCTGTGGGCATGAATATTTCCATATAGGTTTCAAAAGATGCCCCATATGTCCTCAAAGCCAGACAGAGAGCTACATCAGGGTCATGGTCAGAGTCAGAGTCAGAGTCAGGGTCAGGGTCAGGGTCAGGGTTAAGGTCAGGGTCAGGGTCAGGAACCCTAACCCTGTCTAAGGTAAAGCTCAGCACAGCCACAGAGAGAGGGGCCTTCCCAAGACTTGAGAATTGTAGAGACACCAGTCAGTGCCTGCAAGACTGCAACCTGTGAATGAATTCTACAAAGCCAGAGAGGTGGTTCTCTAGAAGAATAGGAGGTGTTCTTACCGCTGACCCATCTCTCCAGCGCCCTAGTCAGTCAGTCTGTCTGTCTGTTTGTCTGTCTGTCTTTCTTTTTCTCTTCCAGAGGACCTGAGTTCAATTCCTGGCACCCACATGGCAGCTCACAACTGTTTGTAATGCCAGTCCCATGGGATCCAAGGCTGTCTTACGAGGACACAGCACACATATGGCACACAGACATACATTCAGACAAGACATCCATACACATGAAATAAATGTAATTTTTAAAAAGGAAAGGACTGTGGTCCCATGATTTGTGGCACGAGTTCAAAGCGGTTAAGGTGACCGACCAGGAGCTGTTTCAAAATATATCAGTGGCCTCGCGATTGCCCTTGGTAGTGAATTCAGGATATGGAACCTGTCTTTTTATTTCTAGACTCCTCTAAATCAGTGGCTATGTAGCTGGTCACTTGGGTTGGTCCCTGCTGTGGGGCTGGAATATACACTAAGGTTCTATGAGGCTTTGATATACTTAATTTTGTCATCCAGACTAGCAGTAGAGAAACAGTCTTATCATATGTACCAGCTCAAGGCTCAATGAATTTATTAAATGTCAAAACATTTTTATTTTAATTTCATTGGCAATTAAGCTGACTATTATATTTCCCTGTGTGCTAGACATTCAAAAAACTACACTTATGGCTGGGCTGTGGTGGTGCATGCCTCTAATCCCGGCACTTGGAAGGCAGAGGCAGGTGGATTGCTGTGGGTTCGAGGCCAGCCTGGTCTACAAAAGCGAGTCCAGGACAGTCAAGGCTACACAGAGAAACCCTGTCTCAAACAAACAAACAAACAAATAAACAATATGTGTTTGTGTATATGTGTGTGTATATATGTGATGGAAGTTACAGAAAGGACATTAAGCCCTGAATTCTCATCTTGAATCTGCTGCTGCTGGAGGGTGCTGACTGGATACTCTTCCTGGGAAAACCTACTTTTCCTGCCATTGCCAGCATACCAACTGCAAAAGAAAAGGCAGCTGGAGACAGAAGTCAGAGGGCCACGTGTGCCTTTTGTTGCTTGTTAAAGCACAGGAAATAAACTTGTGTAAGAACATGATTCTCTTTGACGACTGTGGTCCACATTCTATAAATGCACAGGGGTTGAGGTGTGAGTGGGCAGGGCAGCTTCACAAGAACGAAAGCGCTTCCTCCCCTTACAGACTCCCATAGTGTGGTGGCCTGTGCATCACAAGAACCCTCAGCTCTTATGACAAGCCACAGTCTCTAGGAGGTTCAGGGGTGGGTGGGGCCTGAAGGAAGCAAGCCGGGCATCCTTAAGCCACGGTCTACACAGGGATGGGAAAAGGGCGGCTCCACACAGTCAAATACCAAGTTACTTAAGATCCCTAGCAGTGGGTCAGGATCCCCTTAGGGGTCAAATATCAGATATCCTGTATATCAAATGTTTACATTATAGTTTATAACAGTAGCACAATTACAGTTATGAAGTAGCAATGAAAATAATTTTATAGCCGGGTGTGGTAGCGCACACCTTTTCCCCCAGCACTCAGGAAGCAGAGGCAGGAGGATAGCTGTGAGTCGAGGCCAGCCTGGTCTACAAAGCGAGTCTAGGATAGCCAGGGCTACACAGAGAGATGCTGTCTCAAAAGCAAAAAAACAAAAAAAGAAAATAATTTTATAGTTGGGGGCAGGGGGGGTCACCACAACATGAGGAACTGTACTAAAGGGTCGCAGCATCAGGAAGGTTGAGAACCTCTGGGTTAGAGCCACATTCACCAAGGGAACAAAAGGGGAATGTTGGGAAATGAGTTGATTCTCACAGGCCCAGCGGTCTGCATTAAGGAAACCTCCTCCACAGAAGTACAGAGGCTAGACCCTCAGAGTATCAGGGCAGAGCTTCTGGAACATCTGGGGCAACAGTGACATCTGGAACAACAGGGACATCTGGGGCCCTGGGAAAATCAAGATGTCCTGTCCTCTGCTGTAGCTCTCACATAGCCAAGGCGGCTTCCTCCAGCGTTTGAGAAGTGTTTGTGTTATGGTCCAACCATTCTCGATTATTCTAAAATAAACTGTGCAATCCCCTTTCAGCTTGCCAAAAAGGTGTGGATTTTCTAGAGTGTTGGTTTTCAGTGCTCGCTGGGATCTCAACATCATCGTAGTCACTTTCTGGCTCAGTGGCAAAGGCCTTCTTGTTTCTGACTTTCTTCACTGATGAGTACCACGTCGGTGGTTGGCTTGGTGCTTCCTGTGGGGCTAAAGCACAGAACAAGGCCGTTACATACAAGGCTAACCTGTGCTGATGTTATTTTGACTGAGTGGCTCAACATGAGCTTTGAGCCCATTACAGACCCTCCCACTTGCTGGAGGGTCCAGTTCCCCATTTCACAGAGGAAAACCAGCCGCAGACATGACACACATCTCAGGGTCACGTAGGTCCATGAACAAACGACAAACGTTGGGCAGATCTCTTGACTCCCACATGCTTTAATGATCCCATTTCAAGGGAACCGTGACACAAACACGCAGGAAGCAGGACCACAGCCAGTTACTACGTGACCACAGTGGTGTCCACAGACCCCAGACCACAAGGATGTGACGGACTTGTTGGTGCATGCCTCCCAGTACCATACCCTAGGCTGCGCCCAGGACTGTTGCCAGCATGCAAATCTGCGCGCTAGGAAGGAAGGAAGTGCTCTGTGTGTGTGTGTGTGTGTGTGTGTGTGTGTGTGTGTGTGTATGGTGGGGGTGGTTTCAAAGATAGAATCACTGCTGCAGAGTGGGTCCTATAGCAGGAACAAAAGTGGTTGCTGATGTTTGTCTGTGACTTAAGAGTGATCCTCCTGAGGTTCATGTGTAGGAGACTTGGTTACCAATGTAGTAACATTTAAAGGTGGGCCGGGGTGAAGGGGTGGGGCTCAGCGGTTAAGAGCGCCTACGCTCTGCAGAGGATCTGAGTTCAGTTCTCAGCAGCCATACCCAGCGGCTCAGAACCACCTGGAACTCCAGCTTCAGGCGACCTAGTTCCCTCCTGTGGACTTTGGACACACGTGGACTCATGCCACACATGTGGGCAGACGCTCAAACACACATGAAGAAAAAAAACTGAAATAAGGGGAAAGGGTGGTGGAACCTTTAAGAGAACAGAGGCAAGACGGCCCCTCCCTTTGCTCTGTTGCCCAGCCCTAAGATGTGATTTCCTGCAGTCACACGGGCTCCTGCCGTGAAGCCCTCTTGTCTCATGATGTGGCTTCTCAGCGCTATGATGTTTGGATACTCAACCACCAGAACTGCAAACTAAATAAGCCTCTTAAAAAAAAAAAAAAGCTACCCAGCCCCAAGTATTTTGCCATAGTAACAGAAAATGGGCTAATATGGTGATGGCTGCCTTAGCTACACTTATAATGAGAATCAGATTTGCCTCCACAATAATCTTATATTTCTCCAAAAAAGAAAAAACAAAAAACAAACAAACAAACAAAAAACCCAAAACAACTAATTGGCTACTGGAGTCCAAAAATGAACTCATTTTTACAGGAAATGGGATGGCAAAGGTTTTTCAATTTCCTTGGAGAGCAAGGTTAATCATCAGTTTCAGAGCTCTGAAGAAGCCAGGCGTGGTGGCACACGCCTTTAATCCCTGCACTTGGGAAGCAGAGGCAGAGGCAGGTGGATCGCTGTGAGTTCAAGGCCAACATGGTCTACAAAGTGAGTCCAGGACAGCCAAGGCTACACAGAGAGACTCTGTCTCGAAAAAAAAAAACAAAAAAACAAAACAAAAGCCACATTCTGCAAGCCAGGCCGAGCCCTTCCCAGATACCATCCCAGCCTCCACAACTGTGAGAAAATAGTTTTACCACTGTTTAAACCACCCAGCCTACTGTATTTTGTTAGTAAGTTAAACAAGATCCATCCGTCCATTCATTAGCCCACCTAGAACAATACTGTCATAAGTAAAATGTGCTTACCTAGGTCCCCGAGAAAAGGTGAACCCCTGGGTGGTAGAGCAGGCACCTGACCAGGTGAGGAATCCAGAACATTCCTAGAGAGGGAGGGGAGGAAGGGGAAGCAGGGGACGGGGGAGGAAAGGGAGAGAGGGAGACAGATTGACAGGGACAGAGACAGAGAGACAGAGGGAGAGAGTCAGTGGTTGCTCTGCATCAAGGTGAGTAAATGGGTTGAAGATTCAAAACCTACATTCCTACAAGTCTGAGGCATTTCCTTCCCTTCCTAGATTCTGCAATTCGTTTCTTCCACCCTAAAGAAATTCTCTCCTCTAGCCCGGTCAGGGTCAGGGATTGTTGTTCGAGCACAGAGCACACCCTCGCAGGTGGCGTGGCACACCCTCGCAGGTGTATTTCAGTTCGCAAGACAGATGTACTGAGGTTAGGCATCAACACCATGGCCAGCAGCACTGCTGTGGATTTGCCACAGATGTGTCCAGATGTCTGAAGCCGGCCTGTTCACAGCAGCCCTGCTGTTACAGGTGCTAACCAGCCCCCAAAGGTCCAGCCTGGCACTGTTGGAAAGCAGAGAAAAATTCAAGCACTGGGGCACAGGGGGAAGTTTTCAAGTGACTGGAAGCATGTTCAAAGCGGACTGTGGGCCCTGAGTCCTTCCCACCTCTTTTTTTTCTTTTAATATTTTATTTAACTTTAATTTATGTGCATTGGTGTGAGGGTGTCAGATCTCGGAGTTAAAGACAGTTGTGAGCTGCCATGTGAGTGCTGGGAATTGAACCTGGGTCCTTTGGAAGAGCAGGCAGTGCTCTTAACCACTGAGCCATCTCTCCAGCCCTCCACCTCTTTTTTTTTTTTTTTTACCCCCTCTTCTTCTCCCATGAGAGGAGCAGCTTTGTTCTACTGTGCACTCCCAGAATGCACTGCCTCATGAGAGGCTCAAAGCAACAAGGCCAACCAATCGGACTGAAAACTCACAAACTGTGAGCCAAAATAAGCCTTTTCTCTTTATAAGCTGATTGTCTCTCTCATGTGTTACAGTGACGGGAGCTCACATACAATTCACCATCACACCACCCGAATGCCCACTCACCATAGAAGGGACACATTTGCCGTGGCTTACTCTCTCAGCGGAATGTCCTACAGCATGCAGAACGAACAGTCTACAACTCCACTCAATGAATCTCACAGAAATAACACTGAGTTGGGGTTGGAGACCAATAGAGGAGCCTGGCATGTTATACGTGAGGCCCTAGGGTGAATTGGCACCTGAGCGCTGAAGGAAAGTTGGGTAAAAGATGCAAAGTCCTATGTGCCGTTCTAGTCATGTGAAGCACAGAATGGTAAAACACTTGGCTGCTTCCTTCTGGCTAGTGAGGTTTTGGGGTGCCACGGCTGAAGGCCTTAGAAGGTTTTAGTGAGACTCACTCTGAGCCCCCGCCCCCAGTTGCTTTGTCGACCAGGCTGGCCTCGAACTCACAGCAGTCCATCCACCTGCCCCTGCCTCCCAACACTCTTGATCTGGGCACTATTAACTGGGTTTGTCTGCTCAGTTCATGGGCTCGTGTTGAGCTGTGTGCTTCCTGGGCACACTTTGTCTGTGGGAGTTCTCACTGGAGTGCCAGCACTGTGACGCATGATTGACTTTCTCATCAATGGCGTCAGACTAGGCGAGGAGAGGTTGCATTAGTTCGCCTCTCTGAGCCCCCAATAAAATCCATTTTAGGAAAGTGTAGATTTTCTCGCAGATAGGCAGAGGCTGGATCTGGCCCAGGTCCTGGTCCTGGGTGACTAAGCCTCAGCTTGTAGCATATCACACTGATAACCACTGTCTTCAAACACCTGGGGCTTTGGCCACTCCTGATGGTTACACTCATGGTATCGTTTTTATTTTTGTTTGTTTGTTTGGAGACAGGGTTTCTCTGTGTAGCCTTCATAGCATCATTTATGGCAGATGCCTGTTTCTGTTCGTCCCATGCTGTATCAAGGGGCTGGAGACTGCGAAGCTTTAGTCAGGCACAGCTCTCTGTCACTACCCCTGGGTACCAGGGCTCAGCTGAGCTGTTCTCTCGGGTCTGTGATGCCTCACCTGTGTTGACACACATGCTGACACACCTGAGTGCTGGCATCTGTCCCCAGAACCACCAGGGAAGGACAGCTGGGGGCTTGTGTCTGCCTTCTCCTAGATTCCACCCTACATGCTTGTTTTCTTTGCCAACTTTATCCATTTTGGGCTGTATTAAACTGTAGCTGTGCTGGGCATGGCGGGCACACCTTTCATCCCAGCAGACAGGAGGCTGAGGCAGGTGGATCTCTGTGAGTTTCGGCCAGCCTAATCTACAGGGTGAATTCTAGGCCAGTCAGAATCCTAGGCCAGTGGTAGAATCCCGTCTCAAACAAAGATCTGGGCGAATGAGATAACTTTTAGGTCCTGTAAGTGTCTTTCATGACTCCTTTTCCTAAGGGCAGCCTAGGGGACTCCTCAGCATAAACAGCGAAAAAAGACTCCCAAACACACACGCACATACACGTGAATTTATGTGCGTGCGCACACACGCACGCACACACACACACACACACACACACACACACACACACACACACACAGAGTAAAGCCAACGCTTGGGGCTGGAGGACCCAGGTTCGGTTCCCAGAACCCACACGGTGGCTGACAGCTGTCCATAACTCCGGTTTCAGGAGATCCAAATGCCCTTCTTGGGCATCAGGAACACACATGCGCACAGACATGCATGTAGATTAAATCACTCATAAAAATAAATCTTTAAAAGGGGAGGCAAATGCTACACTTTTATACAACTCTTTCAGAGGACCACATTTGTAATCTGCTTAAAGAAGAGGTATGGCGGAGCCTGGGACACAAAGCTTATGCCGTGTCAGAATAAATATGGCCAAGGAGCTGATAACAGAGGTGCCCGGTGCCCACAATGCCCCAGACCTTCCTCCTCCCGCAGATGGAGAATGCTGGCAGGTCCATCTCACCAACCCCACAGGAAAGGCGGCATTGCAGCCACACAGAGCAATGGTGGAAAGGCCCTGTGAGCAGATGGATCTCAAAGTTGAGAGATTTCCCCCACCCCACTTACCCGTACATCTTTTCTTCATCTCTTCCGGTCTGTTTTGAGGGCTTGGCAATTTCCCACTTCTTGCCTAAGGGGGGAAAACCACCAAATTCATTTAGGGCACATTAGTGAAACTTGTGACTTCAGAACTGAGAAGTCCTTGGAAAATAACCAGATCCAGGACATCTGGAGAGAAACTGCCAAGAGGTAAAGATGGCACTGGCATTTGGACCCTGGCCATGAGGCTGCAGAGCCTGGGTGGCAACCCTTGGCCGGCAGCAGCAACAATAAATAAATAAATAAGTAAATAAATTAATATATTTAAAGGACAGCCACTGGTTAGAGAAGTGATAAGCCCAGAACACCCTTTCTAGAATAAATAAATAAATAAAAGATGCTGGTTGTGGTGGCACACGCCTTTAATGCCAGCACTCGGGAGGCAGAGGCAGGCAGATCTCTGTGAGTTTGAGACCAGCCTGGTCTACAGAGCGAGTTCTAGGACAAATCCTGTCTTGAAAAACAAAACAAACAAAGCAAAACAAACAAGCAAACAAAAAGCAATGGAGTTCAGAATACATACTTCCCTTTTTATTAAGAATTAGTTACTTAAGAGAGAATGGAAAGTGGGCGGTGGTGAGGCACGCCTTTAATCTCAGCACTCGGGAGGCAGAGGCAGGCGGAGCACTGTGAGTTCGAGGCCAGCTTGGTCTACAGAGCAAGTCCAGGATAGTCAAGGCTACACAGAAAAACTCTGACTCAACTTCCCACCCCCCCAAAAAAAGAGGTAGTGGAAAAAGAAGACCAAATTGGTTACCCAGTATACTGCAGAGCTGATCCCAGTTCCACCACCAACCCCTGGAGCTCCCTTGCTAAGGCTGCATCACAGTGTGTGTTGGGAACCAGGCCCAAGCTGCCTCCAGTGCAGCTTTGCGTTTCCAGCGCTCACTTAAGCAAATGCCTGGAGAACAGTGTGCTGAGCACCAGGCGGGGAGGTGCAAGCAGGCAAATGTTTCTGGCTTAGCCCACTTCTCATTTTCTTTTTAAAGGGCTAAGACCATACCACTAATGTGTGTGTGTGTGTGTGTGTGTGTGTGTGTGTGTGTGTAGCTTCTGGAGATAAACAGCAAACTGGAAAAACCCACTTGTAGATAGTCTGAAGTTAGTGTTAATCTCCAAACAGTCACTTTGTCTGAGGAGGCTGAAAGCTTCTGGTCTGGGTGGAGATAACAGGAGAGAGAGAAGGCAGCTGTGGTGGTAAAACACATTCACCATAGATCGTGTGTGCACACGCGTGCATGTGTGTGTGTGTGCGCATGTGTGTGCGCATATGCATTGATTCTCTTATATATTACATCCAAACTGCAGTGTCCTCTCCCAGCCCTCTCGCCTCTCCCCACATCCACTGCCCCCCACCTCTGGTCAGAGAAAAGCCTCCCAGGAACATCAACCAAACACAGCATAATAAGCTACAATATGACCAGGCACGTACCCTCACATCAAGGCTGGACAAAGGCAACCCAGTAGGAGGAAAAGGGTCCCACAAGCACGTAAAAAGGTTGGGACAGTCCCTGCTCCCATTGTGAGGGTTTCCACAAGAGCACCAAGCAACGTAACCATAACATGTATGCAGAGGTCCTAGGTCAGCCTAGCCATGCAGGCTCCTGGTCTCAGTGAGTCCTCATGAGTCCCAGCCAGTTGATTCAGTGGGCTGTATTCTAGCGGTATGTCCCTGACTCCTCTGGTCCCTCTGGGCCTTCCTCCCCTCCTCTGCTGGACCCCACAAGCTCCACCTGATGTTTGGCTATGACTTAAACTCCACGGACTCTACAAGAGTAACCAACCCCAGCTAAGATTCCTAGTTAAGATTGAACTGGTCATCTTCAGTAACCAGGCAAGGCCTCAAGTGAAGGGATTAGGACACCAACCCAGCCACAGACCCTTCCACCTCCAGTTTGTCCTGCTTGCAGAATGTTCTAGAACCAGAGCCTAGCAGAATCCTCATCAAAGAGACCAGAGAGACGTCACCCATCCGCTGATGGGATCTGTGTTTTGATGCTCAGGACAGCTGACTTTCTATAGACTTCTATCTGTTCCCCTTCGAGACCCACAGAGAAGATTATATCAGCACCAGGCAGACACGGCTCCAGCAACTCTGCCTCTGCATTTACCTAAAGTCTTTGGAGTTGAGCTCCTCCCCCTTGCTGTGTGAAATGAGAAACTGAGGCCCAGGGACAGACATTAGTGGCATGGCTAGAAATCACACCCAAGGTGTATGATGCTCCACCTGAGATCAGCCCTTACAGACCCGGGTTGAGCCTAGGTCTGCTGCACTGACATCGCCCCGCGCCACCCCACGCCCCACCCTCCGTCAGGCAAGACCACCATCATTACCTTGTCTAAGCTGCCACCTGCAGAGGCAGTACAGGATGAGACCCAGGACCAAGGACACAATGATGATGGCCACAGCTAAGATGATCCAGAAATTATCCCTCCACCAACTCATCGCTGTGGAAGCCTAGAAAGACTAGAGACAAAGGCACAAGGCATGAGTGGAAAGCCTTCACGGGGGCGGGGGGCGGGTGCTGTCGTCTGTCGTGTTTCCTGACCTATCTGCTTAGGAACCAGGCAGGCTCACCTCACAGACAGTGCCTTAGCGGACCACAGGCAAGTCACTTCCGAGACTGTGTCCCATTGGTAACGTGGGACCGGTGCTGCCAGTCACCTCACGAGGGTTTGAGAGGCTTACCTCTAAGCCATGTTACCTACTAGGCACCCCAGAAACGAAGGACACATAGTGCTTGTCTACACTGCCAAGACACAGCAGAGGGGAGGTTTACCACTGAAGGCAATCCCCCAGCTGCAGTTCTTAACACCACAAAGACAAGCTACACTTTTTTTTTTTTTTTATCACTGTGGAGAGAAAATTTTGAGTTTTTGCTGTTGTTTTGAGGGTGGGGTTAGGAAAACATGGCATGTTCCACTGGAGCTCATGATGAGGCTTGCCCAGCATGACACAGAATTGATAAGTGGTGGGAATTTTTAAATAAATTATTATATATCTGTATGAGTGTCACCGGCTGTATGTCTATCTGTCCATGGAGCCAGAAGAGAGTGACAGGTCTCTTGGAAGCGGAGTTTTGGGCAGTTGTGAGCTGCCATGTGGGTGCTGGGAATCAAATTCTGCTCCTTGGGAAGAGCAGCTGGTGTTTTTTTGTTTTTTGTTTTTGTTTTTTTTAAACAGCTGGGCCATTTATTTCCATGGCAATCCCTATCCCTCAGGGTGAACAGTCAGTGCTTGCCATGGAGGACGGCCTGAAGTCACCCCCTTCTTCACAGACTCCTGAGAGGTGCTGCTCAACAGAACAGGGTAACTTCCTGCCAGAGGGAGCACAAGAGCCCCACGGTCCAGCTCCAGTCTGATGTCACTGGATGCCAGTCAGCTAGTTCAGTGGCTAAGGAGCTTCCAGACAGGACAGCTGTCCTGGGGAGAGACTGGGGAATACATGTGGGGGTCTGGGGGGGGGTCTGGAGGGGGTTAGGGGGTGGAGGGGATGAGCAGGGCCTGCGTGATCAAGTGCAGGCCCTGGAAAGAGACAGAAACCGATCCTGCTCCGGCCACAGGCCTGGGGCCAAGCGGGTAGATAAGGCTGCAGGTTGCAAGGTTTTGCTGAAAGCCACTGGAACACGGAACAAGTGAGTGCCTGCCTGACAGGATGCTGAGAAGCAGCCTGAGGCTGTAGCCACAACAGATGGCTAGAAGGCTGGTTGTTTGAGAGCCGGGGTCAGGAGAATGACATGGACTCAGGAGTCTGGGGCCAGCCTGGACAACATAATGAAGTTAGGTATCTTTAAAAGATGTTGCATTAGGGCTTGAAGTTCTTCAGCGGTTAAGAGCACTGGCTGTGCTTCCAGAGGACCTGGGTCCATTTCCAGCACCCACATGGGCTAGCTTCAGTTCCAGGGAATCCAGCGCCCTCTTCTGATCTCCGCAGGCACTGCGCACACATGACACACATATGTAAGTGCTGGCAAACAGTCATATACATCATAAAATAAAATAAAAAATTTAAAAAGTCATTTTATGAGCCGGACGGTGGTGGCGCACGCCTTTAATCCCAGCACTCGGGAGGCAGGGGCAGGCGGATCGCTATGAGCTCAAGGCCAGCCTGGTCTACAAAACGAGTCCAGGACAACCAAGGCGACACAGAGAAACCGGGGGAGGGGGGGTGCAGAGAAAAGTCACCTTACAGTCAGAGGTCAGGATTTAGCGAGTCTCTCACTTGTAAGTCTAAAACCGTGGGCCTTAGGGTGGCATCCTCCTAGATGCTCCATGAGAGAATCCGTTTTCCCTCCAAGCCACTCAGTCCTTGACTCATGACCCTTTCCCAGTCCTCAGAGCCAGCCCCACTACGGGGTTCTGATTACTCTATCGTCACACCTCCCTCGGTGTGCCCTGTAACTCATTTTCTTCCTCCTCATGTGTAAGGACTCTCGAGATTACACTGGGTCTGTCTACTGCTTCAGTGTGATCTCCTCCTCTCAGCTGACTAGAAGCCTCGGTTCCTGTTTACTATGAGCTCTGACATAACCGTTCTGAGAATTCAGACGTGGGTATTTTGAGGAAGGGAAGAGCTATGGCACAAGTGACACCGCGCTCACTCCTCTACGGGAGGGTACTCCTTGAATAAATAAGATCCATGGACTTATACTTTATATTTTTAAAAAATATTTTTTCCATCTTTGTGATAGTTCAGGAATGGGGAGGGGCAGGGTGGAACACTGGGCCGATGCTGGCACCTTCCATCGGAAGCCAGTCACCTGGAGTCTGGTGTCGTTGCCTTGGTCATGAAGCTGCAGGGTCTTGCTGCAAGGCAGACCGGGACTGCCACATGGGAGAAGGATTCTTCACTAACATGAGGCAGGAGAGGCTCCCATGGCACAACTCACGCCTGGGCCAAGCCAGTCAAAGTGCGTCCAGGAATAAGCTTAGGCGGAAAGAACAGAAATGTGGGACCAGCGCTGCTCTAACCAACCCAAATCCTCAGGTGTGTAAGTCACACATGTAAAACAGTGCACGTGTGACTCTTGAGCAAATAAATCTTCGTACAAGCCCGTGTGCACTCGTCTCCATATTTGAGATCACCTCGGTTACTTAAACACCTGGTATGTCGTTGCTACACTGTGTTATTGAGGGGACAACGACAGCGTGTTCAGTGCAGAGGTGCTTGGCTGTTTGGAGTCTTTTCTGTCCTCTGCTGGTTGAATCCATGGGTGTACGGATTCAGCCCCCCTACGCCTGTGGAGAGACTATCGCATTTCCACCTCTCAGAAGAGGAAGTGGACTGCAGGTTAAGAAACTTGCTAATTGGCAGCCCGAGATTCCAGCTCAGGTACCAGCATCTGTTCTCTGTTCACTCTGCTGCCTTACATGGAACCCACAGATTCCTTCTCCTCATAACGGAACCGAAAAGCAGAACCATCGCTCAAAAGTTTCCAATATTCGCAAGACTTCAGCGTCTCACGGTGGCTTGCTGCACATAAAAGGAACCTCAGTATTGAAAGCCACTTAGCACAGCCATCCATAGCCAAGCGTGGTGACACTTGACTTTGATCCTAGCACTTAGGAGGCAGAGTCAGGTGGGGCTATGTGAGTTCAAGACCGGCCTGCTTTACATATCAAGTTCCAGGACTGCAAATAAGTGAGAGGAAAAAAAAATCAGAAACCATACCCAAGTTTGTCTGACTCTGAGCAGCCTTTCTCTTGTCCGGCCATGCTCTCAGATGCTCTGGGATACACGGTCTTGTGTAACTATGCCACTTTCAACTCTGACTTGTGGGTCTGGCCGGAGAATCTGTGCCAGCATTCAACAGGCCATCTAGAAGGTTCTCTGGCCTCAGCGAGGCGCCCACATTAAGCAGCTGGTCTGTAGGATTCCTAATTGGTGCTGGAGAGGAAACCACATGTCTCTTTCCCAGAGCAGCTGTAGGCGGTGGCAGAGGGAGCTGGGTGGCATGAGAGGCCCTGAAAAGACCCCTTGTGTCCAAACGCCTTCCCTGTGTGCTTGTCACGGTCCCTGGCAGGGACCACTGATGAACAAGCTTCCTCTCACCAGCAGGGCTCCAGGCTGTCCTTTCCTCTACTTCCTCTTCGTTTAAGCTCACTTGCCTCCACATCAAGAAAAACTAGCCGGGCGTGGTGGCGCACGCCTTTAATCCCAGCACTCAGGAGGCAGAGGCAGGTGGACTGCTGTGAGTTCGACGCCAGCCTGGTCTACAAAGCGAGTCCAGGACAGTCAAGGCTACACAGAGAAACCCTGTCTCAAAAAACCAGAAAAAGAAAAGAGAAGAAAACCTAGCTCTCTGGTGCCCCAGGTCTTATTCCCAGGACACGGCTCTCTGAGGTCCTTGGAGGACAGTTACAGCTGTTGCGATGACGATGTCCAAATGCAGTTCCTAGGGGATGAAGTGGACACTGGGAGCCTCCCTGCTTGGTGTCCCCTCCCTTACACATAACACTTGCAAACTCCCCCGCACTCTCTTCCCTCTCTCCCCAGTCATCCTGCCCTCTGGAAGTCTCAGACTTTACAGACTTAGATCTGTAGCTCTGGGGAGGTGCGGTGGGGAGTGGGGGATGGGGGGGAGTGGGGGGGAGGGGAAGGAAGAGGAAAAAGAACCTAGGAGAAGGGTTTGCTACAGGAATAAGGAAGGGGTAGCGCGTGTCCCCACAGAAAAGGAAACCCTGAATTTCTAGGACAGGAAGGATCTGAGGCCCGGTGCTCTTTTGTTCACTATGTGAGGAACTGCAGCAGACTGTGAAGGTTCCAGAAGGGAGGGGAAAAGTGAAATGCAGGAATGGAAGAGAGGGACAGAAGAACAATCAGATAAGAGGAGGCAGGAGAAGCTGCCTCCAGTCAGTAGTAGGTTGAGCTTTCAAAACGGAACAAGGACCAGGAGAGAGGCGGATGCTGAACGGAACCAGACGGCAAGATAAGGGCATGAGGACAGGAGGTTGGGAGCTCACACCAAAAAGCTTCCATTTCCTCCGAAGTAGGAAGCAAAGTGAATAACCTGGGACCCGGGGTAGGCCAGGGCAGGAGCGGAGGCGGACAGGCTTTGAGGAGGGTGCTCCCAAGTGAACAGCAAAGTCCTCCACCACTTCGCAGCCCAGCACCTCTCCGTGGCTCTTACATCTGGGGCCTTCCTCCCCTCCTCCATGAGCTCCGTGAGTGCTCCTCGGCTACAGGAAGAGACCTCTGGCCTGCGCTATTCTGTGATGAACAAACCAAACCAAACACACCTTTCCCTGCCTGTACAGCACAGGCATCTCTTTCCTGTCTGCTGTGGGTTCGCTTGGTCATTTGTCTCCCACGCAGGTGTGGTAAGCACCGTGCCGGCAGGGCCCTGCTCCCGTCTTTACCCCTATGTTCCTGGTGTCTAGGTCACCAGGGCAACAGCAGACTGCTGCACGTGCGACTGCGGGCACTCGGATGAATAAAGGTAAGACAGCCTTTTTCTCCTCTGGGTAGGCATCCCTGTGTCCTGGGAACTGTCCTTTGCAGCTACTGCCCCCCCCCTTTTTTTTCCTCTGCAAGGTTAGTTCTCTTTCCTTAGCCCCGACACTCTGAATTCTAAACATAAACTAGACCTAAATGTGGAAGACCATAACTGCTGAGGATGTGGCTTCACGGTAGGTTGCTCGCCTCATAAGCGAAAGGCTCAGAGATCGATTCCCAGCACCACAAAAGAAAAAAAAAAAAAAGATACTTAGTAATCTTTATTTAGATTTACAGAACCCAGAACCTCTGGGGATCTTGGATCACATCAGATTATGTAAGACTTCTTTCTTTTTTTTTTTTTTTCCTTTGGTCTGTTACCTAACACAAAGCAAGTGAGCTGCTATAAAGTCTAACTCATAGAAAACAAATACAGCCGGGCGTGGTGGCGTACGCCTTTAGTCTCAGCACTCGAGAGGCAGAGGCAGGCTTGTGAGTTTGAGGCCACAGGCTTGCTCCGAGCACTCTCCAAGCCTGTCAGCACGAACAGTCTTTGCTTGATTGCTCTCTAGGGTCCAGTCTGTCAACGAGAACAATCAAGGAGCCCATATTCCCACCTGAGCACATGTGCTGGGAATGACCGTGTGGACATTTAAAGGCAACTTCAAACTGAGTGTGGACAGGGCAGGGCAACAAAACAGTCCCCTGCCTCTGCTCTTCCAGGACTCTTCCGTTTCTGTGAGAGGCAGGCACACTCGGCGCACGCTCCCCCTGTCTTTTCCACTGCCCTCAGCCTCCAAGTTCACCTTCCTTTCCAGCCTTCACACCCGTCATCTTGTGCCTCCACCTTCCAGTCACCTGTGCAAAGGGCCGTTTTTTGCTGTCCCCTCTCGGCTGTTTGGCTCACTGTTGCTGCCACATGTGAATATGACCCTCGCTGTCTTTCTGTAGCTCCTCACCAGAAGCAGAGTAAAGCACGAGTTCCCCAAGGCTAGCCCAGCATGGCCAAGACCAACCCAACGGGCACCGGTCTCCCTCCACAGCCTGGGCGCTCCCCTGTACTTCCTGTGCCCTGGTGAGCCTTTGCTCTGCAAGCGACCTGCAGCTCCACAGACGCCTTGTTCCCTTCCTGGCCTTCTTGAGGCTTCACTCTGTCAGCTTAAAGCAATGGTGCTCAAGAGTCCTGAACTAAGCAGGGCGGTGGTGGCACACGCCTTTAAGCCCAGCACTCGGGAGGCAGAGGCAGGCGGATTGCTGTGAGTTCGAGCCCAGCCTGGTCTACAAAGTGAGTCCAGGACAGCCAAGGCTACACAGAGAAACCCTGTATCAAATCAACAACAACAACAACAACAAAAAGAGTCCTGAACTGACCGACCAGTGGGCCTCCAGGTGGTGACAGCTACAGGAGCTCCCTGGGGACAACATGGTGGTGACAGGCTGCTGGCTAGCTTGAGACTGCATTTGCATAGCAAGCGTTGTGTTTTTTATTTAGATATTATGCAAAAACCAATAAAAATGGAGGCACTTCCCATACATGTATAAGTCACAGTTTAGAGAAAACAGAAATAAAATGGAGAAAATGGGCCAGGCATGGTAACACACTCTTGTAATCCCAGCACTCCGGAGGCAGAGGCAGGAGGATCGATGTGAGTTCGAAGCCAGCCTGGTCTACAAAGTGAGTCCAGGACAGCCAAGGTTACACGAAGAAACCCTGTCTCAAAAAACAAAAACAAAAAAAAGTAAAAGTGGAAAATGCCAATTCTCCACATCCAAACCTGGAAATCCTTTTATTCTGATGGCTTGAAGGAGGGACATGCAGACAGATGCAGACATCTCCTCCTGCCTTAAATCCTCCTCTCCACCCCACTGTCTGATTCTGAGAGGGCCTCAGGGTCCTCCAGGCCAGCGGGGACTGCATCATTTTTTTAAGTAGATCTTCAGTTCTCCTGTCAGATGGGATACAATGTACAACCTCTGTTTTTTATGTTGTTTTTTTTTAAGGGGCATTGTTGACCAGTAACTTCTTAAATTATTAATAGCTACTAAAATGTGATATTCTTAAACTAAAATATCCGGCTCCTAGAGTTTGCTGGGGACTCTAAATAACATTCCTCCACAAAGTCTAGACACTGCGTCTCCTGGAACCGTCACCATCCACGCTCTTAGAAGTGTGGGTCCCTCCAGCTGGGGGGGAGGCTGCTGGCCTGAAAGGGAGCATTCGTGACTGGTTCGCCGTTGTAATAGCTGAGTGTTGTTTGTTTGTTATTTTTGTTTTTGTTTGCCACAGGGTCTGTCTATGTGGCCCTGGCTGTTCTGGAACTCTCTATATAGATCAGGCTTACTTCAGACCCTCAGAGACCTGCCTGCTTCCCTCTCTCTAGTACCACCATATCTGGCTTGATTAAAAAAAAATAACTATTTTGAGTCTAATATGCATAGGTATGAGATGCAACGCTTAAGATGACTTAACCTTACATGGAAGTTGATTTAAAAAAAAATAGGGGCTTAAAGCTGGGTGCAGTGGTGTGTGCCTGTAATCCTAGGACTTGGGGAGGCAGAGGCAGGTGGATCTCTGTGAGTTCAAAGCCAGCCTGGTCTACAAAGAGAGTTCAGGACAGCCAAGGCTACACAGAGAAACCCTGTCTCAAAAAACCAAAATGAAATAAAATAAAATAAATTAAAAAAAAAAAAAAAGAAAGGAAAAAGGAAACAGGAATTTGAGCTTCTAGGGTAACAGAGAGTGTGCAGGCTGTGGAGGGCTTCAGTGGGGAGCACGCGGACAGCACGGATTTTGGGTGCTTTGTAATTATGTACTATGACTGATATGGCTTCCTCGTCAATTAAGTTTATTATGGGGTATCTATGTTTTTGGTTTCTTTGGTTTTTCAAGACAGGGTTTCTCTGTGTAGCCTTGGCTGTCCTGGAATTCTCTTTGCAGACCAGGCTGGCCTCGAACTCACAGAGATCCACCTGCCTCTGCCTCCTGAGTGCTGGGATTAAAGGCGTGCGCCACCACCGCCCAGCTATTATGGGATATCTATGATGCACATACATGCTAATACTGTATCTGGGGCCAATGATTTTTCAGTAAATTGGTATTTAAATATTGCTTGCTGTTTAAATTACATTATATCCATTAAACCTGTTGGTAAAGAAGACATGTTTATGTAAAACATACATGTTTATGCAGTTGTTTTGTGCTGCTTGGTGAGTGATGCTTCCTTTGTGAATTTCTGTGGGAGTATGTTTGTTTGGTATTAAGAATTAAACCTAGGCCCTTGCACATACCCATGCCTCTGTAAAATAACACGCAATATATTTTACTAAAGTAAATGGGTTAATCAAGGCCCCTGTAAATGAATGCACTGACATAATTTTACATACAGAATTATAAATTCTTTGTGGGGGCGTTGAGATAGGGCCTCTCTACATAGCCCTGGATGTCCTGGAACTTACTATTTAGCCGAGGTTGGCCTTGAACTCACAGAGAGTCACCTTCTTCTGCCTCTCAAGGGCTGGCATCAAAGACCTGGCCATAAAATGTTCCAAGCTGAGCGTGGTGGCACAGGCCTTTAATCCCAGCACTCAGGGAAGCAGAGGCAGGTGGGTCGCTGTGAGCTTGAGGCCAGCCTGGTCTACAGAGTGAGTTCCAGAACAGCTGGGGGGCGGGGATGTCAGATCAGAATGCAAATCCTACAGAACTAACAAGGTGAGGGTACACACGCATTATGAATGGTTCTCTCCATTGGTAATTAAACTTGTTATGGGCTAGCTGTGCTGCCAGCATGTGTTAACACAGTGTTTGGGCCTAATAAGCGGGCTGGTAGTTGGCCACACTGTCATGCTGCCACATATGTTCTCTCTTTTTTTTTTTTTTAAATTTATTTATTTTACTTATTGCATATGAGTGCTTTTATCTGCAGAAGCACACATTATAGATGGCTGTGAGCCACCATGTGGTTGCTGGGAATTGAACTCAGGACCTCTGGAGCAGGTGGCGCTCTTAACCACTGAGCCATCTCTCCAGCCCCGCATATGTTCTCTTGGCGTGATAGTTTATGAAGCCAGGACAGCTGCACACGTTAACCCTGAGTCTGATTTGTGTCACCACAGGATGCAACTCTATTCAGACAATGCTCAGCCATCATAGCTTATTGCTTGCCTGGCAAACTTGGCTGCCTACAGTTGCTGGGAAAAAAGAAAGAGGAGGAAAGAAAGGGAGGGAAAAGGAGGGAGAGACAGATGCAGGGAGAAGGGAGGAGATGAGAGGGGGAGAAAGGATCAGAACTCTACCCTGACACACTTGTGGAGACACGGATCCTCCCACATGGCCTGTGGTGTAATACATGGATTAAAACTGATTTCTGAGGGTCTAGAAGGATGGCCCAGTGGTTAAGAACACTGACTGCTCTTTCAGAGGATTCCCAAGTTCAGTGCCCGGCGCCGCATGGTGGCTTACAACCATTTAGAACTTTAGTTTCAAGGATCTGATGTCCTCATCTGGCCTCCATGGACACCAGGCATATACCACAGCCATACATGCAGGAAAAATGCTCACACACAGAAAATAAAATATTTTCGGTTAAAAAAGAAAAATTAGCTGGGCATGGAGATGCACACCTTCCCCCCTCACCCCCGCCTCCAGACAGGGTTTCTCTGTGTAACATCCATGGCTGTCCTGGACTCACTTTGTAGACCAGGCTGGCCTCAAACTCACAGCAATGCACCTGAGATGTACACCCTTAATCCCAGCACTCAGGAGGCAGAGGCAGGTAGATCTCTGTGAGTTCAAGACCAGCCTGGTCTACAAAGTGAGTCCAGGACAGCCAGGGCTGTTACACAGAGAGACTCTGCCTGGAAAAACAAAACAAATTGAGAACTGTTGGACTTCAGTGCTCTTTAATATCGGAGCCATCTCCTCCAGCCTCTGTTTTCTTTCATAGACGGCAGCCTCACTACTTCCTCAGGCTGTTCTGGAATTTCTGGGACCAGCCTTCTTTCTTCCGAGCCTTCTGAGTACTGGCACAGGACCGTGGCCACTGCACCTGGCAGGAAAGGCCACTGTCAATGCTCCTTCAGAGGCACACATATACGTAGCCTCCGCTTTATCCTGGACAAACTTCCCAGGGTAGTAAGTCAAGGAAGGAAGAGGTTTTAAGAGCAAGTGCGCAGTAGGTAGAGTTGAAGAGATGGCTCAGTGGCTAAGAGTGTGTATCAGTCTTCCAGAGGAGCTGAGTTCTATTCCTAGTGCCTACGTTAGGTGCCGGTGCCGGGAACTCCAGCTCCCGGGGATCCAATGCTTTTGGCCTCCTCAGACACAGACAGACAGACAGACAGACAGACAGACAGACAGACACACACACACACACACACACTGGAGAGATTGCTCAGCGGTTGAGAGCACTGGATGTTCAACCAAAGATCCTGAGTTCAATTCCCAGCAACTACAACCATTTATAACGGAATCTGATGCCCTCTTCCATATGATGCTCTCTTCTGTCATGGAGGCATACATGCAATAGAGTGCTTAGATACATAAATAAATAAATTGAGAGAGGGAGGGAGGGAGGGAGGGAGGGAGGGAGAGAGGAAGAAGGAGGGAGGGAGGGAGAGAGAGAGAAACGAGAGAAGAGAGAGAGAGAAAGAGAGAGAGAGAGAGAGAGAGAGAGAGAGAGAGAGAGAGAGAGAGAGCGCACATGCCTAGGCAGTGGAATAGGACATGGGAAAGCTGAGCCTAGGTTTCCATCAAAATGAATCTTCCGTAGGCTAAAAGTAGACTGGCTCAACCAAGATCTCACATCATGAGAACACCTCTACTTCCCGAGGCTTCTGAGGGAAGTCCGGTACCTTGTAAATCCCAGACACCAGAAACCGAGTGACAGTTGGGTGGTGGCACACCTCTTTAATCCCAGCACCAAGGAGGCACACCAGGCCAGTCTGGTCTACAGACTAAGTTCCAGGACAGCTAGGGTTACACAAAGAAACCCCGACTCAACAAAACAAAGCAAAACAAAAAACAAACAAACAAAAAACCGGAAACTGAGTGACAAAGATACCAGGAGCCACGCTGTTCTAATTCTTTCCTCAGAGCACTGGGATGTGGGCTGAGTCCACAAAGCAGAGTGCAGTGAGGGTCCTTAACAGTCGAACCCAGATATCAAAGCAGCCATTACCCAGACAATGGTAATTCCTTACCCTTCCACATCTCACTCCATCCCTAGAGGTAAACTTTAGCATCCCCGGCGCACATACTGGACAAGAGACATCTGAGGTCCCCAGGGAGCGGTGGCACAGTGGACTCTTCAAGGCCACTGTTCCTCCAGTTGTCCCTGGCAGCGCACCCCAGCCCCAGGCTCCAGCCCCTCTGCCTGAGCCCGTGAGGTTGCTCATCTGGCCACATGCCCAACACCAAGACGGACAGATGACTGTGATGGGAAAACAAGAAACTGTTCTGAAGAAAGTTGAAGCACTTACGTGGACCGCCAGGTGCTGCTGCAAACCCTGTGGAGGCAGCGTGGACTGAGGGTGGGTCTTAAGCACAACTGGGGACCGCCAGGGTGCTTGCTGCAAACCCTGCGGAGGCAGCGGTGGGCTGAGGGCGGGTCCTAGGCACAACCAGGGAGAGGACCGCCAGATGCTGCTGCAAACCCTGGGGAGGCAGCGGTGGACTGAGGGCGGGTCTTAAGCACAACCGGGGAGAGGCCTTGCTCGCCCACATACCCTCCTCACTCACCCTTAGAAACGACAGGAGCCAGCATGACCACACTTCCTCTTTCTGGTCAGCCCATGGCAGTCATCCCCTTACCAGTGAAGCTAACTACCCCAGTTTTTTTGTTTTTGTTTTGTTTTTTTTAAGCTAGAGTCTTCCCACTGCCCTTTGTGGCTCCAGCAGAGGCCGACAAAGGCTTGTCGGGTGTGGAAGCAGACCCTGTGGGGGATCAGCCTCCAGTGTGAGTGAGTGAGGGGTTTCCATAGGGTAAGTCTCCCCTGAACATTTCTGGGCATGGTCATGTGAGACTCAAGAAATGAGACAGGTCCCTGGTACACCCGGAGATACACAGTGGGAGATGGGTGACACACTCCGTCCTATAGGAGTAGCTCTTTTTTTTTTTTTTTTAAAGATTTATTTATTATTATGTGTACAGTATTCTGTCTGCATGTACACCCGCAGGCCAGAAGAGGGCATCAGATTTTATTATAGATGGTTGTGAGCCACCATATGGTTGCTGGGAATTTAACTCAGGACCTTTGGAAGAGCAGGCGGTGCTCTTAACCACTGAGCCATTTCTCCAGCCCCAGGAGTAGCTCTTGAAACCCTGGAACTGCTGGCCCAGCCTCCGCTCAGAGTATAGCCTGGGCTGATCTTGAACTTGTGATCTCCCTATCTCTGTCTCTCAAGTACCGAGGTTATAGGCGCAAGCCACCACACCCTGCCAGCGATCCCCGTGTTGACTGACCTGAGTCATTCCCTACCACCGTGAGAGAGAATCCCCAGGGGTGCCCAGAGCATCTGAGAACGGAAGCTTAGGGTGGGGACACAGAGAAACCACCTTGTGGGGGTGCAGAACAGAGGTGCCTGAGGTCAGCATGGGACAGCGGGTGGCTACAGCACTCAGGGACAAGGATGACAACCAAAGGGACTGGCAAATGTTCCCTCACCTGCTCAGGAAGCTGCAGGTGTGCAGCACTTGCTGGTATTTAGGGTGTAAACACTCCTTTTGTGGCCAATTTCAAAATATCAGGATGACATCCAGTGGCTTGGAATTGGGAGGAAAGTGCACAGAGGCATCTTCTCCAAGCCTTCTAGGACAACGGAGGCAGCTCCCCCAAGCCTTCCGGGCCACCATCATTGCGTTGCTAGAAGCCACTGCTGAGCACTGTTGGGGGCCAGGACTTCAGTCAGTGTTTCATGTTCTCAACAGATCTTCATTTCACTGGATTATTTCCTTCTTCTTCTTCTTTTTTTTTTTTTAGAACTCTGAAACATGTGGAGGTCCCACCATGGACTCAGCTTTTCCCGCCGGGGAGGTGACCTTCTGCGCAGACCTGGCCACACGCAGAGCTTGTGCTCTTCTCTGGCCGACACATCTCAAATTTAGTTGCTCAAAAATTGTCCCAAACTGGGCATGGCCGTACATGCCTGTCATCCCAGGAGTGGGGAGGCAGAGGCAGGAGGACTGCTGCCAGGTCAAGGTCACAAAAGGCTATGTAGAGAGACCCCGGTCTCAAAACAAACAAAAGCCTTACCTTTCAAAAAAGCAAATGTGAGGGCTGGAGAGATGGCTCAGAGGTTAAGGGCACTGACTGCTCCTCCAGAGGTCCTGAGTTCAATTCCCAGCAACCACATGGTGGCTCACAACCATCTATAATGTGACCTTATGCCCTCTTCTGGCCTGCAGGTGTATGTGCAACATGATAATAAATAAATAAATCTTTAAAAAAAAAAAAAAAAAAAAAAAAAAAAAAAAAAAAAAAGCAAATGTGGCCGGGTGTGGTGGTGCACGTCTTTAATCCCAGCACTCAGGAGGCAGAGGCAGGCGGATTGCTGTGAGTTCGAGGCCAGCCTGGTCTACAAAGCGAATCCAGAACAGCCAAGGCTAACACAGAGAGACTCTGTCTCGAAAAACAAAACAAAAAACAAAAAGCAAAAAAGCAAATGTAAAATTACTGTCTGAGGCGCGAGCCGGTGCTTCTGTGGGAAAAGCTTAGCCTAGGCTAGCAGAGCTATGGTTCTTGGCCTGGGCCCTATTCGTCCAGTGGTTTTGCTTTCTTTGGAGTCCCCAAGTCAGCTGTGGCATTGCAAACGCTATGGGCATACTATGTCCGACAATCTGAAATAAGTCCAAGCCCAGGAGGCAGAAGATCCAAATTCCGGGCTCATTTGTCAGCAACTTTTATGTAAACCTCTCCTTTCTACCTAGTGTTATTGTTTGTAAAATCACAGCTCTCAACCGATTAACATAAGTCGCTCTAGGGATTCTGCTATGAGATCTTTTCTGTCTCCCCTCTCCCTCCCTGGCTTCTGAGAAATAAAAATGGCGTATGTTTAAGTTACACAATGTAATGCATGACTTGATAGGCATGTATTTTGTGAGACGATGACCACGTGCAAGCTGAGTACAAACCCACCACTTGATGTAGTGTAAACAATTAAATTAGTATTTTAAAAAAGATTTCTTGAGTTGGGCGTGGTGGCGCACGCCTTTAATCCCAGCACTCGGGAGGCAGAGGCAGGCGGATCGCTGTGAGTTCGAGGCCAGCCTGGTCTACAAAGTGAGTCCAGGATGGCCAAGGCTACACAGAGAAACTCTGTCTCGAAAAACCAAAGCAACAAACAACAACAACAAACAAAACTCTTTACAAAAGAAAAAAGAAGCTCTTTACGTGTAATGAATGGAGATGCTGGCCTAGGTCCATCTGTGCAAGAATTAATTTCAGAGAAGAATGTTGGAACTGTAATGGAAGTGGGGATGCTTTAGCCGAACTCCTTTTAAGAATGTACTTTGTAATATATATGTAAACCACCAAGTCAGGCTCTTTTCCGAGAGCAGCAGGTGCTCCTAACGGCTGAGCCCTCCCTGCAGCCCCTTCCTCCTTTCCCGTGTGAGGAATCTTTTTTTTTTTTTTTTTTCGAGACAGGGTTTCTCTGTGTAGCCTTGGCCACCCTGGACTCGCTTTGTAGACCAGGCTGGCCTCGAACTCACAGCGATCCGCCTGCCTCTGCCTCCCGAGTGCTGGGATTAAAGGCGTGCACCACCACGCCCGGCTGTGTGAGGAAACTTAAGGGAGACTTGCTGAATTAAAAGTTATTCAGAAGGCCCACAAAACTTTTTATTTTCCTAGTGAGGAGTTTGAATCCAGGGCATTGCCCATGCGCAGCAAATATCCCAGTGGTGTACGCCTGTGGTTACCCAGGAGTCTACAGCAAATGATTGCTTGAGCCCAGGTGTTTGGGACAGACTGGACAAATAGTGAGTGTCATTTAAAAGAAAGAAGAAAGAAAGAGAGGAAGGGAGGGAGGAAAGGAGGGAGGAAGGAAAAGACAGCAGTTTCTTGTTAGGATAGACATGACCCGGAAGCAATAGGATACCATTCTACAAGCTCTAAAAGGAAAAGCACACCACCAACCTAGAATTCTATATTCAGCGATACTATCTCATAAAAGGCACAGGACGACGGAGGCCGTTTGTGAGATAGTTTCCTAGAGCTGTGTGTGCTGGTGCGTACTTGCTGACACGGAGGCTCTGAAGCCACCTGTGCCGCGAGGCGATTTTCAGGCCACCCTTGGCTGCATGCCAAGACTCTGCTTCAAAACACGGCAATGAACAAACCAACCACACTTTTCACCGATCCAAACTAAAATAAGAGCTAAAGGAATCGAGTCAGGCCAAGATGGCGTGTCAGATGAAATCGTAATCCAGACCAGCCGGCGGTGGGCTTCCCCCCACGCCACACACCACACGCGAAGCCTTCAGCGCCAGCAGGCATAGGGTCGTGGGAAGGAAGATGGACTAGAATCCTGTGTGTCATCAAATCACACGAGCAGTGTGTGTGCGTGCGTGCGTGCGTGCGTGTGTGTGTGTGTGTGTGTGTGCGTGTGTGTGTGCGTGTGTGTGTGTGTGTGTGTGCGTGTGTGTGTGTGTGTGTGTGTTCCTTCAATCCTTTAGGAGACAGCAGAGGACTCTCAGACTAGAAGTCGCCCGTGTGACCACCAGAGGGCGCACTCCACCGCTCCATCCTCAGTCAGTTCATCTCGGGCCCTTGGGGCCTCCTCTAGTGGCAGAGACCTGCAGGTGACATTTCAGAAGTACAGAAAGAAGGCTAAGTATGTGCACCCCAATGCCCTGCTTCCTGTGTCGTATAAAGACAGCAGGGGAGTGGGCAGGTGGCAGGAACCGGGTAGCCAGCCCCTGGGGTGGGCCGTCAGCGGCTCTTAGACATCGCCGGCCTCTGCGATCCGTCCTGGTCAACCACACCGTCTTCTGCTGTGCCACTCGGAGTTTTGTTCTGTTTTGTCTCCGCGCTGTCCGTCCCCTGCCCTCCCACAGCTCCAGCACGCACCACTTTGGTTAGTCGTTACTTGTGACCCCCACTGTCTTGCAAAAGTTGCACAGCTTGCTGGGCTCTGCGTCTTCCCTGTGAGCGGGGAGCCTAGCACGAAGCAAAGGTGGATATTGCCCGTATCTTCACCTTCCTAAGCACCTTCGCTGCATTTATCTTTAGCTGTCATTCCTTTGTTTTTTTGGTTTTTTGTTTTTGGAGACACGGTTTCTCTGTGTAGCCTTGGCTGTCCTGGACTCGGTTTTGTTATCGGGCAGGAGAGATGCTCAGTGGTTAAGAAGAGCTGGCTGTTCTTCCAGAGGTCCCGGGGTTCAATTCCCAGCACCCACATGCGGCTCACAACTGTCGGTCACTACAGTTCTGACACATACATGCAGGCAAACCAGCAAAGCATGTGAAAAAGAAAAGTCACTAATAAAGCCAGAGCCATCAAAACAGCGTGTTAATTGGTGTGAATAGAAAATACACCAGGGGAAAAGAACGAATAACCCAGCAGACCCACACACATTGGGCTGATCGTCAACAAAGGTTTGAAGACAATTTGCTCAAGTAAGAATAGTTTTTCTGTTCTTTTAAATGGTTCAACAGAACAGAACTGCGATACCAAAGCTAGACTTACGCATATATGGTCAATGAATTAATTCAATAAAGATACAAAGATAGTTTTTGGGGGAAAAGGAAAATAAAAATATTTTTTGTTCATTTAGCAAATGGTGCTGGAAATACAGCAGCAACAACAAAACCAAACTTGAAATGGATCATAGAATTAAATGCTAAATGCGAAAATGAAAATGTCTAGCTGGGCGTGGTGGCTGCACACCCAGCATTTGGGAGCCAGAGGCGGAGGATCAGGAGTTCTAGCCCAGCCTGGGATACGTGAGACCCTGTCTCAAAGCTCAAAAGGGTGTGTGTACGATATTTAAACATACACTTCACCGAAGACATGCAAATGGCAAGCAATCATACGAGGAAAATGTTCAAGAAGCTGCTAGGGAAAGGAGAGCTAAAGCTTTAACAAGGTCTGTGCTTTGATTTACTCTGGTGACACTGTAACAAAATGCCTGACATAAATAACTCAAGGGAAAAAAGATTTCTTTAAAAAAAAAAAAAAAAGATTTATTATTATGTACTGTTCTGCCTGCATGTACACCTGCAGGCCAGAAGAGGGCGCCAGATCACATGATAGATGGTTATGAGCCACCATGTGGTTGCTGGGAATTGAACTCAGGACCTCTGGAAGAGCAGACAGTGCTCTTAACCTCTCAGCCATCTCTGCAGCCCCCTAATATATATGTATTTCTTTTGGCTCTCAGTCTCAGAGGGGTTGGTGTAGGTGTACAGTTATTGTGTAGTTTAAATTCTGATTTTCTGACCGGGGGTAGTGGCGCACGCCTTTAATCCCAGCACCCGGGAGGCAGAGGCAGGAGGATCGATGTGAGTTCGAGCCCAACCTGGTCTACAAAGTGAGTCCAGGACAGCCAAGGCTACACTGAGAAACTCTGTCTTGAAAAACCAAAATAAATAAATAAATAAATAAATAAATTCTGATTTTCTGTTGTATAAACTCTGCTCCTCAGTTGTCCCTCTGTTATGTCAATAAAGCAGCTTACAGCCAATCGATGAGCAGGGGAGAGAGAGAGGGCTGGACTTCCTGGCAGCCCGGGGAGGAGGAGTTAGAGCAGGCGCCTCCGGGAGAGGGCTAGGAAGGAGCTGGAGCCGAGCAACGCTACGAAAGTGCAAGTATTGCTGGGAGTAAGACAAAATAGCTTGGAGGGTTAAGAACAGACTTAAACTGCCCCGATTGTGTCGTGAAGCCTTGTAGCAATTATTTGTGTGATAGCCAGGTTAAGAAATAAGCTAAGAGAAAACAATCACAGTTGTATAAAAACAAATTCGATAGGTTGGTCCGCGGTAACTTGGCTCAGGCCTTCGGGGTCGCTATGAGTCAGAATGTGACCGGTGGAAGGTCCTTGCCTCATGGTGAGCAGCAAGTGGGACGAGGAGCAGCTCTCAGGAAGATGTCGGCCCAGTGTCTCCTTCCTCCAGCTGGGCAGCGTCCCACCACCTCCCAAACGCCTCCTCAGGTTTTGAGTGCATCAACTGTTCATGAAGCTGTTTGCTAGGTCAGAACCCTCACGACTTAATAATCTCTGAAAAAGTGATTTCACCTGGGTGCAATGGCCGACTTTATAAAGTCCCTGGGTGCTTTTCTGGCTTCTTTTTCCTTTTCAGAGAGGAGGGGAAGGTTTATTTGCCTTACAATTTCAGACCGCAATCCATCACTGGAGGGAGGATCAGTGTGAGTTCCAGGGCAGCCAAGGCTACATAGAAAAACCCTGTCTGGAACAAAAAAGAAAGGTTATGTATGCACATGTTACATAACCATTGTTCTGTGTATTTGCCCCGGAAAGATAGAGACACAAATGTTCATAGCAGCTGTGTTTGAAAGTGCCAAAAAAAAAAAAAAAAAAAAAGCCAAGTGTGGTGGCATATGCCTTTATAATGCCAGCACCCCGGAGGCAGAGGCAGGCCTGGTCTACAAAGTGAGTCCAGGACAGCCAAGGCTATACAGAGAAACCCTGTCTTAAAAAACCAAACAAAAAAACAAAAACAAACAAACAAAAAACTGGAAACATTCGAACTGTTCATCAATTTGCAAAACAGGTACATAATAATGTATTCATACAAAGGAATAGTACTCAGCCATAGGAAGAATGGAGTCATTGACACACTCAGCAACATGGGTGACTCTCAGAACACTCACGCTGAGTACAAGGAGCCAGCCCGATAGGCAGGTAGAATTAGTGTGTAGCAGTTGGCCACAGGCTGGTGGTTGCTGTCCTGAGGCTTGGAGGAATGGGGAGATGGGACTCCGAAAGGACAGGAGGTGGCTGTGGGTGAAGGACTGCCACCATCACTAAGGTGGCTCTGTGTACATGATCAAATTACAGATAGTTAGGGCCACACAGTGGTGGCGCACGCCTGTAATCCCAGCACTCAGGAGGCAGAGGCAGGCGGGTCGCTGTGAGTTCGAGGCCAGCCTGGTCTACAATGCGAGTCCAGGACAGACAAGGCTACACAGAGAAACCCTGTCTCTAAAAACCAAAACCAAAACAACAACAAAAACCCCAGATAGTTTTCAAATGGTAGATATATTCACATCAAAAGAAAATATTGAGCCTGGTGTGTGTGTGTGTGAGGCTGGGGGCAGCTGGGTGTCAGAACACAGCCGACTTCAAGGCCTGAAGGAGCAGTGTGGATGCCACCAGGGGGTGAGAGGCAAGCGCCCATGAATTTCAGGTAGGATTTGGTTGCTGGAAGGATCCAGAGCAAAGTGAGGGAGATCCCTGCCGTGGTCCCGTCAGGGAGCGAGGGAAAGGAAGTGGTGGGAATCGCAGCTCTTCCCCCAGTTCCAGCCCTCAGCTTAGTCAGTTGGTCAGTCTGGGGCAAGGAAAACCCTTTGGGCCTGAAAAAGACTGTACGTTAACTGCTTCTCTATGGTTTCCCTTTACGGTGGCGTCCTGTGACCAGAGCCCGTCTGCTGACTGCAGCAGGGTGTTAACAGCTGCCCTAGAGCCAAGGGCTCCAGCTCACCTGGGGGAGGGGCAGGGAGGCTGCCCCAACACCTCCCAGGTCTTCAAGACAGCAGGGGCCCCAGGGGACCTCAAGCTCTCCCTGCTGATGCCAGCAGCGCCTCTGTTACCTTGTGCAATCTACAAGCTGGAGTCCAGTGGCTACAGTGAAGCCTCCCTCGGGGCTTGATCAATGAGCCTGGGGTCAAGGTCCTGCCCAGCTCCTTACATCCTTAATCACCTCGATTCACTCCCTACTACAGCCGCCACGATGCCCTGATTAATATATAACCCCATTAGATAACAGGAGTCTCAATATAACTGGCTGGCTGGTTTCCTGTGCGTTAAGGCAAGAGACCAGGACCCATTCCATGCCCACCTTGCAAATCCAGGCGCTTGCTGACTACAGCAGCCTGTAGAATACAAACTCACCTTTGACTGTCTGAGAGTGAGTGAGTGGAGTGAGGGAGGTGAGGAGAGAGAGAGGAGGAGGAAGAACACAGTGGGGAATGGAACCGAAACCTGAGGCAAAATTGTCTCGTGCAATGACTTAACATCCATAAACCAGCTAGGGCGTGGTGGCGCACACCTTTAATTCCGGCACTTGGGAGGTAGAGGCAGGTGGAGCTCTGTGAGTTCAAGGCCAGCCTGGTCTACAGAGTGAGTCCAGGACAGTCAAGGCTACACAGAGAAACCCTGTCTTGAAAAACCAAACCAAAAACCACATGCATCTTATAAAGGACAATATTACTGATAGGAAAATGATTTTTGAGGTATACGAGACTATGTACTTTCTTTTTTTTTAATATGTGAAGCTGAAACTATTGTAAAAATAAAGCATACCTTAGAAACTACTTTGATATACTAAATATCTCAATTACAATAGTGTAGGTAAGGCCTAGGGAAATGGCTCAGTAGTTAAGAACTATTCTTGTCTTTCCTGAGGACCTGATTTCAGTTCCCTGCTACCCTGTTTGCAGCTCACACCAGTTAGTGGGAATTTGTTGCCCTCTTCTGGCCTCTGAGGGCACTGTATGCAGGTGGTTAACAGACAAAACGTATATGCAGACAAAACACTCATACACATAAAAATAAGAATAAATAAAATCCCAAAACAAACATTTTTTACAAAAGTGACTTTAAGACTCCAGAGTTAGCCAGGCATGGTGGCGCACACCTTTAATCCCAGCACATGGGAGGCAGAGGCAGGTGGATCGCTGTGAGTTCGAGGCCAGCCTGGTCTACAAAGTGAGTCCAGGACAGCCAAGGCTACACAGAGAAACCTTGTCGCGAAAAACCAATAAAATAAACAAACAAACAAACAAACCCAAGGTAGACAGGTCATAATAAACATTACCCAATGTTGGCCTCCACATGCAAGTGCGAGCACGCGCGCGGGCGCACGCGCACACACACACAGATTTAAACTCAGAATTATAAGAATGAAATTCAGAGGGAGCAATGGGAGGATATAAGTGATGGGATAACAGTTGAGTTGTAATCTGAATAAATTAATAAAAATTTTTTAAAGATTAAAAAAAAAGAATGAAATTCAGCCTTAGTTAAAACGACAATAAACTATACTGGTCATAGCCTGTATACGCCTGTAGTCCCAGCACTCAGGAGGCAGAGGCAGACAGATCACTGTGAATTCGAGGGCAGCCTGGTCTACAAAAGTGAGTCCAGGATAGCCAAAGCTACACAGAGAAGCCCGGAAAAAAACCAACCAACCAAAACAAAACCAAAACACCAAAAAACAAAACTATACTGGTCATGCTATTTGGTGTAAAACTGGAAAGATTTATTTTCACCAAAATGGGTTGTAAATGCCGTTGTTCTGTTTAATACTATGCTCAAAGAAGGAAACTGGAAAAGGTTACACCGTGGGAGGCCAGCTCAGTGTTACCAAAGATGGAATTTATCACTCAATTCCACTTGCTTGCATCTCAGTCCTCACACTAGTCACCACCCAGGGAGAAGGAAGTGAAGAGCTTCCTAAGACCCTCACCTCTGAGCACAGACCTCAGAGGAATGTAACCTTTAACCACAAGTTTGGGAGAGCCGGAAACTATGTAAAACATACTATGACAAATTGTATTTGTCTAGTTAGACTACAAAATATCCTTGTTGGAGGCAGCTGATCTGAACAGAGCCAGATGGCTTGGTGATAATTATGTGGGTTTTTGGTTTTTGGTTTTTGTTTTGTTTTGGTTTTCCGAGACAGGGTTTCTCCTGTGTGGCCTTGGCTGTCCTGGACTTGCATTGTAGACCAGGCTGGCCTCAAACTCACAGAGATCCACCTGCCTCTGCCTCCTGAGTGCTGGGATTAAAGGTGTGCCCTGCCACCGCCTGGCTTTGGTATTATTTTATAACAAAGTGTTTTCCAAGCAAAGACAATCAAAGAATTGCTGGGAGGCCTGGAGAGCCAGACCTGAGGTTGTGAAGTGAGAGCCATAGCTAGCCCTGCCGCCTTCAGCTGCTCCGGTGACCACATCTCTGCTGCCACTCTGGGGCCTGGGGGCGGGGCTAGGGGGAGGGGAGGGGCTATGTTTTATGGTGCTGCTGCTGGAAATGGATACGGGAGGGCTCCACTGGCCCTGTTGTGACCTCTGACACCACCTCCACCACTGGATGCTCCACCATCTCTGCTGACTTCCTAGCTCCAGCTCCAAAATTAGGGACAGTACATATAATTGAATGTGGTTTGAATAAGAATGGCCCCCATAGGCTTATATACTTGAATGTTTAGTCACCAGGGAGTGGCACCATGTGAAAAGATTATAAGGTCCAGGAGGTGTGGCCTTATTGGAGGAAGTGCGTCACTGAGGATGAGCCTTGAGGTTTCAAAAGCCCAAGCCAGGCCAGGCATGGTGGCACACGCCTTTAATCCCAGCACTCGGGAGGCAGAGAAAGGTGGATCTCTGTGATTTCGAGGTCAGCCTGGTCTACAAAGTGAGCCTAGGACAACCAGGGCTACACAGAGAAACCCTCTCTTGAAAACCCCACCACCTCCAATCCCCCTGTCCCCCACCCAAAAAGCCCAAGCCAGGATCAGGATGTAGCTTTCACCTATGGCTCCAGCACCTGCTTGTACATTACCACACTTCCTACCATGATGATAATGGACTAAACCTGTGAAACTACAAGCCTCAATTAAATGCTTTCTTTCATAGGAGTTGTCTTAATCATGATGTCTCTTCGGAACAATAGAACAGTAAATAATGTTTGTAGGAGGCTAATTAACAAAGCCACAATTTTCTTTCTTTTTTTCTTTTTTTAAAGATTTATTTATTGTTCTATATACAGTGTTCTGCCTGCCTGCATGTACACCTGCAGGCCAGAGAGGCGCCAGATCTCAACTATAGGATGGCTGTGAGCCACCATGTGTTGCTGGGAATTGAACTCAGGACCTCTGGAAGAGCAGACAGTGCTCTTAACCTCTGAGCCATCTCTCCAGCCCTTCTTTTTCTTTTTTTCTTTTCCCAAGATAGGGTTTCTCTGTGTAGTCTTGGCTGTCCTGGACTCGCTTTGTAGACCAGGCTGGCCTTGAACTCACAGAGATCTGCCTGCCTCTGCCTCCCAAGTGCTGGGATTAAAGGCGTGTGCCACTACTGCCTGGCAGCAACAGTTTTCTTTAACTCCACTAGCTTCCAATTATTTGTCCAGACTTCTTATCCCAAGTTAGCATAATCTGGAATGTGTTCTACTGAGGGGTGGGAGATTGCAGTTATAGAGGTTGGGCGGCAGCTGAGCTTCTAGAGCTTTCTCAAGCAGAGATCACCAGTTTTCTGCCTTGAGGAGTAATAAAGTTTGCAATGTGTCCAAAATGTACAAAGCGTCCATTGTGAAGTCGGTAGGCTGGAGCAGGAAAGGTCCTGTCATTATAGGCAGCTCCCATGGCAGCAGGCTTTCTGAGGCAGAAAAGGTGTCCCGTGTTCACAGAACCAGGAATAGTCACCATGGACAGCTCCCGCCAAGGCAATGACAAGAGCCGCAGCCATTTTGTCTCCCATCTCCACAGCACCAAGGGGAGAAGGAGGGGCTGACTGCCCTGAGGCAGGAAGGAGGACTGGCAGAGAGCCACTTCAGATTTTAGTGGCCTGCTGTTTATGGGCTAGACATAGCTCTTGGGGGTGGTGATACTGTGGGCCGAAGGACTGGGGGGGGGGGTGGGGCAGTGGGCTCTCCACAGCTTGGGGGAGGTGTGTCTTCACCTGTGTCTAGCTTGTTCTGTCTTTAACCTCTCTCTGTAAAACTCTCTCAGTAAAACTGCCTCAGAATTCCATGAACTGAGCTGCCTGAACAGCACCGACTAGAACTCAGAGATCTGCATGCCTCAATCTCCTGAGTGCTGGCCTTAAAGGTGTGTACTACCACGCCTGGACTTAAGCTTTTTTTTTTTTTAAATCTGAAACTTGCTCTGTCTCAGGTTGGCCTTGAACTCAGAGATCTGTTTACCTGTGTCTCCTGGGATTAAAGGTGTGTCTGTATTCCAGTCAGATCACACAGACCTAGAAGATCTCTGGATGTGTTCTCTGGATGTGTTCTCTTTCCAGAGAATTAAAGTTGATCTACAAACTAAGATGGGTGGTGAGCTTGTCCTAGCTGCAAGGGAGGCTGGAAAGTAGGTAATACTTGGCAATTTTAGATTTTTCTGTAGTGTGTGTGTGTGTGTGTGGTGCATGCACACACATGTACATGTATACCCACAGAAGCCGGGATAAGGCATTGTATTTCATGGAGTTGTTGTGAGTCACCCAGTGCAGGTGCTGGGAACTGAACTGTGGTCCTCTACAAGAGCTATGCTCTTAACTGCTGAGCCGCCACCCCACCCCCACCCAGTTTTAGCTTCTATGTTAGAAAGCGGATTGGACTATTCACTAGGAGTGTTAATATAGGGTTCCATACATAGGGAATACTGGAAAGTGGCTTCAGTGCCTAAGAATCTCTAAATATGAACAGGCAATAAAAAATAATGTCTTGGAGTATAGTTCAGTATTAGGGGTGGGGGACATAAAAGCCCCTTGTGTCTTGTTGACTGACTCCAACTATTTTCTAAGTCTGTACCTGTGCCCCAAAGGTGAAGGCTGGAAGAGAACATGACCTCACCATTCTCAGTATATGGACACGTCTTAAACGGATTTGCACCGGCAGTGGTGGCGCACGCCTTGAATCCCAGCACTCCATAAACAGAGGAAGATGGATCTCTGTGAGTCTGAGGCCAGCCTGCTCCGTAGTGTGAGTTCCAGGACAGCCAGGGCTATACAGAGAAGCCCTGTCTCAAAGAAGCTAAGTAAATAGATAGATAGATAAAATTTCAGCATTGCCAGACTAGTTTTATCTACTTCCCTAGTAATACGTTCTCTTTCAGTTTCTGAACTAGCATTTCATTTTTCTCTCTCTCTTCGAGTCTTCCCACATCTCTCCATCTAAATGGTGTTTTAGTACCCAGAGGAAGCAGCTGAAATCAATGGGGATTGTTGAATTTTTCTCTTTCTACCAGGACAACCCTCCCATCCATGTTCCGTAGCTCATCCCCCTCCCCCCTATTCAGCTATGCCTGTAATCTCTCCTTTCATACTGTTCTGGATCATTCTGTTCTGGATCATTCGACTGGAATTAACATATCTCTTAATATACCTCACGACAAACCATAAACAAAAGGTTGCTTTGAGCTGTGTCCTTTGCCGCCTTCTCCGTCTGTTCTTTCCCAGCCGACTTCGCCATTCAGACGCTCTGTTCAAGCTCTCATAGTCTTCACAGCTTCAGCTGGGCTCTTGTCCCACTATTCAGTCAGGGTCTACTAACGACCTACATCTTGCCCACGCCAAGGTTTGTTCGGATGTTGTTGTGGTTGGCATCTTACTGAGCTTCTTAGCATTCGAGGCTGCCGAGTGCTCCGTCGGTTCTGAGACAGGTCCTCACGCCCTCGGCCCTCCCCGCACCCATTGCTTTCTTCTTTTTCATCTACTTGGCCTCCCGAGAACTCTGGCCGGTCACTTCTCTTCCTTTATTTATATTCCCTCTAGGCGATTTCTGGCCCTTATTTTTTTTCCTCTCTCTCTCTCTACAAATTTTGTCCTATTTACTTTCAGCTTATTTTTGAAAAATTTCAAACTTACCCCAAAGCTGGAAGAATAGTAATGTTGAAGAACTGCGTGCTCTTCAGTGAAGCTCATCGCCTGCTCATCTTCCCCCAAGATTTGCTGTCTAGACTCCCCTTTTTCCCATCCCTCCTGTGTCCTCTGGCCTGAACACTTAAGTTTAGCTTGTACACTCCAAAACTGGAGTAATGATTTCCTTAAATAACTGTATTACATCTAGGAAATTAGAGACTGCGGTTGGGGGCGAGGGGGCGTGGCTCAGTAGTAGAACATGTGCTCAGCATGCAAGAACTTCATGTTTGTTGCCCAAGACGATGACAACAACAAGAAAGAAAAAGAGAAAAGAAGAGTTAGTGTGGGGCTAGATAGATGGCTTAGAGGTTAAGAGCCCTGCCTCTTCTTCCAAAGGTCCTGAGTTCAATTCCCAGCTACCACATGGTGGCTCACAACCATCCATAATGAGATCTGGTGCCCTCTTCTGGCCTGCAGGCAGAATACTGTACAAATGATAAATAAAAATACTCTTTTAAAAAAAGAATTAATAATATCTAATATCCAGTGCATGCTAAAAAGTTTTAGTTTCTAAGCTGGATGTGATGGCACACGCCTTTAATCCCTGAACTTGAGAGACAGAAGCAAGTGGATCTTTGTGAGTTTGAGACCAGCCTGGTCTACATAGTTCCAGGACAGCCAGGACTACAAAGAGAAACTCTGTCTCAAAATCCAAAAAGCCAAAACAAAACAAATTTCCATAATAGCTCACGTTCTATAATAAGTAATGTTAGTGCATTTCATTGTTGTGTTGTTATTGTTGTTTGGTTTTTTGAGACAGATTTCTCTGTGTAAGGCTGTCCTGGAACTTTCTGTGTGGACAAGGCTGGCTTCGAACTCACAGAGATCTGCCTGCCTCTGCCTCCCAAGAGATGGGATTAAAAGCATGCGCTACTACGCCCAGGTTTTGTTTTGTTTTTGTTTTTGAGACAGGGTTTCTCTGTGTAGCCTTGGCTGTCCTGGACTCATTTTGTAGACCAGGCTGGCCTCGAACTCACAGCAACCAGCCTGCCTCTGCCTCCCGAGTGCTGAGATTAAAGGTGTGTGCCACCATCCCCGCGTGTTTTTTAAAAAAGAGTCTGCTTTTAGTGGTTTGAATGAGAATGGCTCCCCTAGGCTCACGTATCTAAATACCTGGTCCCCAGTTGGTAGAACTGGGAAGGATTAGGAGGTGTGGCCTTGTGGATGTGTCACTGGAGGCAAGGTTTTGAAAATTGAAAATAACTCTCTGGGGCTGGAGAGGTGGCTCAGAGGTTAAGAGCACTATCTGCTCTTCCCAAGGTCCTGAGTTCAATTCCCACAACCACATGGTGGCTCACAACCATCTATACTGAGATCTGGTGCCCTCTTCTGGCAAGCAGGTGTACACGCAGGTGAAACACTCTATACATAATAAATAAATCTTTAAAAACAAAAAACCAAAAAAAACCCAAAAACTAACTCACCAAGCCAATGTGGTAGCACATGCTTTTAATCCCAGAATACAGGTGGATCTCTATGTTCAAGGCTAACCTGGTCTACAAGATGAATTGCAGAACCGTCAGGGCTACCCAGAAACAAACAAAAAGCAAAACAAAAATCCCTGTCTTGGCTGGGCATTGGTGGCTCACGCCTTTAATCCCAGCCCTTGGGAGGCAGACGCAGGCCAATCGCTGTGAGTTTGAGGCCAGCCTGGTCTACAAAAGAGTCCAGGACAGTCAAAAAAAAAAAAAAAAATCCCTGTCTTAAAAAATAACAACAGCCAAAGACTCTTCCTTCCTCTCAGTTGCAGCTCAGGATGTGTGTGAGCTCTTCGCCGGTTCCTCACTCTGCCTAGCTCTCTGAAGCTGTAGGCCAAATTGAATACGTTCTTTCACGGTGTTGTTAACACAGCAGCAGAAGACCGGCACTGCTCCTTGACAGTGTGTGGGGATTAATAATGCTCAACTTGGCCGATTTTGCCTTCTATGGGACATGGCAATGTCTGTCACAGCGGGGGACATGGTCCCTGCATCTTGTGGGAAGAGGCCAGAGACGCTGCTAAGCATTCTACAGAGTGAGGGAGGATCCAGTCCAGAGTACTGTCAGTGAATGCTTAATGAGGTTTGGTCCTTAGCTCCAGAAAAAAAAAAAAAAAAAAAAAAAGAGAGAGAGACAAAGTTACCAAAAATACCACGCCCCCAAACCATGAATAGTAACATTTAATGGTCTCTCTTTGCCTAGAACAGGGAGAACTCAAAATGTAGGATTGAGGGGGACACTTAGCTGCCCTGACGCCAAAGAGGAGGAATTACAGGAACCATTGTTCTGGAAAACTCAGGACTCCCAGAGATAATAGCAATATTTCCCAAACAGACCAGCTTTAGTTGGCATGACAAACAAATTCCCTCTCAAATCCTTACATAAAAGAAATCTGAGGTGACCTAACCAGTCAGCCACTCTCCTGTTGTTTTTCTAACCTGACTCTGTCTTACAAAAAAAAAAAAAAAAAAAAAAAAAAAAAAAAATTGAAATGACCAACTGCCTTTGTGCTGAGCAACCACAGCCTAATCCTGTCCCCTTCTAACTAGTTCCGCAGTGTAGATCTTGACACTTTACAGAACCAGTGAAGACCAGCAGAGAGGAGAGGTCTGAATCCTGCCCTCCCTGGCAGGAGATTAGGCTACCACACAGTCTTGTCCCTGTTTCGTCCTATCCTTCCGGCAGCTCCCGTTGGCCAGAGCTCAGCAATATGAATGGTGCTACCTGGGGCATGTGGAGGACACAGAGCAGTTGTTTCACATTAAGCTGTCCGGTGTGGACTTGGAAAGCTGGTGAAGGGGATGTCTGTAGAGGCATTTGATAGTCTCTGGTTTGTGTTTGGGGTTCTGGGGGGGCTGCATGTCCTTTGGTGGGCGTGCCTGAAAGCACCTCCCTCTGACCTTAGGGCTTTTCACGAGGAGGAAAAGAAGTGTGAGGCAAACTTGTGAACAGCGTCGGAGCGTTGGAGGTGGGGGCCTTAGTCAAGATGGTTGGTCCTGTTGGCTCAAGGCATGTGAGGAGGCCGCGATCATTAGCTGGCCATCGTGGAGCTAGTCCAGGCGTCTCGTTGAATAGCAAAGGCAGCACCAGCAAAATGAAACAGTGACTGTACTGAGGACAGGACAGGGGAATTTAATTCTCAGAGTTACCATTTCTGTTTGTTTGTTTGTTTTTTGGAGACACCACGCCCGGCCAGTTACCATTTAAAAAAATTTTTTTTTATTTTATGTGCATTGGTGTTTTGTTTTGTTTTTGAGACAGGGTTTCTCTGTGAGGCCTTGGCTGTCCTGGACTCCCTTTGTAGGCCAGGCTGGCTTCAAACTCACAGAGATCCGCCTTCCTCTGCCTCCCGAGTGCTGGGATTAAAGGTGTGCGCCACCACGCCCGGCCTATACATTGGTGTTTTAAGTCAGGAGTTTTAAGTCAGACAGCTGAGTTGAACCAGCCAGCCAGAATTCAGAGATAGAAAGGGTGAACTTATTCAGCAGTAAATCTCAGAGGCTTAAAACATTCTAGGCCTAGCCTAGATTAGATTGTACAGAGGCAATCTAAAAAAAAAAAAAAAAACTTAAAATTTTTATGTGAATGAATGTTTGTCTGCATGTATATATGTGTGCCATGTGTGTTTCTGGTGCCAACAGAGGCCAAAAGAGAGCACTGAGTCCCTTGGAACTGGAGTTACAGGAAGTTGTGAACTGCCATATGATTCTAAGAACCAAACCTGAGTCTTCTACAAAGCAACAAGTGCTCCTCTCTGAGCTGACTGATTCAAACTGACTTCTGGCTTCTGACTGAATTGCTCCGCTTGACCTCATACTAGTTTTGGCATCTATTCTAATCTTCTAGCCCCCTCTCCTTCTCCCTCTGGGCAGCTTTCCTAGGTCCCCCTTTTCCTCTCTCCTCTGGTGAGAGTTGGGCATATCCTATTCAGTCAGTCTTTCCCTGATTCGTCACTCTTGTCTGCCTCTCAATTAGACATCTCTTTCTCTCTTTCTTTTAAGATTTATTTATTTATTTATACAGTATTTTTGCCTACATGTACAACTGCACATCAGAAGAGGTCGCCAGATCTCATTATAGATGGTTGTGAGCCACCATGTGGCTGCTGGGAATTGAACTCAGGACCTCTGGAAGAGCAGACAGTGCTCTTAACCTCTGAGCCATCTCTCCAGCCCCCTAGACATCACTTTCAAACGTGGTTTCCTTCTTCAAACTAACTTTACCTTCATTCTTTGGGGTTAAAGGTGTGTACTAAGGACCTGTCTGCATTCCAGGCACAGGAGGCATGGTGCTGGGTTAAAATCTTTCTACAGAGAGATGGCTCAGGTGGCACAGTGCTTGCCTGCTTGCCGTGCCAGCAAAAGGCCTCAGATTTCACTTCTAGAGTTTATGCAAAAAAGTTGGGCGAGATGGCACAACATTGTAGTCCCAGTCCTGGAGAGGTGGAAAAGGGAGGATCTTTGAGCTCACTGGCTAGCCTGTCTAACCTACCTGGTGAGCTTCAGGCCCGTGAGAGACACAGTCAAGATGAATGGCTCTTGAGCAACAGCTCTTCAGGATGTCTGGCTTTACCACATGTACCACCCGTGCACAGAGACACAAACAGAAAGGCTTACTACAGAGCTACTGTAATCAGACAGTATATTCATTATAAAAATCAATAGAATAGGCTTGAGGTTCCCAAACCTGTATATTATGGTCAACTGATTTTTTTAATGGTTTTTCAAGACAGGGTTTCTCTGTGTAGCCTTGGCTGTCCTGGACTCCCTTTGTAGACCAGGCTGGCCTCAAACTCACAGCGATCCGCCTGCCTCTGCCTCCCGAGTGCTGGGATTAAAGGCACCATGCCCGGCGATTTTTTTCTTTTAATTTTTAATTTTTCTGTTTTGTTTTGTTTTTCAAGACAGGTTTTCTCTGTGTAACCTTGGCTGTCTTGGGACTCACAGAGATTCACCTGCCTCTGCCTCCCTAGTGCTAGGTTTAAAGGCGTGAGCCAGCATGTCCAGCAATTTATTTTTAACACGAATGTCAATACAGTTCACTAGGGAAAGGCACTGTCTCTTTAACAAATGGTGTTAGGAAAATCAATATGCATGCTCTGTGGAATGAAGTTGGACTTTTACCTCACATCAAAGATGAACATTATTGGAAATGAGGCCAAAGACCTAAAGAAACCACTGAACTCTTAGAAGAAAGATACAAGTTGCAACCTAGGGTCACTCAGCGCTCTCTCTCTCTCTCTCTCTCTCTCTCTCTCTCTCTCTCTCTCTCTCTCTCTCTCTCTCTCTCTCTCTCTCTCTCTCTCTTGCTCTCTCTCTCTCTCTCTCTCTCTCTCTCTCTCTCAGCTCAAACTGTCTTTGAAATCAGTCCTCTTGATTTAGTCTCACAAGGACTAGGATTACAGGCATGCGCTGCCATACCATATTCACTCCTGCCAATGTTCTCTTTCTTTCTTTCCTTTTGGCTTTATTTTTTATTTTATATTTTTTAATTAATTTATTCATATTACATTTCAATTGTTATCCCATCCCTTGTATCCTCCCATTCTTCCCTCTCTCCCATTTCCCCCTTACTCCCCTCCCCTATGACTGTGACTGAGGGGGACCTCCTCCCCCTGCATATGCTCATAGGGTATCAAGTCTCTTTTTGGTAGCCTGCTATCCTTCCTCTGAGTGCCACCAGGTCTCCACATCCAGGAGATGTGGTCAAATATGGGGCACCAGAGTTTGTGTGAAAGTCAGACCATGCTGTCCACTCAACTGTGGAGAATGTCCTGTCCATTGGCTAGATCTATGTAGGGGTTATTTTTATTTTTTGAGACAAGGTTTCTCTGTGTAGCCTTGTCTGTCTTAGACTCATTTGGTAGACCAGGCTGGCCTGGAACTCACAGAGATCCTCCTGCTTCTGCCTCCCCGAGTGCTGGGATTAAAGGTGTGCACCACCATACCTGGCTAGCAGCCAGTGTTTTCTTAGATATAACATTAATATTATAAGTGACAGGAGAAAAAAACACACAGGTGGTGGCTTGAATGACATGTCCCCCATTAGTCTTGGGCATTTGAATACTGGGTCCTCAGTCAGTGGAACTGTTTGGGAAGGATTAGGGGTGTCCTTGTTGGAGGAGGGGTGTCACTGGGGGCAGCCTGGAAGGTTTCAAAAGCCACCGTCCCTAGTGTACTCTCTCTGTCTCCTGCTGTTTTAGATGTTGCCTCTCAGCTGCTGGTCCACTCTCGTGGATGCTAGCCCTCTGAAAATATACCGTATTTTTCGGACCATAAGACACACTTTTCCCCCCCAAAATGGGGGAAATTAGGGTGTGCCTTATGGTCAGATTGCTGTTTTTACTGTTTTTCTGCTTTAAAAACTGGGTGCATCTTATGATCAGGTGTGTCTTACGGTCCGAAAAACACAGTAAGTCCCAAATAAGTGCTTTAAGATGCCTTGATCATGGTAGGTTTTTGTTTTGTTTTCTAAGAGAAGGTTTTAGGATTTCTTTGTGCAGTCCTGGCTGTCCTGGAACTAGTTTTGTATACTAGACTGGCTGAAAACTCACAGAGACCCACCTGCCTTTGCCTCTCGAGTGCTGGGATCAAAGGCTTATGTCATCACACCTCCTGGCTTGATCATAGTGTTTTATCTCAACAATAGAAATGTAACTAAGGTAACATGTTGGACTTTATCAAACTAAAAACTTTTGTTCTGCAGTACTGGAAGTGTAACTCAGTGGTAGAGCACTGGCTTGTGTGCGCAGGGCCTTGGATTCAGTCCTCAGGGGAAAAGGCTGACCGCGGGCTGGACGTTCTCAAACTGTAAACCAAAGCAGCACTTAGCTCCTTTAAGACTTTGCTCACATATCTTGTCACCGTGACAAAAGACCGATAAGCAGCATCGGTTTTAGTTGAACATTAAAGGGCGTTTCCTTGCGGCACAGCCGTGAATTGGTGCAGGAGGGAGTTTATATGTGTGATATGCTTTCCTTTTAAAGAAAACTTATTTGCATTTCATGTGTATGAGTGTTTTCGCATGTGTGCCGCGTATATGCAGTGGTCATGGTGTCCGGAAGAGAGCATCATGTGCTCTGGCATTGATGTAATGGAGTACGGGTTGGGAGCTACTACTTGGATGCTGGGAGCTGAACCCAGGTCCTTTGCAAGAACAACGGGTGATTTTAACAGCTGAGCCATCAATCCTGGCCCTGGCATATGTCTTCATTTCACTTGGGTATATACCTGGAATATTGCTAGAAAAAAAAATTACACTTATTGGATCATTTTAGGTTAACATTTTTGAGAAACCATCTCACTGTAAAATCCTTCCGCCTCAGCCTCTAGCGTGGCTGGATTAGAGGTGCATGCTACTGGACCAGCTCAAATGTCCTTGTTCTAAGCTAGTAACTGGCAAAGATCCATCTCTGTATCAAGTCCTTTTCTGTGCTAAAGCACCATGACCCAAAGAGATTTATGTAAGAGTGTTTATTTTGGCTTATAGCTCCAGAGGTGGGCCTCACATGTGGGGGAGGGGAAGCAGCAGCAGACAAGAGCTGGCAGCTGAGAGAGCACATCTTCAAACACACACAAAGAGCAGACAGAGCGACCTGGGAGTAGTGTGAGGCCAGAAGCCCTCAAGTGCCACCCATGGTGACATACTTCCTTCAGCAAGGTTTCGCTTCCCCAAACTGCTCCATCAACGTTGGACCAAGTGTTCGAGCAGCTATGCCTATAGGGGGCATTCTCACACTGCCACACTGTCTTTCTTACCTGAAGTACATCAAAATTTGTGTCTCTGAGGTCCCTCTCCCCTTCCACCCTCCCCGCCCCCGTGCGCCCCGCATACCAAAGGCTGAAGATGCTCGTGGCCCTTATGTTCAACTCCATAGTGTTATTGTTTGACTGTCCTTGGATGTTCATGTGTTAAAGGCTTGATTGCCAGATCATAGGCTTTTGGGAGATGATTGGACCCTGAGGACCCCGACATAATGGACTGGTGGATTGATAACATGATGGCCTTATTGGAAGGAGGTGGAAAACTGGGAGGTGAGGGCCTCGACACTGTTCCTCACTAAAAGTCCGGAAACAAAGAGCCAAGCAACTATGGACTGAGGTCTCAGAAACTATGAGACAAAAGAAACATTTCCTTCTTTTAACTGCTCTTCTCAAGTGTTTGTCAGAATGAAGAATAACACACACAGCATTTGTATATAATCTGTACAATGTTACTGCATTATTTGGGATTAAAACAAATGGGCTCACAATATGCCTCAGGTCAGCCTGGAGCTCATTATCTGCCCAGGATGGCCTCAGACTCATGGTAAGTCTACTGCTTCAGGCTTTCCGGTGCTGGGGGTAAGGCAGGGCCGACCACACCCAGCGGTTCTCAACCTGTCAGCCACTGTGAGGGTGGAGCAGCCCTTTCTCTGGGGTTGCATGTCAGATACCTAGCACATCGCATGCTCACATTATGGCTCATAAATAGCAAAATTGCAACTATGAAGTAGCAATGAAATAGTTTTTCTTGTTTGCTTGTTTTCTGTTTTTTTTTTTTTTTTTTTGTTTTGAGACAGGGTTTCTCTGTGTGACAGAGCCCTGGCTGTCCTGGACTCTCTTTGTAGACCAGGCTGGCCTGGAACTCACAGAGATCTGCATGCCTCCACCACCACCACCACCACTGGACTAGCAATGAAATACTTTTACGGTTGGGGTCACCACAACATGAAGGACTGTATCAAAGCGTCGCAGCGTGAGGAAGGTTAAGAAGCGCTTCCCTAAGTTGTCTCTAAACTACTTACAATTCCTAATGCAATATAGACTATAGAGTAGTTGTTATACCGTATTGTTTAGGGAATAATGACAAGAGAAAAAGACTGTACACATTAAAAACCAGATGAGTTTTGATTCTTTCTTTTTTATTTTATTTTATTTTGGGTTTTTTCGAGGCAGAGTTTCTCTGTTTAGCCTTGGCTGTCCTGGACTCTCTTTGTAGACCAGGCTGGCCTCGAACTCACACTGATCTACCTGCCTTTACCTCCTGAGTGCTGGGATTAAAGGTGTCACCACCAGGCCCAGCTCAAATATTTTTGATAAGCATTTGGTTGAGTGTTAGTAGAATATAGGAGGACCAATTGTGTCATTTAGATGGAACTGGATGTTAACTCCCATGTGGCCAGCACCCTAGAAAGGCAGCTTTTAGGAGCCCTTCCCAATGGCATGCCATTCCCTCTCCAACTCCCAACCATTTTTGTGATTTCCTTTTCTCTTTAATACCCTCTTCCTGTCTTCAGAGTTTACTGTTTATTTACAGTCTTTACTTACTCGTGTTTTAGAATTTTATATAAGTTGAACTGGAAGATATTATAGTTTTTCTTCCTGTCAAAATTATGTTTGTGAGGGACTGGGTGCTGTGGCAGGCACATGCCTGTCATCTTGGAAGGCTGATCTGGAACATTTGAGGAAAGCCTACGCTGTGAATTCAAAGCTATCTTGTGCTATGTGGTAAGAGTATTTAAAAAAAGAAGTTTGTGGCTGGGCGTAGTGGCGCACGCCTTTAATCCCAGCACTCGAGGGGCAGAGGCAGGCGATCGCTGTGAGTTAGAGGCCAGCCTGGTCTACAAAGTGAGTCTAGGACAGCCAAGGCCACACAGAGAGACCATGTCTCAAAAAACAAACAAAAAACCAAAAAACAAACAAAAAAAGTTTGTGATATTCATTTGCATTGATTGTTTTACTGTATACTTAATTAAAATGAAAAACATTGGGGTTCAGAGTTCAGGGCACATCTACACAAGCACAAGATGCTGAGCTCAGATCTCCACAGCCATGTAAAGAGGAGGGTGTGGCCACCTGTCCCTGTAATTGCAGTGCTGACATGTGGGAGGCAGGAGGATTGCTGAGCTTGAGGGCTGCTGGTACAGATCAAAAATGGAGAACTTCACCGGCTGTGGTGGCGCACACCTGTAACCCCAGCACTCGGGAGGCAGAGGCAGGTGGATTGATGTGAGTTCGAGGCTAGCCTGGTCTACAAAGTGAGTCCAGGACAGCCAGGGATACACAGAGAGACCCTGTCTCGAAAAACGGAAAAAAAAAAAAATGGAGAACTTCAACACCAGCGCTCACCTGCAATCTTGGCACTCAGGGAGGCAGAGGCAGGTGGATTGCTGGTCTACAAAGTGAGTCCAGGACACAGAGAAACTCTTTCTCCAGTTTCAGAGAGAGATCCTGTCTTGAGGGTATAGGAAGAAGGTGGTGGAGATGGTACCTGATGTCCTTTGGCCTCCATGTGCACATGTGTGCGCATACACACACACACACACACAAACACACACACCATATACATACACACAAACACACACACAAACACACACACACCCCACATACACACAAACACACACACACCACACACACACACACACACCACACATACACACATACCATATACACACACACACACACACACACACACACACACACACACACACACACACGAGTGCCCTGCCAGGAAGATGGTTCAGCCATGAAAGTTCTTGCTCTACATGCGTGAGGACCCTGAGTTCACATCTGTAGAACCCGTGTAAAATGTGTACCCATCATCCCAGCTCTGGGGAAGTAGGTCTAGGCATTTCCCTCGCGTCCCACTGGACAGCTAGCCGACTTGTGCTGACGTGCTTCAGATTCAGCGAGAGACCTTGTCTCAAAAAATAGGGTTCTAGAAACCAATCTGGAACTGGCTTGAAAACTCCTTTCCTGCGGGATGTCTTTCACAGGACCAGAAAGTTCCATTGCAGTCCACTAGGGGAGAACAATCTACCCAGCAGCGAGCCATGTACACTTCAGTATTGACCACACAGGCAAAATGTGTCCACTGGTGTAATCATAGTAAAAGCTTATGAGGCTAACCGACACTTTTGGGTTGGATTTGAGGCCTGCTCCGCAGGAGACAGTTCATGCCTGGTACTGGAAAGCTGACCAAAAGCCCATAGCTTAGGAGGTCAGAAGTCACACTGCTGTCTTGCTAAGTGGACCTGTGGCCAAACAGTTTCCTAAGTACTTCTGTTTATACATATAGATTACTGACTGACACAGAGAGAACCCTTGTCTGTAGTAGGCAGCAATTAATGCAGAGACTCATAACTGGTCAAAGAGCTAGGTATAAGTCATATTTTTTTTTTTTGTATTTTTTTTTTTTTTTCAAGATAGGGTTTCTTTGTGTAGCCTTGACTGTCCTGGACCAGGCTGGCCTTGAACTCACAGAGATCTGCCTGCCTGTGCCTTCCAAGTGCTGGGATTAAAGGCTTGGGACACCATGCCCAGCAAGAATAAGTAATTATTGAGTGAGTGCTCAGCCCTCAATGGGACATTTGTCTCACACTGCACCCCCACCACCACCCAAGGCTATAGGAACATCTAGGAAGTGGAGGCATGTTTACATGTATGAAACTCAAAGAATAAAAGACAGTCTATTAAAAATAAGGCAGAGGGAAACTGAGAAAGGTACTTGATGTAGACTTCTGACATTCATGTGTACACTCGTGTACCTGTAAACATGTGAACATACATACACAAATTTAAAAGTCGGTGGTGTATCCCTGTAAACATGGTAGCTGGGAGAATGAGGCAGGAGGATTGCTGCAGGTTGAGGCCTGAGGACAGCTTTGTTGTCTGAAAACCAAAATCAAACAAGACAAAACAAAATCATCTCTGCTGATGAACATTTGGGCCTCTTATTTCTTTGTGGTGTAATGAAATACACTGCTGTGAATATTCTTGTACGTGTCTTTTTGGGTTCATATGCAATATAATTGACAAGTAATTATTTTGTGTTTTATTTCCTTTTTTAAAAAAGTATTTATTATTTATACAGTGTTCTGCCTGCATGTATGCCTGTACACCAGAAGAGGGCGCCAGATCTCATTATAGATGGTTGTGAGCCACCATGTGGTTGCTGGGAATTGAACTCAGGACCTCTGGAAGAGCAGACAGTGCTCTAAACCTCTGAGCCATCTCTCCAGCCCCCTCGTGTTTTATTTCTTAATTTCCTTCAGGTAATAAGGACTACAACTTCTGTAGTTGATGAAGGCTTTGAGCATATGTTAGTTTTCTCTAGTACATGTCTTGGAGTGGCGTCTGGTTGCTGGGCCTTAGGGTTTATATTAAAAGAGAGAAAGAAAGAGAGAGAGAGAGAGAGAGAGAGAGAGAGAGAGAGAGAGAGAGAGAGAGAGAGAGAGAGAGAGAAAGAAAGAAAATGGGACTGGGGTGTAGCGCGGTTGGTAGAGTACCTGCCTAGAAGGCACAACGCCCTGACTTTGTAATCCTAGCATTTGGGAGGCATGGGGATCAGGAATTCAAAGCCAGCATAAGCTGTAGAGTGAGTTCAGGGCTAGCTTGGGCTACATGAGAACCTGTCTTTAAAAAAAAAAGAAAAGGGGGCTGGAGAGATGGCTCAGTGGTTAAGAGTGCCGCCTGCTCTTCCAAAGGTCCTGAGTTCAATTCCCAGCAACCACATGGTGGCTCATAACCATCTGTAATGTGATATGGCGCCCTCTTCTGGCTTGCAGGAGTACATACAAGCAGAGCACTGTATACATGATAATAAATAAAAAAAGAAAGGAAAAGGAAAAAAAAAAGAAAGAAAGAAAGAAAGAAATGGGCAGAGAGCGGGTGTGCGGTGGGAGCGGAGTGGGGCGGGTGGGGCGGAGCAGCGCCCTGTGGGGAGCAGGCAGGGTCAGAGGCGGTAGGATGGGCTGCACCCTGAGCGCGGAGGACAAGGCAGCCGCGGAGGAACAAGGAACACTCTAAGATGGGTAGACAAGAACCCGAGGGAGGAGGACAGCAGGAAGTCGGCGCGGGAGGTGAAGCTGCTTCTGTTAGGTGCCGGGAAGTTGGGACAAGCACCATCGTCGAGCAGATGAAGAGCATCCAAGAGGAAGGCTATTCAGAGGAAGGATGCTGGCTGTATGGAGCGGTTGTCCACGGCAACACCATCCAGTCTGTAGTGTCCATCGGCAAAGCCATGGGCAGCCTGCAGATCGACTCTGCTGACCCCCAGCGTGCACGTGATGCCAGGCAGCTGTTTGCTGAGGAACGAGGTCCACGGCAACACCATCCAGTCTGTAGTGTCCATCGGCAAAGCCATGGGCAGCCTGCAGATTGACTCTGCTGACCCCCAGCGTGCACGTGATGCCAGGCAGCTGTTTGCTGAGGAACGAGGTCCACGGCAACACCATCCAGTCTGTAGTGTCCATCGGCAAAGCCATGGGCAGCCTGCAGATTGACTCTGCTGACCCCCAGCGTGCACGTGATGCTGTTTGCTGAGGAACGAGGTCCAAACACCATCCAGTCTGTAGTGTCCATCGGCAAAGCCATGGGCAGCCTGCAGATCGACTCTGCTGACCCCCAGCGTGCACGTGATGCCAGGCAGCTGTTTGCTGAGGAACGAGGCATGCTACCTGAAGACCTGCCGGGTGTCATCCGGAGGCTCTGGGCTGACCACGGTGTGCAAGCCCGCTTGGGCCGCTTGCAGGGCGGGAGTTACTACCTGATCGAACCTGGAGCGCATCGCACAGAGTGACTGTGTCCTTATGCAGCAGCGGGGATGTGCTGCGGACCCGTGTGAAAACCACAGGCATCGTGGAAACACACTTCACCTTCAAGGACTTGTCCTTCTAGGTGTTCGATGTGGGTAGTCAGCGATCTGAGCGGGGGAAGTGGATCCGCTGCTTTGAGGGTGTCACAGCCATCATCTTCCATGTTGCCCTGAGTGCCTATGATTTGACGCCCGCTGAGGATGAGGAGGCGGATCGCATGCAGGAGAGCATGAAGCTGTCTGACAGCAGCTGCAACAAGTGGTTCACAGACACCTCCATCATCCTTTTCCTCAACAAGAAGGACCTGTTTGAAGAGAAGATCACACAGAGCCCCCCGACCATCTGTTTCCCTGGGTACACAGGGGCCAACAAGTATGAGGAGGCAGCCAGCTACATCCAGAGCAAGTTCGAGGACCCGAGTAAACGCCAAGACACCAAGAAGATACACATGCCCTCCATGTGTGCCACTGACACCAAGAACGTGCAGTTTGTGTTTGATGGCGCCACTGACATCATCAAGATCAGCCTGAAGGACTGTGGCCTCTCCTGAGTGGCAGTGGGCCTGGCAGAGCTCTGGCTCTGCTCCCTACTACCCCTGAGGAAGATGGGGACAAGAAGCCCACACTCCCTGCCTGTGGTCCCCCCACCCCCACCCCGCAGATGTTTCTCCCATTGTTTCTGTTTCAGCTCCCCTGTGCCCTCCCTTGGTTCTAGACTTGGGTTGCCACAGGCTTCCCTGTTTGGAGTGTACCCTTGTTTAAGGTCGGGAGTGGCCATGGCACACCATTCCTAGGCATCTGTTCTGGTTTTCTAACCGTTGTGTTGTTCTGGGGTGATGGGTGTGTGTGTGTGTGTGTGTGTGTGTGTGTGTGTGTGTGTGTGTGTGTGTGTGTGTGTGTGTGTGTGTAGCACATGCAGAGCTTCCCAAGGCCTGTGTCTGGAGGGGTATCCACTTCTCCAACCTGGACCCCTGGCTTTGTCCAACACCAGCCCTGACTCAAGTCCAAATGTTTACAGGGAGCCTCCTGCCTCTGCCCCACGGAGGCACCAAAGGAAAAAACACAGGAATCATGAGAGACACCGCCATTCCTGGGGACACAGTCCACCTGTTTATTCTTTTTTTTTTTTTTTTTTTTTTTCTGAGACAAGGTTTCTCTGTGTAGCCTTGGCTGTCCTGGACTCGCTTTGTAGACCAGGCTGGCCTCGAACTCACAGTGATCCGCCTGCCTCTGCCTCTCAGTGCTGGGATTAAAGGCGTGTGCCACCACACCCAGCATTCACATGATTTGAAATAAAATGTAGAAAAAAAAAATGAGTATGAAAATGTATATAACTTTTGAATCTCCTAGCTTCACCTGCTTATTCTTGTAACTTTAAAAAAAGAAAGAAGAGAGTAAAGGAAGAAAAGAAAGAAAAAAAAAAAAGAAGAAAACTGCAAACTTAGAAAACTTTTTTAGAGAAACCTATTTAAAACTGAGGTCCTGACCAGCATCCCCCACCCTGCCCCAGGCCCTTTCCAGTGGTTCTGTGTGTCTGTGTGTTTACACCTTCCCCTCCTGGCCTGCCCTGAAGCCCTGGGCCCAGGCTCCATTAACCTAAATGTAGCTCCTTAGTGCTAATCTCGGAACCTCTGCTGCCTGCTGAGGGGCCAGGCTGCTCAAGCCCTCGCCCCAGGCCAGGGTCCTGCAGCGGTGAACAGCTTCCTTGCTTTCTTCACGTTTTATGGAACTGTTCACATGATTTTTTTTTTTTCCAAGACAGGGTTTCTCTGTGTATCCCTGGCTGTACTGGACTCGCTTTGTAGACCAGGCTGGCCTTGAACTCACAGCAATCCACCTGCCTCTGCCTCCCGAGTGCTGGGATTAAAGGCATGTGCTACCATGCCTGGTGTTCACATGATTTGAAATAATAAAGTATAGAAAGAAAAAAAAATGAGTATGAAAATGTATATAACTTTTGGATCTCCTAGCTTATTTCAAAATTGCCTTTTCAACTTCTGGTACAGGCTCTGAGTGTCCATAACAGATGTCTGGCCATTTCTTTTCTTTCTTTCTTCCAAGACAGGGTTTCTCTGTGTAACAGCCCTGACTGTCCTGGACTCACTTTGTAGACCAGGCTGGCCTCAAACTCACAGCAATCCACCTGCTTCTGCTTCCCGAGTGCTGGGATTAAAGGCATGCGCCACCACGCCTGGCTTGTCTGATCATTTTTGTGTGACCTTGGTTTTCAGGACCTGGCAGCAACTCTGATTACCACTGGCAATAAGTGTGTGGCTCACCTAGTGGAAGGAGCCCCATCTGTAGTGGACAGCATCTGTAGTGGACAGCATCTGTAGTAGACAGCATCTGCAGTCTTTATGGCTCCTGTTCCTGTTAGTCACTGCACATAACCCTGACAGGACAGACGATTACTGAGTTGCCCTATTCAGGCCAAAGGTCTCCCTGCTGAGCAAGGATTTGCTCACCCCAGCAGGTCAGATATGAAGGAGTGGGTGGAGACGGGTCTTGTTTGTTCTGTCAAAGGCATATCAGTCATCTGGGGATGTTACCTGCTTAGAAGTCTGAATATAAACTCTCTGTTAGTGTTAGTGGGACTTGAGGCAAAAGCACAGATGGCGGCCTAAATCAATTAGAATTAAGAACCATTCTAATGAGCCGTAAACCTTACTAGAGCCTAGTCGTCTGCTGTGACTAGTGGGCATTGTTACGGTTTGAATGTAGATGTTTGCAATGACCCTGGAGCACACTTGAATTTAGAATTCTTAGGGAGAAATAAAAGTAGGACCTGGTGGTCCGGCCCTGAAGCTCTCAGGGGGCTGAAGCAGGAGAATTGCAAACTTAAGGCTAATCCGGGCAACGTGGGGAGATGATGTTTCAAAATAAAAAACAGAACAAGAGAGCTGGGCACAGTGCCTCAAGGGAGGCAGGGGCAGGCTGATCTCTGAGTTGGAGGCCAGCCTGGTCTACAAATCCAGGACAGCCAAGGATACACAGAGAAACCCTGCCTCAAAACAAAAACAAAAACAAACTATTTACTGAGTTGTAAAAAAATGTAAAAAAAAAGTAAAAAAACAAAAAAACAAAAAAACCAAAAACAAGCAAAAAACCCCAAAACGAAACAGGAGCTATGGCTATAGCTGAGTGGTGGAAAGCTTGCCTACTGTGGGTGAGAGGGCTGGGAGCTCTGGCCTGGCTACTGACCTGCGGCTTGTCTTTTCTTTCCTCACCTATCTTACACCATGAAGGATCTGTGAACACACACAGCAGCTCAGATGTCTAAGGGCAATGCCACCTCCTCCAAATGCAGTTGCCCTTTGGCATGTTGGGAAATGCTTACACACTGTCTTATAGACAACGAGGAGACCACAGCTTCAGCCACCTGGGGAGGGGATTCTGGGCAGGTGGACTTCGTCATGTAGTGGCAGACTATGTAGACTCCTTGCCCTAGGGAGGCAGCAAGGTCTGAGCTGGGGCTGGAGAGCGAGTCTTTAAAGGCTGGAGCCTAGGGCTGGCTCTCTTGCCCAGACATAAAGGCAGGACTTTCTGTAGCTTCTCCTCTCCTGTCACTGCTTCTGGCCCTGTCTCCAGCAGCTTCTCTGGGCTGGGCACATAAAAGTCAGATACAGTGGCTTAATGGAAAGCACACTGGCCACACTAGCTTGCACATCGGAGGACCTGGGGTCCAGGCCAAGTTCCAGCCACAACGATTCTTCCCACTTTATTGCCTCATTTTAAATTTTTCTCAGCTACTGTACTTGTCAAGGTTATGAGGTTAAGGGACTCTCTCTCAAGGTCACACAGCTAGGCGAAGTAGCGGCTGGGCTCGCTTAGTTTCTCCTCGCTCGGGCTTTATTTTATTTTATTTTATTTTTTTGCCTGGGTTCTGGGAAAGCCCGGAGCTTCAAGAGTCCTCGCCTTTCCAGCCACCAGCCTCGCACCACCCTCGGCTCTCATCAGCTTTCCTCTGGCTCTCAGGCCCCGGGGTACCCGGGTACCCCCCACAAACCCCCAGCTCGGTCCCGGTCTCCTTCCCGAGGCCCCGCCCCTCCCCTTAGGCCAACGTCACGTGCCGCCCCGTCCCATCCCCCCGCGCCTGCGCACTGCTTATTTCCCGCTGTCAGGATGAGGAGGCGGAGGTCGGCGCTCCGGTCCGTCTCTGCCCGAGGCTGTGGCGGCGCCGGCGGCTCCAGCCTTAGCGGTTCCTCCCTGGGCGGCGGCGGCCGCGGCTCGGTCGACGCCTCCTCCTCCGCCAGCTGAGCCCGCCGGCAGCCCGGGACGCCGCTTCCCCGCCCATCCCCGTTCCCCGAGGCCGCCTCCTGGCCATGGCGCAGCCGGGCCCGGCTCCCCAGCCCGACGGTGAGGCGCCCACCATGGCGGGCGGGCGCGGCCTGCCCGGCGCGGTTTCGCGGGAGCCCTTGGGGGCCGGAAGGGCACGCGCGCGCGGGGGGCCCCGGGGGAGGGTGACCCGCGGGCTGGAGGCGGCGGGCCGCGCGGGCGGCCGCGGGGCTGTACAGCACGGCTGGGGAGGGGGGCGGGGGGCGCGCGCTGGCGGCCGCCGGGAAGGGCGTGGGGAGGCTGCGGGGACCCGGCCGCGGCGGGGGCGGCGGGAGTAGCACGTGGGGCTCCTCCCGTGGGGAGGATGGAAAGCGAGAGCGTGTGCTATATTCGTTAAGGAGGCGAGCCTCCGCCTGGACAGTGGCGGTGTGCCCGCTCGCCCCACCTCCGCCCCCCAGCGCTCTTTGCACCGGGCTTGTAAAGGTAACTGGGATCGGTAACGATTTGGAAGCATTCTTTGAGTGTTTAAGTGTTGCCTAAATGGTACCCCGGGCGCGTTCCTTAGCCTCTCAGGGCCTCGCTTTCTGACGCTCCTCATGCGTGCGTCAGGTTCATGCCTCCTCTTTATCGGGAAAGATGGGCAAGCCATGGGCCAAGCGATAAAAGATGGCAGCGTTCACATGGAAGAGGATAGCTTAGTATTCTGAGAGTGTTAGGAATGAAAAGGGGGCTCGAGAAAGCCAGAGTCGAAGAATCACTTTTCCTCTTCGTTTCGTGTCTTTCGAGCTTGCTTTGTTGACCATGTTGACCCGAAACTTCTGAGCTGTTCTCCTGCCTCAACTTCCCGAGTCGCCGAGACTTACAGGTGTAGGACAAACTGGCTTAATAGTGTTCATACTGTATTTTTGGAAGGAAAAGAAGGTCTTGTCCTAAACAAGCCATCGTGGCTGTCAGAGCCATTCATGACTTCTCAGCTGACTGAGCTCTGCTTCAGAGGTTCGACCACATTGTTTCAGATTCCCCTCCACCCCCCAACCTGGAGTTATGTGTGGAAAGAATGTGCTCGGTCCTTGGCAAGATCTTACTGTATCTAGTTGAGAAAATTCTTTCAGGTGTATTTCTATACTCGACCTTTGGGCTTAGCATCTATCCCGTAAGCAGAATGTTGGGATACGGTGGTTGGCACAGGTACTTAACTTGGTCTTTTCCAAGGGTACTCTCTCTTGAAATAAGCTTTTGTGAAAACCTTTCTGTTCTCGCCGTGGGGGAACTGGAAATAATGTTATCAGATTTTTAGGCTCTTGTTGCTCTCCGGGAAGTACGCTCCAAAAAGCCTGTTAGCATATAGTTTTGGGTTTTGTTAGTTGCTTAAGGGATAATGTCCAGCCTAGACTTTAGCTTGCTTGCTGTTTCTATTCCGGTAGAAGAAGAGGGAGGTGCTTCTGGTGGGCTGTCAGGAAGCAGGGATGGCATTTGGACCTTCTTTTAATTCTCACCTTTTGTATTTGCCTGAGGAGAGGAAAACTTTACAAAACCCTCTTTGTTAACTGCAGACAGAGGCAGAATACAGGGAAAGCGCTGGCTTCTGTTAAGGTGTGCTTAACTGGCTGCCGCCGCCTTTTGCCTTCCATGGGCAACTCAGGTGACATGAATCTGGACTCTAATTTCCTGTCTCTTTCAAGATATGAAATGGAGCCGGCTGTGGCGGCGCTCTCCTTTAATCCCAGCACTAGGGAGGCAGAGGCAGGCGGATCGCTGTGAGTTCAAGGCCAGCCTGGTCTACAAAGAGTCCAAGGCTACACAGAGAAACCCTGTATCGAAAAACAAAAACAAAACAAAAAAGCTATGAAATGTTCTACCCTGCAAATAGGCAGAAGTGACTAAGCATTTCACAGAAGCGAGGAAAACATTAGCCTTGAGGAATCTCTTATTCTTGCTATTCTTAGTGCAGGTTTATTTCCTGTTTTTTTTTTTTTTTTTAAATCTTAAGACTATGGGATTTATTGTTGTTGTTATGATTACAATAAGTTAGTATAAATGGGTAAAGGTAACTATTGGTTGACAGAAGGAGAATTTGGTGTATTTGAGTTTTTTTGTGTCAGTGTCTGCTTAGAAGTTCATCTTGAGAAATTATTTTTTCTCTTTAGTTGAGTTCATATTTGATAACTTTAATTAAAAGCACACTTGAATTTCTTTTTAAAAATTTTTTTTAATTAATTTATTCTTGTTACATCTCAATGTTTGTCCCATCCCTTGTATCCTCCCATTCTTCCCTCCCCCCCATTTTCCCATTAGTCCCCTCCCCTATGACTGTTCCTGAGGGGGACCTCCTCCCCCTGTGTATGCTCATAGGGTATCAAGTCTCTTCTTGGCACACTTGAATTTCTTAGTCCTGGTGAATTAAGAAACAAAACAACAACAACAACAACAACAACAACAACAATTATGCTGGGCGTGATGCCACACCCCTGCAATCCCAGCATTCCAGAGGCAGAGGCAGCTGAATCACAGGAGTTGGAGGTCAGCCTGGTCTAAGGCAGCCAAGATAACACAGAGAAACCCTGTCTCGAAAAACTTAGAAATTATTGGAGAATTCCTTTGCATCAAACTGACAGTTCAATACGACCACTTAGTCTGATTTCCTGTCGTTTCAGAAGAGTTGCTGAGAATCTTCCTTTCTGACATACTTTGTTTTTCATGAGGATTTTCTATATTAAGAGTTGGTTTGTGAGTAATTGGCAAGATGAGATATAGCCATTTAAATTTTTTAATTTTCTTTGGTTTTTTGAGACAAGGTTTCTCTCTGTAGGCTTGGCTGTCCTGGAGTCACATTGTAGACCAGGCTGGCCTGGAACTCACAGTGATCCACCTGCCTCTGCTTCCCGAGTGCTGGGATTAAAGGCCTGCGCCACCAGTATTTTTGAAAGCTTTGAGTTTTTGATGGTGCGCATTAGTAGATAGATGTCAGTTGATCAAATTATTTTCTGTTGAGAATTCAAAGACAAGTATAAAAAATCTAAGATCTCAGTTCAAGCTAAATTACATCTTAGAAGCATTTGTCCTGATTTTACTTCATTAAAATCAAATTCTTACAAATTTATGCGTGTGTGTTTGTATGTATGTATACATATCACAAGGTGTGTGGTGGTAGGACAGCTTGTGTGGCTTGGTTTTCTCTTTACTATGTAGTTTCTGGGAATTGAACTCAGATCAGCAGGCTTGACAGCAGCCATGCTTACCTGCTGTGTGATGTCATTGGGCTTGACAATGCTTACCTGCTGTGTGATGTCATTAGGCTTGACTGTAGTCATGCTTACCTGCTATGTGATGTCATCAGGCTTGACAGCAGCCATGCTTACCTGCTGTGTGATGTCATCAGGCTTGACAATGCTTACCTGCTGTGTGATGTCATTAGGCTTGACAGCAGCCATGCTTACCTGCTGTGTGATGTCATTAGGCTTGACAGCAGCCATGCTTACCTGCTGTGTGATGTCATTGGGCTTGACAATGCTTACCTGCTGTGTGATGTCATCAGGCTTGACAATGCTTACCTGCTGTGTGATGTCATTGGGCTTGACAGCAGCCATGCTTACCTGCTGTGTGATGTCATTGGGCTTGACAATGCTTACCTGCTGTGTGATGTCATCAGGCTTGACAATGCTTACCTGCTGTGTGATGTCATCAGGCTTGACAATGCTTACCTGCTGTGTGATGTCATTAGGCTTGACTGTAGTCATGCTTACCTGCTATGTGATGTCATCAGGCTTGACAATGCTTACCTGCTGTGTGATGTCATTAGGCTTGACAGCAGCCATGCTTACCTGCTGTGTGATGTCATCAGGCTTGACAGCAGCCATGCTTACCTGGTATGTGATGTCATCAGGCTTGACAGCAATAATGCTTACCTGCTGTGTGATGTCACTGGGCCCTTTATTTTGCTATTGTATGATCTTTCCATTTAAAAAATTGTATGTGGGGTTGGAGAGATGGTTTAGTGGCTAAGAGCCCTGCTTGTTCTTCCAGAGGTCCTGAGTTCAATTTCCTGCAAATACATAGTGGCTCACAACCATCTATAATGAGGTCTAATGCCCTCTTCTGTCATGCAGACATACAGGGAGACTGAAAACTCATATACATAATAAATAAAATTTAAAAATTGTATGTTAGAAGACAGGATTTTGAGTGTTTTCCCATAAAGAAATGATGAATATTTGCGGCTATAGATGTTTAACTTCATCTATACACTTCATATATATGCTAGCCTCAAAACATTGCAAAGTGCCCCCATTGGTTTTTTTATTTTTATTTTTATGGTTTAATTTTTTAAAAATTTATTTTTATGTGTATGTGTGTTTTGCCTGTTTGTGTACCATGTGCATATCTGGTCCTCTTGGAAGCTGGAAGAAGTATCCAGTTCCTCTGGGACTAGAGTTACTGATGGCTGTGGCTGGGAATTGAACCAGGTCCTCTGGAGGAGTAACCAGTGCCTTTAACACCTGAGCTATCTCTCCAGCACTCCACTGGTGCTTTTATATATTTTATATATTATATATTTATATATTTCCCCATTTCTCAGAGGTGAGATTTCTGTTCTGCTTTTGATTCTCAAGTTACACAGACACGCTACCCTTAATCCCTGAAATAGATAGGTACTACATGCATAGGCCTACAACTAACTTTCTTTTTTTTTTTTTTTAAGACAGGATTTCTCTGTGTAGCCCTGGCTGTTCTAGACTCACTTTGTAGACCAGGCTGGCCTGGAACTCATAGAGCTCCACCTGCCTCTGCCTCCCGAGTGCTGGGATGACAGGCATGAGCTCCCACACCTGGCTTGGCCTACAACTTTCTTATCTCACTTAAATGTTATTAATCACTACTGTGTGTGTGTGTGTGTAGATGGCTCTGTGGCTGTGTGACATGCCATAACCGTTGCGGGTTTACCTCAGAGTCTTCACATCAGCGAGAGGGCTGCTATTGTAACAGGGTTACTGCTCCTAGTTTTTGATGAAGAAACTGAAACACAGAGAAATTAAACATGCCTGTAGTTACAGTAAGTTAGGGAGTCAGGATTCAAACACAGAACGTCTGGTGCCACGGCCCGCTGGTTTGCTTCCTAGATCAGAAGGACCATTGTCTCGGTATTATAGCTCTGTCCCGTTCTTACTAAAAGACGGTTCCTCACGAGTGTCGTGCTACGAGGTATTTGCTTGTTTCCTCTATCGTCTTAATGATGTTTTGTTATGTGTATGTGTGTTTTGCTTGCGTGTGTGTCTGTCCCTCGTACCCGCAGAGGTCAGAAGAGGGATTGGATCTTGGGGGTTATTAGAGTTTCAGATGGTTGTGAGACACCTTGTAAGTTCTACGGATTGAACTCTGTGCTCTTAACAACTAAGCCATCTTTCTAGTCTCTGTTTTTATTTTTATTATTGAGACAGGGTCCCATTCTAGTCCAGGTAAGCTCCAACTCACGATGATTTCCTGCTTTATGCTCTGGTGTATTGGGTGACAGGCATGAGGCACCCTGCCTGGCTGTGTTTCCACTGATGGGCTTGTAGGTTGCTTATCTCTTCATTTTGCAAGCCCTGCTAAAATGATAAACTTGTACTTTTTTTCCTGTTGGGATTTGAATCTGGACCTTGTGCATGCTAAGCAAGCACTGTACTACTGAGCTGTATTTCTCATTTTGAGAGAAGAGCTCACCCAAGCACCGGCAAGCCTTGCGCTTAAGATTCTCCTGCCTCCGCCGCCTGAATAGCTGGAGTTGCAGGCCTGCACCACCAGTGCTCTTGCTTTTATAGCTGTGAAAGTAAGAGTTAAAGAGTGCACGGGGCTGGAGAGATGGCTCAGGGGTTAAGAGCACTGACTGCTCTTTCAAAGGCCCTGGGTTCAATTCCCAGCAACCACATGGTGGATCACAGCCATCTATAATGAGATCTGGTGCCCTCTTCTGACCTGTAGGTGTACATGGAGGCAGGGCACTGTATAAATAAGTAAGTAAGTAAGTAAATAAATAAATCTTAAAAAAAAAAAAAAAAAAGAGTTAAAGAGTGCATTCTGAGCGGTTTAATGTTAAAGCTACTGCTAGTTTAAGTTTAAAGAGAAATATCAGTTTACATACCTGCCAAGGTATATGAGAAGATAGAGATCCCCATCAAAAGCCTGTATGGTTGTTTTTTTAAATTTTTCTTCTGATAGCTTCTTAAAAAGCTCTGTTTCCATCTTTCTGTCAGCTGTCTCTGTCTGTCTCTCACCCAGTTCTCTGACACATCTTTTGCTAGGTAGCTTGAATTCACTGTGTAGCTCTGGTTTGCCTCAAACTGCCACTAATCCTGTCTCATCTCCTGAGTGCTGGGGTTACAGGCATGCCCACCATGCCTGAGGTGTTAGTTTGTCTTGTTTTTTGACACAGGTTTCTCTGTGTAGCCCTGGCTGTCCTAGACTCACCTTGTAGACCAGGCTGGCCTCTAACTCTCAGTGACCTGCCTGCCTCTGCCTCCCGAGTGCTGTGGTCTCTGAGGAGTACAGAGACAAGCCAGACCCCAGACCTAGGCTTTGTTCCTAGGTCGTCATTAGTTATTTGTTAGATTATTCTACAGACAGTTGTAAAACTGTTTATTTAACGATAACAAATGTGTACTCGACACAAGTCTCAGTGATTATAATCCATCAGTGGACATGGCAGGTAATAAATAGGCTGGCCCTAATGAAGGGAAAACAGATAGTAAACATACACAAGTTACATAGATTCTTAGCCAATAAGTGTTCGTCAAAAAATCAGCAAAGCAGAGCCCGAGGAAACCCTGGGCTAGGTTTGTTTTTATTACTTTTGTGTACATGTGTGTTTGTGGGGTGGGATAGGTACATACGTTATAGATGCAGCTTGCGTTTTGTGTTGGTGACAGGTATATGAACTCAGGCCCTTCTGCTTGTGTGGCAAATAGCTGCAGCCTCAGCTTCCTTTTCTTGTTAACTTAGAGGAGCTCTCCTAAAATTCGAGTAGCTTTTTGCTATGTATTAGATATTTTTCCTGGTTTGTTCCTTATCTGTTGTTTTTTGTTCATTGTACAAAAAACAGTTTTATAATCTGACTTTTTTTTTTTTTTAAGTTTATGGTTTCAATGTTTTTGGCTTAGAAGGACCTCTCCACCTTCCATGTTAAAAAAAAAAAAATCCAATTCCTAATGCTTTTATAGTCATTTTTTGTTTAATGCTTTAATCCACCTAGATCTTATTTTATATTTTACTTACTTTTTTTGAGATAGGGTTCTCTGTATAGTTCTGTCTGTCCTGGAACTCATTCTGTAGACCAGGCTGGCCTGGAACTCAGAGATCCACCTGCTTCTGCCTCCTGAGTGCTAGAATTAAAGATGTGTGCCCCACTGTCCAGTTTATTTTAAAATTTAAAAGAAAAAGTTTAAAATGAAGACTTAATTGGTTATCTACTAGGAGAAAAGAAAACCTTAAGAATATAGTACTATATCAGCGCTAGACATGAGCAGTTTCTGCTTCTAGGGCGGAGGCATCCAGGGCTGGTCCTACGCAGGAGCAGTGTGCAGTCAGCGCCTGAGCCGTTCCCCAGCCCATAGACTCCTCACGTATAGCCATTACATTGGGCTTAATCTTTATAAGAGTGTCTGTAAACTTTTATTGTTTATTTTTGTGTAGCACAGTTGTGCCAGGTGATGGTGTGCATGGGGACTATAAAGTGAATGACGACACCCAGCCTGCCCTCCAGACATGGCTGATGTATAGAAGCAGTGAGAAGGTGCTCATGGGAAAACAGTGTAGGCCCTGTTGGTGGACATTTTTTTTTTTGAGACAGGCTTTCTCTGTGTAGCCTAGGCTGTCCTGACTCGCTTTGTAGATCAGACTGGCGATCCACCCGCCTCTGCATCCCAAGTGCTGGGATTAAAGGCATGATCGACCACTGCCTGGTGCCACCTCCTGATTTTAACTGGATTTGTGTTTTATTTTTCTTTTAATTAAAGTGAAATTTGCCAACTATAAGTAGCTAACTAGCTTTAGTCTTGTTTCCTAGGACCGCCCATAGGAGAGCCCAAGCATTCTTTTACATGTCAGTCTGAAGGAGTTCAGCGTGTTCCTTCTAAGTACTCGGTGACTGCTTCCATTACGCGGCTGCAATCTACTGCCATTCTTCAGATTCTTTTTCAGGCAGATTCCAGTTGTTAGTAACTTTTAATGGAGCCTGGAACCTGGTGTTCTCTAGATATACTTAACCTATGGGAAAGTAGTGGAAAGTCATAATTACCCCCCCCCCCCCACAGGATTTCTCTTTGTAGCCCTGGTTATCCTGGAACCCTCTCTGTAGACCAGGCTGGCCTGGAACTCAAGAGATCCACCAATTTCTCCCGCCCCAATGCTAGAATGAAAGGCCTATGCTACCTTACCTAGCCCAATACTTTCTTTTTTTAAACAAACAGTTTATTAGTAATGGGTATTGCAGATGGTACAGAAATGCTCCTCTTGGAACATGAAAGTCAGTGTGTACAAACACCACGAGGAAAAGGCAGTTTGTCCGAGTGATAGTGGTATCTCAGCATAATACTTGGCATAGAGTAAGTGTGAGCAATAGATATTTATAAAACAGCCAATTATGATCATGCGGCCACACTTTCTCGTTCACAGTATTTTGATTATACATAGCAGAGACATCTTGCATCATTCAGAAAGTCAGGTAACACAGACCCTCCACTCATACTATATTCCATTTTATATAGGGAGTGGTCCTTGAACACAGTCTTGAGGGTTAAGACTTTTTGACCAATAGGGTAGTAAGTACATGGATGCATACAGTTTGCCAAGAATGAATTATGGAGAAATAGAAACGTGGACAGTCTAGTAATGAGTAAGAAGATTGAATCAGTAAAAGTCTGTCATAGAATAAAGGCCAAGGGTCTGATGCCTCCATTGATGACTTCCATTAAGATCTCTGTGTAGCCCTGGCTGTCCTGTACTTGCTTTGTAGATCAGGCTGGCCTTGAACTCACAGCGATCCACCTGCCTCTGCCTCTCAGAGTGCTGGGGTTTCAGTTGTGTGCCACCATGCCTGGCTTACCAGTTTCTTTTCTTTCTTTCTTTTTTTTTTTTTAGACAGGGTTTCTCTGTGTAGCCTTGGCTGTCCTGGACTAACTTTGTAGACCAGGCTGGCCTCGAACTCACAGTGATCCACCTGCCTCTGCCTCCCGAGTGCTGGGATTAAAGGTGTGCACCACCACGCCCGGCTACCAGTTTGCTTTTTAACTTAGATATTTTGACATATGGAAGCGTTTTCAATTTGTGTGATTCTGTTATCAGTGCGTTGAGGTTTATGTTCTGCCTGCTATTTTCTGTTGCTTGCTTTTAAATATTTAATCACTGTGAGGTGGTATTTTGATGTGGGGGATGAGATAAACGGCTAGCTGCTGTTCTTCATCACCCAGGGCTTAGTCTAGTGTCAACACTGCCATCAGCTGATTATCCTGTGTCAGACTGCTTAGTGTCAGTTACTGTTTTTCTCTATTTTCTAACATTTTGGTATTTAAAGAGCCAAATACCCTTCATCAATCATTCTTGGAGTTATGTTTGGCTATTTTTGAGTATTTACTCATTCAGATAAAATTCAGGATGAACACATACGTTTTTTTACCCACTATATCATTCTTCTTGTCCAAGACAAGACTTAAAAACTTCATGTCCTGGGGCCTCAGGTTAGACTCCCAGTAATGTGTATAAGGAGGAAAAGTGTTATTGTTGAATTACAAACTAAGGAGGACATACCATCTTTTTCCTCTCTTTTTTTCTGATGTGTGTTCAAGATTTGTTTTTTAAATTTTTTGTGTATCTGTGTATGTACACATAGAAATGTAGGTGCCGTGGAGGCCAGAAGAGGACACTGGCTCCTGAGAGCTGGGTTAACAGGAGCCTGTGACACGAGTGATAGAGCTGAGCTGTCTGCAAGAGCAAGTGTGCTCTAACTACTGAGCCGTCTCCCCAGCCCCGACGCCTATGGAATTACTATACTATTTATAATTACTATGTCAGTTTAAGTGTATTAATTTATTAAGTAATCCTTTTACTCTTTTTGAAGATGGTTTCATTTCTGCTTCTGAGTAGAATAAATGAACGTTGAGTAGAAGCTGGCTTTGGTGGTGCTTGCCTTTAATCCCAGCAGATTCAGAGTCAGAGTCAGAGCCAGAGCCAGAGCCAGAGCCAGAGCCAGAGTCAGGGTCAGGCATATCTCTGTGAGTTCAAGACCAGCCTGGTCTACAGAGCTAGTTCCAGGACAGCCAAGGCTATGTAAAGAAACCCTGTCTCAAAAAACAAGAACAAAATTGCTTCCTAAGTACTGGGATTAAAGGCTGTATACCACCATACCTGACCTTATTTAATTCTTAAGTTGTTTCTGTGTGAGTTTTTTTTAATTAATTAATTTATTTATTATGTATACAGTGCTCTGCCTGCCTGTACACCTGCATGCCAGAAGAGGGCATTAGATCACATTATAGATGGTTGTGAGCCACCATGTGGTTGCTGGGAATTGAACTCAGGACCTCTGGAAGAACAGTCAGTGCTCTTATCCGCTGAGCCAACCTTCCAGCCCCCAGCTGACTTAAACTTAAATCCCCAAACAAAGAAATACTGAGTCATGGGCTAGAGAGATGGTTCAGCAGTTAAGATCACTGGCTGCTCTTCCAGAGGACCTGGGTTCAATTTCCAGCACCCACGTGGTAGCTCATAACTGTGTATAACTCTAGGATCTGACATTCTCACACAGACATACATGAAGGTGAAACACCAGTGCGCATAAAAAAAAAAAGAAAAGAAAAGAAAAGAAATACTGAGTCATAAAAATAGTTAGCCTTAAACTCAGGCATTTAATCCCAGCACTCAGGAGGCAGAGGCAGGTAGATCTCTGAGTTCCTGGTCAGCCTGGGTTACATGGTTGGGACATTATCTCAAAGTTAAACCAACAAAAAACTTAAAGAAAAAAACATTAGTATTTAGATACACTGCCTTCCACATGTCATGATTAGTAATGTCCTAGTTTCATTAATAACCCTTATCTCCTTTCTTGGATTTAAAATATTTACCACTACTACTACTAATTACTATTACTCCTATTCTTCTGATGCTGGTGGCGGTGGTGGTGGTGATGGTGGCGATGATGGTGTTGGTGGTGGTGGTGGTGGTGGTGATGGTGGTGGTGGCGGTGGTGTTGGTGGCGATGATGGTGCTGGTTGTGGTGATGTGGTGGTGATGGCGGCGGCGGTGGTGGTGTTCACCATGGGGACATGTGCTGGTCAGAAGACAGCTTTCTGGAGTTGGTGTTCTTACTGCATGCTGCTGAGGCAGAGCCTCTTGTTTCTGCTGCCGTCCCTCTGGCTTTCTAGCTAGTTCGTATGCTTCCAGCCTATTTTCCTCTTTCCATATCTCAATGTAGTCATGCTGGAATTACGGGTTAACACAACCACATCTGTTTTTTTGGGGGGGCTCCAGGGATTAGATTTAGGTTGTCATGCTTATGTGGCAAATACTTTTACCCCCTGAGCCATCTCTCAGCCCTTTCCTAGATTTTTAAAAAAAAATATTTTATTAATTTATTCATATTACATCTCAGTTGTCACATCCCTTGTATCCTCCCATTCCTCCCTCTCTCCCTCCCCTTTCCTAGATTTTTAATTTTATTTAAAGATTTTTAAATATGAGTGTGTGTGCAGGTGAGTATCATCTTCTGGAATGCTGCCTGCTTTTGATGTATGGTTTCCCCATTGGCTTAGAGCTCACCAGCTAGGTTAGCCAGTGAGTGCCAGGGTTCTCCTGTTCTTGCCTTCCCAGCGTCCATGTCTGGCCTTTTACTTGGGTTCTGAGGGTAGAAAGGCAAGCCGTTTACTCTGAGATGTTCCCTCAGGCCGTAAATAGTAATTTGCTATCTAGAGTAGAGCTCAGTGGGAGCCTGGGGTGTGTTGACAAGCTGGGCCATCTCATCTAAGGGAGGTGCAAGCCCTTGGAGTGTGGCTCTCTGTGCTCGTTGAGTCTGAAAGAGTGCACATTCTACGTTCTACACCAGCAGGCAAGGTTCAGGCGTCTGTCACCATCGTGGACAACGCTGGCTAAGTTGTCTTGGTTTTCAGTACTTCAGAGATAGCTACCACTGTCTGTTGGGGGGGTGAGGTGGTGGCTATCTTGGCTTGAGACTAGCCTTTGTCTTGTGTAGGGGGGCTCTGGAGATTATGACCTGTGTTTCTTTTTTTTGTTTTTTCGAGACAGGGTTTCTCTTTGTAATAGCCTTAGCTGTCCTGGACTGGCTGTGTAGACCAGGCTTAATGGCCTGTGTCTCATACTGTTCTGTGCAAGGTAACAAAAAGGCTGGTGTACTGCGTCTCTGTTCCCAGAGGCACTGGCACCATTCAGACTCCTGTGTCCTATTGCTGCTGCCGGGCATTGTGCTGTGCACAGGTTAAGGAAGGGCTTTATTGCACTTACACTCTGGGCTACTTAACCAAGGTCGCTTTTGTTATTGTCTCCAGGACCTCTAGTGACCTGGAAAAGAGCCTCTTCATCACTTCGCCCAGTTAGGAGTCACAGTCCCTGTGCAGAGGACCCAGGCTCAGCTTTGGATGAGCACCATAGGCATTATTTTATTATATTATTATATTTATTTATTTTGTTTTTTTGAGACAGGGTTTCTCTGTGTATCCTTGGCTGTCCTCCACTTGCTTTTGTAGACCAGGCTGGCCTTGAACTCACAGTGATCTGCCTACCTCTGCCTCCCAAATGCCGAGATTAAAGGTGTGCACCACCACTGCTTGGCTCATAGGCATTATTTTATTTGTCTTAAATGTTAATGTTTTTTTAAAATGCAGGCACGAGGGTTTTGAATTCATGTCCTCTTGATTGTGTAGTAAGTACTTTTACCTGCAGAACCATCTCCCCCATCCACGGGTTAGTTTGTTTGAGATAGGGTTTCATAATGTAGTTCAGGCTGGCTTGGAATTTTTGAGCTTTCTTCAGCCTTCTGAGTTACTGTGACCAGCTAATATAAGGTTTTAAAATTTTTATTTATTTATTTGAACACAGTTTCTTGTAATTCGTACTGGCCTTGAACTTGCCGTGGGGCCAAGGCTGCCACTGACCTTGTACTTCCACCTTCACTACTCAGGGGCAGCATGTGTCACTGTGCGCAGTTTATGGGCTGTTGGAGGTCAAGTTCAGGGATGTGTGCATGCTAGGCAAGGGCTGTACTAGTGGAGCTATACTTTATCCCAACATAGGGTTGTTTTATTTTATTTTTTAGATTAATTTGTCTTATGTGTTTGAGTTTTTTGCTTGCTTGGGTGTATACACCCTGTGTGTGCCTGACCCAAGCATCAGGTCCCCTGGGTCTGCAGTTATAGAGGGGACGCTGCTTTACTGGGGACGCTGGGAACAGAGTGGGAGTCCTCTGCAAGAGCAGGCAGTGCCCTCAACTCCCGAGCCATCTCTCCAGCCTCAGCCTTACTTTGCTTTATTGTAATGTATTTAGGGCTGTTTTATTGCTGTTTGTGCGTTCTTCCTTAAGCTCTATGGTCTTGCTTCCCTCAGGATGTCCTTGGCCATATGAATTTCCCTTTCAAGTTGCCTAGAGAAATTCTACTCTGCCAGCTTGTGATGGCAGCATGCTGTGACCTGGGCTGATGTTGGCAGACAGCTTCTTTCCTTAGGTGTAGCAGATAAGTGACCTGCCTGCTTTGTCTACTGTCGTGGCGTGGCATATTTTTTCCAATTTTTTTTCCTCCCCAAGACAGGGTTTCTCTGTGTAGCCTTGGCTGTCCTGGACTTGCTTTGTAGACCAGGCTGGCCTTGAACTTGCAGCAGTCTGGTTTTTAAAATTATATTTTTACATGGTTTATGTTGTGCCGTATAATTTTTGTTTTGTTCTTTCCCCTGAGTATACGTTTTCTGGCTCTGGTCTCAGTAATGCATGTCCCTATCATATCTAATAATTTCATTGGTGCTTTTCCTCCTTCCTCTTCCTCCCTTATTTTTTCCTTTCCTCCCTTTTTTCTTGGGCTTGAACTCCTAGGCTGACACAGCCCTGTCTTAGCATCCTGAGCAGCTGCATCGTGCTCATGTCCCCTGAGCCAGTGACACTACAGGTCAGGACCTGTGGGTGTCAGGACCTGTGCCGAGTCTTTTCCCCCTTTTGCACTGATGCTCTGTGGCTTGGGCATCTTTTTGAGTTTTGAGCAAAATCTTCAAACAGAAGTTCATGGATATAGTAAAGTAAGACCCAGGCTTCTTTTTCCCTCTTTTTTGTTTTGTCTCATCAAACTTAGTAAAGTGTTTCCTTTTTGAGGCATTAGTAGGACATAGCCAGGGCTTGAAGACATGTTTAAGTTTTGTTCTTTCATGTCAAAATAAGGGAAAACTAAGCTAGACAAGGTGGAGGTGGCGGCAACCCACTTTTGCAACCCAGCACTTGGGAGACGAAGAGGACTGAGGGTAAACAGTAAACAGTAAAGAACTAGGGAAAGTCAAGGATGTAAGAATTACCGGCTCTTTTCTTTAGTTAGGATTTTACTTTCCCTCTTTCCTTCTGTATTGGTGTTGCTTAATTCAGACATTTTGAGTCTGTAGGCTTTTTTTTTTTTTTTTTTTTTTTTCAGTTTTTGAGACAGGGTTTCTCTGTGTAGCCCTGGTTGTCCTGGACTCACTTTGTAGATCAGGCCTGGACTCATAGAGATCCGCCTGCCTCTGCCTCCTGAGCCTGGGATTAAAGGCGTGCGCCACTATGCCTGGCAGGCTATGAATTTTTAAAAAACCTACTTTATTTGGGGTTTCTTAATGCTTCTACCTCCCTTCCAACTTACCATCCCTAGGTAGGAGAGAAAGCAGGTTTGTAGGCACAGGGGATATAGACCTTTTTAGACTCAGTTCCTTGGGTCACTTCCACTCTTGGTCCTCAGGATTACAGCAGTCCAACTAAACAGCAAACAGCAAACAGTGGCAGCAAATGGCAAACAACAACAGTGAAACAAAACCCACAGCAGCCTTCTCAAACCATCCTCTGGAGTGTTTCTCTCTAGGAGCAGCGTCTCGAAGTGATTCATTTTCTCTCTCTCTCTCTCTCTCTCTCTCTCTCTCTCTCTCTCTCTCTCTCTCTCTCTCTGGGCTTCTATTTATACCTTCCTACACAAGGATGTTTTCCATCTGGCAAAGGCCATGCTCCCCAACATGTGGCAGTTCGCAGCTGACAAAGATCAGGTGCTCTCTCATGAGGCTGTTATCAGCTGTGGATAAGCTAAAGGCAATTGCACATCCCACACCTGGGATCAAAACAAAAGCATGTATATATAACATAACCAAAATTTTGACTGCAACAGTCATTTTTCTTTTTCGATGGCAAGCGTTAAAAGTAGCCACCCTTGAAAACTAAACTAAACTAAACTGAACAATTGGAACCTCGAGGCTTGACATGGTGGCATGGCGAACACCTTTAGTCCAAGCAGTTGGCACCCTGTAGCACTTGAGAATTACCAAGTTCCAGGCCAGCAAGCTCTAGATTGTGGCCTTGGCTTGGCCGGCTACATAGTGAGACCCCTGTTTTTCTCTATCATACCCCCCCCCCTTTTTGAGACAGGATTTCTCTGTGTAGCCTTGGCTGTTCTGGAACTCATTTTGTAGACCAGGCTGGCCAAGAACTCAGAGATCTGCCTGCCTCTGCCTCCCAAGTGCTGGGACTAAAGGTGTGTGCCACCATGCCCGGCCAATTTCTGTACTTCTTTACTCATTAAATACTCCTAGTTTTAACGTAATAGCTAACATTTATCATTTTTTCTACATTCTATGTTAATTACTTTTTGAGCTGTATGTTATTCACTGTGAACACTGTTAAAAAAAATAATGCAGGACTTCCATTTGACAAACTGTTTTCAGTTTGACTTTTGGTTGCCTGCTAATGCACTATGAGATACCTATTTGTAAACGTCTTTCTGTTTTGGCAAATTGACTTTTCTACCTGTGATGTTAAAGGCATGCTTATGAAAAGGAAGTTTTTTGGCTTTTCTGTTTTGTAGAAATGCAATATGCTTGGAGTGCTTGAAATAGATTCTTTTGAAAGTTACATAAAAACAAAATAAAAATAAGGGAGTTACTTGGTACACCCTTAAAACAATCCTGATTCCTGGAATTGCAATCTGTCTTAAAGAGTAGAGAGAGCCAGTCAGACTAGTGGGTGTGTATTTGGATCTGAACTGTGTGGGTCAGAGCCAGGATGAAGAAGGGACTAGTGGGAACACAATGTTTTCTGAAATAAAATTTTTGAAATGCTTTATGTGAGTGTTTGACTCTGGAGCCCAGGCTAGCTTTGTACTCAGGGGTCATCCTCTTGCCTCAGACTCCCAAGTCCTGAGCTTACAGATACCAAGTCCTGCTCCAGGCTTTGGCTACAATTTTAAGTTGTTTTTTTTTTTTTTTTTTTTTTTTTTTTTTAAAGTTTGTTAAGTCTTATTTTACTTGGAAGGTAGGGATGAGATAGGCCTTAGGGAAAAGTATGAACAGAATGCCTTTGTTTTCTTTTCAAAAAATTTCTTTCCAAGATAGGGTTTCTCTGTGTAGCCTTGGCTGTCCTGGACTGGCTTTGTAGACCAGGCTGGCCTCGAACTCCCAGCGATCCATTTGCCTCTGCCACCTGAGTGCTGGGATTAAAGGCGTGGGCCACCTCGCCCAGCTCTTTTCAATTATTTTAAATTGCATAGTATTTTTACAAAAGTGTGTACATTATAATATTTTGAAGTAATGTGTATTATGTAAATGCATTGCTCCTCCAGCCACGGAATAAATCAGATTGAGTCAAACTTATAAAAAAGTCAGGTTTCCTGGGATGCAGCTCTTGGGTGGGTTCACTGATCCCACAGGGAGGGGTCAGAGAAGTTACACGGCTGGGCTGGGCTAGGAGCCTTGTAAAGGGGAGTGGGGAGGAGTTGTGATGTGATGGTGAGGTATTGGGGTTACAGCTTTATTTGGTGGGTTCAGGGCCCTGGAGGTGGGTCTTAGGTCCAGTGGTCACTTTGGAATCCAGACCTGGGAGCTGGCTTTTTCCAGTGTTTTGCCTTTGAAAGGGTAGGCTCCTGATCACAAGAGAAAGGCGGGGGCCTCTTGGTCCAGGTCATCTTGCCTTTATCCTAAAACCTCTGACCTAACGTTACGGAATGGTTTCCTTCATTTGTTTATTTTTGTAGTAGTCAGTAGGTGTCAGTAGTTTTGGTGTTATGTGGGAAAGCTATTAATTTGGCTATTGGGATTTAACAATAACTACCAATAAGGAGCTCAGAGCTAAATTTATGTGTATTATAAAATTAGAGAAAAGAGAGCTCTGCTGGCTGAGGTGACTGGACAGTGGCTGGCTAGTGCAGACAGACATCTGCTGAGGGATTGTGTGGGTAGCTCTAAGGCTGAGTCTAGGGCTTGTATTTAGACCAAAACAACCCCTGGCCTGGATCAGAATAGACAGTCAGTGAGCTCCAAGTCCTGAGCCTTGAAGTAACGACTGTGTCTACTCGTTGCCAGACTGTGGTCAGCGCTTATCTGAAAACAGATGACCTGCCAAAATTGGAGCTATGACGTAGTCACAGGCTTGTGCCCTTCCCATATGGTAACAATTCCCATGTAGTGTAATGGGTCTTTTGGGACTGGAAGATTAGTTCTTGTTGCTGTGGGTGTCCTAGCAAGGGAACCCATTAGATTTTGTTAATAATAAAGAAACAGGAAGTGGCTGCTATGACAGTAGGGTTAGCTGTGGGATAAATAGTTTAGCTAAGTCAGTATTTAACAATTTCAGCCATGGATTGACAGTCAGTATAAAGCTGCATGAGGTGGTGCATAGTGCGAAGTCCCAGCACTCGGGAGGCAGAGGCAGGCGGACCTCCGTGAGTCTGAGGCCAGCCTGGTGGTCTATGAAGCAAGTCCAGGATGGCCAAGGTTACACAGAGAAACCCTGTCTCGAAAAATCAAAACCAAACTAAACCAAGCCAAACAAGCCAAAACCACCACTACCACCACCACCACAACAACAAACTGAAGCCAAACCAAAAACTTTCTGCCAGTGTACACAGGAGTGTTAGGAGCTCTTGTATTGAGATAGGCTTTGTTCTCTGTAACTCTGTTTCACTATCTGACTCATCCACAGCTTGTGTATCAACGTCCAATGGAAGGGTTTGACTTTTAAAAAAATTACAGTTTCCTAGAATGTAATGGATTCCAACTTCCCTACTACTTTGATGTGTAGCAAGTATGTACCTGGATGACTAGTTCATCTTGTAACTTATATATAAACAAATTTATTACTTGTTAACTAGTATTTCTTTTTCCAGTTTCTCTTCAGCAACGGGTAGCAGAATTGGAAAAAATTAATGCAGAATTTTTACGTGCACAGCAGCAGCTTGAGCAAGAATTTAATCAAAAGAGAGCAAAATTTAAGGAGTTGTATTTGGCTAAAGAGGGTAAGTTTGCAAGTCTCTTCTCCGACTCCCCTGCCAAAGTTGTCTTCAGTGTTAAATTTCTAATAGTACAATGTTTGTTCATCATCGAATAAACCATGTGTGTGTTTGATATAATAAAAATAATGCTTTTTGGATCTAGGGTTCTCAGTGGAGTTGGGGAGCAAGTGAAAAATACACCACTAAGGCTTGTGTGTTGGGCTGGAGAGATGGCTCAGTAGTTAAGAGCACTGACTGCTCTTCCAGAGGTCGTGAGTTCAATTCCCAGCAACCACATGGTGGCTCACAACCATCTATAAGATGATCGATCTGATACCCTCCTCTGGCCTGCAGGTGCACATGCAGGCAGAGCTCTGTATACATAGTAAATATATAAATCTTTAAACAAACAAACAAAAGAAGGCTGTGTGTTTTCTGACTGTCCTCGTGCTTAGTTGTAGTTGCTGCTCCTGATACTTGAGGTATAGTTCCTGGCTCTGTTGTATAGAAACTGACATTTCATGGAATTTACCAAACAACTGTTCAGTTGTTTTCTCAGTGCCTGCTGTTAAGTACCTGCTGTGTGGGATATATTGTATTTCGGTGAGAACTGGGATGAGGCTGGTGGTTGGTTCCAAAGTAATTCAGCTTCAAAGTTCCTGATTGACTAGGAGGACTCTGGGATCTACAGTTTGCATTTTTAGCAAGTTACTAGGTGACGTTGTTATCAACAGTTTAGGTAGCACACTTTGAGAACCTCTAACCTAAAAATCAATAGCTTTTGTATTTTTTAATTGAAAAATTTATTGAGATAGAATCCTATACATCTCAGTCTAGCTGTAAACTGGCTACCTAGCTGTGGGTGACCCTGACGCTCTGGCCTCTGTCCTTCATCTCCTTTGTGCTCGGTCGTTAGCTGGTGCCCTCCACCTTGAACCCAGGCTTCCTGCGTGCTGGGCTGTAGTCTAAACTCCTAAAGTCTTTAAAAATAATCCTGTCAGTGTTCTGTAGCCAAAATATACATATAAACGGGCATGGCGGCATGCTTTTAATCTAGTACTCCCCTTCCCCACCTTTTCCTCCTGCTTCTCATTGTCCTGCCCCTCCCCTCCCCTCCCCTGCCCCTCCCCTCCCCTGTGCCCCCCCTCCCCTGCCCCTCCCCTCCCCTGCCCCTCCCCTCCCCTGTGCCCCCCTCCCCCTGCCCCTCCCCTCTCCTGCCCCTCCCCTCCCCTCCCCCTGCCCCTCCCCTCCCCTCTCCTGCCCCTCCCCTCCCCCTCCCCTCCCCTCTCCTGCCCCTCCCCTCCCCTCTCCTGCCCCTCCCCTCCCCTCCCCTCTCCTGCCCCTCCCCTCCCGTCCCCTTCCTTTTCTTTTTTTCCCTCCTTCCCCTTCTCATCCCTTGCTGTAGATAGGGTTTTATGTAGCTCAGGCTGACTTTTCCTAACCCCCTGCCTCTATCTTCCAAGTACTGGCAGTATAGGTATTCAATACCATGCTGGGTTTAAATGTTGCTAGAGATTGCGCCCAGGGCCATGTGCATGTCAGGCACACATCCTGGGAGCTGCATTCCCAGTCCCTGGTTCTTTCATGCATCCTCATGCAAACTTGTTAAGCACCGTACCCTGCCCTTTCTTTGCTGCACAGCACTCTATTCTTGAGGCATTTCAGTCTTTCTTTTAAAGTTTACTTCTGCCTTCAATCGACAAGGTACCACCTTAAACTCTGAGCAATGATGTGGTGTCAAGATGACCTGGTAATACATTTAATGCATATATGTAAAGTCCTTCTAGTATTTCCTCTGATGCTAAATTCAAACCCAGTGGTCATGGTTTATCCCGTCTCTTTTCTCTTCTCTCACACTAATATGTTGGTCATTGTCTACAGTGTCTTCAAGTTTCCTGTTTTTTAAAAACTTTAATTAATTAATTAGTGTGTGGGTATTTTGTCTGCATATATGTCTGTGTACTGTGTGTATCTGGCGCCCACGGAGGCCGGAAGAAAGCATAGGATCCCCTGGGACTGCAGTGAACAGACAATTGTGAGCTGCCATGTGGGTGCTGGAAATTGAACCTGTGTCCTAGTTTGTTTTTTTTTTTTTTTTTTTTTCTTTTTTTGTTTTTTTGTTTTCTTTTTGCTTTTTTTTGGGACAGGGTTCCTCTGTGTATCCTTGGCTGTCCTGGACTCACTTTGTAGACCAGGCTGGCCTTGAACTCACAGCAATCCACCTGCCTCTGCCTCCTGAGTGCTGGGATTAAAGGTGTGTGCCACCACTGCCCGGCTCCTAGTTTTTCTTTATTCAATAAACTGAAGTCAGTTTTTAAAAAATAATTTAATTTAACTTAATTTTGTGTGACTTGATGTGAAGGTGTCAGATCCACTAGAACTGGAGTTACAGACAGTTGTGAGCTACCATGTTGGTGCTGGGATTTGAACCTGAGTGCTTTGGCAGTGCTCATGACCACTGAGCTTTCTCTCTAGCCCCTTGACGTTAGTTTTGAAAGCTTATTTGATTTGTTTTCCATTTCCCTCTGTTCTCACATAAAGCTTTTAGGTTTTCCCTTTTTTCTTGAAATTATTTTCTATAAAATTTTGTAAGAAAAACAAAAACAAAATTAAGAGCACCTCCATCTCTTTCCTTTCTTCCCTTCCTTCCTTTTTCTTTTTAACTTTTTATTGCTTCTTTGTGAATTTCACATTATGCACCCCAATCCCACTCATCTCACTGTCATCCATATCCTCTCTCTGCCCTTGCAACCACCCCTATAAAGGAAACAAACAAACAAAATAAAACAACAACATAATCTTGCTGTGGAAGCTGTGGTGTGTCATGGTGTGTCACATAGTACACCCCATTGCTCAAATAGCTTTTCTTGCAAATGTTCATCACAGTGAGTTGTTGGTCTAGCTTAAGGCCTCTGACCACTGCCACATTGTCAATACTGGATCATCACTGGGACTCCTGTCCCCTATCCTATATTTGCTCCGTGTCAGGGAGACCGTGCAGCTTTGGTTCTGTAGGACCAGCCCCTTCATCTGCTCCAGCAGGTCATAGATTGTGTAGGTGTTGGGGTGAGCCACCTGGATCTGGGTGTGGGTGGTAGCTGAGCTGGTCAGCCTGACAGCTCTCTCACACTCACACCCTCCAGGCCAGCTCTCCAGGACTGCCCAGGAGAGAGCCAGGGATAGCTCTTCTGCTCTCACACCCTTGAGGCTGCCTTACCTATGTCCGGGCCACAAGGGCGAGCTTGTACTCTCCAGCCCCATCTATTTTCTTAATAGTTTTAATTTTTTTCATATTCCTTGTTTCCTTGTTTCAGATCCATTTCTAAGTGAGCATATGGCACTGGACCATGTACACCTTCCTACGCCAGGCTCTCACGGCTGAGGAACACTGAAGGTGTCCTCTTGGTCAGCACTGGAAACCCCCGGCCCCGCGCCCCTCATTTTAGGGTCAAGTTTAGGTCATCAGGCATGGGGTCAGGGGCTTTTACCCAACTGAGCCATCTCACTGGCCCACAGCTTCCTACTTCTGACATGATATCAGTTTTATATCTCTGAATTAAACAGCTCGCTATGTTAAAATTACTTCAGTTAGCTGTACTTTATTATCTGAAATTGTTAACAAATTTAAGCTGGCCATAGAGAACGTTGAGGCAGCTTTTTACAAAACAACGGAAGGAGGGCTGGAGAGATGACTCAGTGGTTAAGAGCACTATCTGTTTTTCCAAAGGACCCGGGTTCAGTTCCCAGCACCCATATGGCAGCTCACAACTGTCTGTAATTCCAGTTCCAAGGGATCTAATGCCCTCAACCAATGCACCTAATACAAAATTAAATAAATGATTAAAAGAAATAACAGAAGGAGTTCTATGATCCTTTTTGATACTTCATGGTGGCCTTCTTAAAGGCAACATATGTATAATACATCAGTGTTGATTATTTAGATTTTTGTTGTTGTTGTTTTGAGAAAGGGTTTCTCTGTGTAGCCTTGATTGTCCTGGAACTCGCTCTGTAGACCAGACTGGCCTCGAACTCACAGATCCACTTGCCTCTGCCTCCCAAATAATGGACTAAAGATGTGCGCCGCCACAACCCAATTGATTATTTAGTTTCTATCTTGGACACTTGCCTGTATCATAATAAAAATCAAATTTAAAACTTTCTTCTCAAGCAGCAGGTTATGTTATTGTACCTGCTATGACGGTGGAAGCCAGGCTTTGTGATTGTCACGGGCACAAACAGTATACGATGGAGCTCTCAGCAGTCTTTGCCTTTCTGAAAAATAGGTCAAGGTGGCACACGAGTCCAAACTATTTTCCCTCCGGAAGGGACGGCTTTGGTGCTGGTGCAGTTGCAGGGCTTGCGTCTTTGGACTGTCGCCGAGTTGCAAACGCAACAGTGATGAGGACTGTGAATAAAGACGCCACGGCTGCTTCCCGACTCTCTCACTGCCTGTTTTTGACTTAGTGCTCATTTTTTTCTTTTTTTCTCTTCTTGGTTTTCGAGACAGGGTCTCTCTGTTGGCCTTGGCTGTCCTGTACTTGCTTTTGTAGACCAGGCTGGCCTCGAACTTAAAGCGACCCATCTGCCTCTGCCTCCCAAGTGCTGGGATTAAAGATGTGCGCCACCACGGCCCTGCTTTGCACATTTTTTTTTTTCCAAGCTGACTTTAGTGGGGAATATTACAAAATTTAGGAAAGTTGTCTTGATTTTTCTATTAAACTTGAAGGTATTTTTATTGCACCTTTTTCCTTTAACCAGCTTCAAAAAAGCACTTAACCCTGCAGCAGTATTTGTTCTTAGAAATCCTTAGTCTAGGGTGTGGGTAGGACCCTGTTCTCATGACTCTGCAGAAGACAGGCTGTGCAGGGAAATGAGGGGCGCGGGGCCGGGGGTTTCCAGTGCTGACCAAGAGGACACCTTCAGTGTTCCTCAGCCGTGAGAGCCTGGCTTAGGAAGGTGTACATGGTCCAGTGCCATATGCTCACTTAGAAATGGATCTGAAACAAGGAAACAAGGAATATGAAAAAAATTAAAACTATTAAGAAAATAGAAGGGGCTGGAGAGATGGCTCAGAGGTTAAAAGCACTGACTGCTCTTCCAGAGGTCCTGAGTTGAATTCCCAGCAACCCCATCGTGGCTCACAGCCATCTGTAATGAGAGCTGATGTCTTCTTCTAGAGTGCAAGTGTATATGTAGATTGAACACTGTATACACAATAATAAATAAATAAATCTTTAAAAGAGATAAATAAGAAAAACGAACTTAAAAACTAGTAAACAAGGCAGGTATGGCTCCCTGAGTGCTGGGATTAAAGACCTGTGCCACCATGCCCAGCTGGATTAAACTTTTTACTAGGATATAATATGAATATTGGGAAAAATTTGGGGGACTATCAAAAGGTACACCAAGATGGATTACTGAGGAGTAAAACGTTAATTAAAAACTATTAACACATAGTGTGGCCTCCCAGGTAGAATTCGGGCCCCTGCACCAGAGAAGGACAGCATTGCAAGGTCTTCAAAGAGAGGAGTCATAGTGTGCACCTGCGGCAGAGTGCTTGCTGAGTATTTCACAGTATCAGCCTGCCACCACCGCTGCCGCCTCCTCCTCCTTTAAAAAAAAAAGTGTTATTCATTTTGTATACAGCACTCTGCCTGGATGACAGAAGAGGACATTAGATCACATTATAGATGGTTGTAAGCCATTGTGTGGTTGCTGGGAATTGAATTCATGACCTCTGACCCCCCTCTGCAGCCCTGTAGCCAGGGACTCAGCAGGGAGCAGGGCGTGTGGCCACCACACCTGCTTTGATGTAAACTCACTTTCCCAGTTGAGAGGTTCTGGCTCCTGGAAGTCTGTTAGCTAGGGATTCAGTGTCTCAGTAAGTATGCCTTTTATTATCTGTGAGAGAATGGCTGTTACAGAGATGTGGCCTGAGCAGTGGCTGGATCCCAACATTACCCTAATAGAAATGGTTTTTAACCTAAGCATGAGTTGTTCCTTCCAGACCTCATGAGTACTGTCTTTTCTGTGTTGCTTTCTGTTGAATTCTGGTTTTCCACATTCCATCAGAATGAACCACTTGACTCTGTTTATAGGATTCAGAGGCTTCTTTGTTTCACAGCTCAGAAGTTCTTACATATCTCTGCCATGAGCCAGTTTCAAACACCTATGAAGCATGTAGTCAATTTATAACAGCAGCGTGCCCACTCTCAGTATAATTACTCTTACTAGTTTTCCTGTGGCTATGACAAAATACCTGGCGTGGTTGGAGGAGATGCGGTGGACTCATGTCAGGGAGGGCATGGCGGCAGGTGCGTGATGTGGCTAGGTGGAGCTGCAGCCAGGGGAGCAGAGGGGATGGTGCTGATGCTTGGCTAACTCACTTTTTAAAGTTTAGTCCAGGACCCCATCCCATGGGGTGCTAACGCCCATATTCAGGATGGGCCTTCCTTGTTTGGCTGAACCTCTTTGGAAACGCCGGTCATACACGACCATAGGTTTTCCTCCTCTGTGATGCATTATCTAGTCAACACTGAAGATTACCCACCACAGTGCACTTCTTAAGTCAGAAGGGAAACTCTGCATTAGAAACAGATAAGCAGAAAGAATATGGTGGCATACACCCGAAATCCTGTTACTGAGTAGGCTGAGGTAGAAGACTTGAGAGTTTGCAGCCAGCTTATGTTACATTGCGAGAGACTGAGGAAGGGAGAGAGGGAGGGAAACCTAAGGAAATTCTGGTCACTCATCAATATATGGAAAGATATTCAAACTTCCTACAAATAAGGAAGTATAGATTTAAAATTGAACATACTGTGTTCATGACAGTCATGGTCGTTTTTTTTTTTTTTTAAATAAATGGAATAGTGAGAGTTGGCAGTAAGACAATAGATATATCCCCATATAGAGATAATGGGCTTTATCTTTGTTTTCTTAGCAGTGTTAGGGACCAGACCGAGGGTTTTGTACATAGTAGGCAAGTACTGCCCCACTAGACTGCATTTTTGACTTTATACATCCATCTTTTTAAAAAGTCATGACCAGCTATATGTCCTGTGTAGGCTTAAGTCATGTGGTGTACATGTGGTATCAACTTGATATTTAAGGGATAATAAAGCATGACTGAGAGCCAGGTGTGGGGTGCATGCCTTTAATTCCAGCACTCAGAGGCAGGTGGATCTCTGCGAGTTTGAGGCCAGCCTGTTATAAAGCGAGTCCAGGACAGCCAGGGCCATTACACGGAGAAAACCTGTCTCAAAAAAACAAAAACAAAAAAGGTGACTGACTGAGATAGTAATTATAGCTTTATGAACTCTAATTATATGTAGCATGGCTTGCTTTCATTGAGTATGTCTTTTTTTTTTGGTTTTCCGAGACAGGGTTTCTCTGTGTAGCCTTGGCCATCCTGGACTCACTTTGTAGACCAGGCTGGCCTCAAACTCACAGTGATCTGCCTGCCTCTGCCTCCCGAGTGCTGGGATTAAAGGCGTGTGCCGCCACGCCCAGCCCCATTGAGTATGTCTTGAAGGCTCACTCTTAAAAGTTACCATACTCGCAGGCATCCGCAGCACATCGTTTTGTCGTTGCTACAGCCCTGTGATGTGGCCATCTTTAATCTCCATTTTGTAGATTTGGATACCTACACCTGAGTAGTTAAATAATTTGATTATTGGGGCTGACGAGATAGCTCAGTGGCTAAGGGCTCTTACTGTTCTTGTAAAGGGCCCATGTTCAATTCCCAGAACCTGCGTGCCCGCTAACCATGTGTAACTACAGGCATGGGCATCTGATGCACCAGGTACGTGTACATTGTAGCTAAAAACCCCATACACATAAAAATTTTTGATTGTGTTCATTCAGTGAGTGTTAAAAGCCTAAATATAGCAGCAGAACTGTGACCTCCGCAGTGTGTTATTAGTTTAAATGCTTTGATTCTGAAACCCAGCGTGCTTCATATTTCTTTTACAATGGCTTCATAATTTATATTATTATTTAAAAATTTAATTTCTTCATTTCTTTTGGATCTGATAAAGTATACACATTAATGGAAAAATCTTTTACTTTTCCCCCAGAGGATCTGAAGAGGCAAAACGCAGTGTTGCAAGCCGCACAGGATGATCTGGGTCACCTTCGGACACAGCTGTGGGAGGCCCAGGCAGAGATGGAGAACATTAAGGCCGTTGCCCACCGTCTCTGAAAACACCAAGCAGGAAGCTATAGATGAAGTGAAGAGGCAGTGGGCCGAGGAAGTTGCCTCGCTTCAGGCTGTCATGAAAGGTAAAGACGAAGATCAGCTTCAGGCTTTCTAAGGTCAACAAATTCTGTTGGCTTTAAAATGCATTTTGTGGCCACAATGACCAGACAGTCATGGCGCACACCTGTAATCCCCGCGCTCGGGAGGCAGAGGCAGGAAGATCTCTGTGAGTTCTAGGCCGGCCTGGTCTACAGAGTGAGTTCCAGGACAGCCAGGGCTAAAGAGAAACTCTGAGAAACCCTGTCTTAAAACCCCCCTCCCAACAAAAAACCCCACAAACAAACAACAAACAAAAACAAAAGCCCTCCTTCCCCCAAAAAGAATTTTGTGTTTATTTGTGGCTTTATGTACTGTCATCTTTTTTTTTTTTTTTAAACTATTTTATTTATTTATTTATTTATTTATTTATTTATTTATTTATTTATTATTGTGTATACAGTGCAGGTGTACATGCAGGCCAGAAGAAGGCATCAGCTCACATTATAGATGGTCATGTGCCACCATGTGGTTGCTGGGAATTGAACTCAGGACCTCTCGAGGAGCAGTCAGTGCCCTTAACCTTTGTGCCATCTCTCCAGCCCTGTACTGTCATCTTCAAGATGTCAGATGGAAGGGAAAGCGGAGGTGTTGCCATAGGCACTTGACTAGTGTCTTTAATGAAGACTCAGATAATGTACTAAATGAGGTTGTAGTTACTTGGGAGATTTAAACCAGGCTTTAAACACTGAGTTTTATTTGTTTAGATTTTTAAATATTATGCATATTTGTATGTGAACTCTTTGTTTGGTGGGCAAGAATGTCCTTAAGGCTAGAATGGCTTTATGGGGCATCCCGCCAGTGACCCTGGTCTGAAGGGCGTGTAACAGTGTGTGTAGCAGTGTGTGCAGCTTCTCTCCTCTCAGCACAGTGTTGCATTACGTCTTCCATTTCTGAGAATGAAATAAGGTGTTACCAGTACATTAACCTTTGGGATCTTGGAATTAGTTCATATGTACAAGTGTGAACTAATAGTAACTGCCCTATACCAAGTAGCGTTTGCTTTTTAAAACAAAACAAAACAAAAACCCATAATATTCTTTGAGAGGAAGCAAACAAGGCTACTACCTCTGTTTCTGAGTCTGTAGCTCTCACTAAGGGCTACTCTAATCTCATGTAATAAGTCTGAATATATTGCTTTATCTTTATAAGAATTATTTTTTCTCATAAGAATCATCAACTCTATCTGAGGGTAAGCTAGTGATGATCTTGACAGGTCTGTTACCCTACTCAAATCCTAGACTTTCCTAGCTGTCTGCTTCTTTATAGTTAACACACGTTCTTTAAAATGTAAGCTTTGCTTCATGAAAAATGTTTATACCTCCTCTAGTCTACATTAGAAAGGGACAATATTTCTAGAAATCTTCATGTTATATTTTCCTCAAACTTCGTTGGCCAAGTATGTGGTCACCTTTAACTGTAAGGAAATTGAAATGTGGTTTTAAGTCTCTCTGTTCAGTTTTATGCTGTGAGGCAAGGGATCCTACTAAGCTACTCACTCAGCCTCCAAGTGTCGTGTTTACACGGGCATTGTAAATTCCCAAAGGTTGGTTTTGTTAGTTAGGAAGAATGAATAAAAATTAGGTCTGGGGAGACGGCTCAGTGGTTAAGAGCACCTTTTGCCTTTGTAAGGATCTGGGCTCAGTTGCCAGCACGTACAGGATGGTTCACAACTGCCTGTAACTACAGCTCCAGGGCCATTGCCACCCTCTTCTCGCCTCTGCAGGCAACAGAGATGCACATACTGCAGTGCGTACATGCAGGCGACACTCAAAACATATTTAAAATAAAAATAAATAAAACTTTAAAGAATAAGAATAGTAGGGCTGGAGAGATGGCTCATCCGTTAAGAGTACTAACTGCTCTTCCAGAGGTCATGAGTTCAATTCCCAGCAACCACATAGTGGCTCACAACCATCTATGATGTGATCTGAGGCCCTCTTCTGGCCTGCAGGCATACACGCAGGCAGAGCACTGTACACATAATAAATAAATAAATAAATCTTGAAAAAAAAAAGAGTAGAATTTAATGGGCTACCAGTAATACCTGTTAGATGATCTTTCAAGACTGTATTTAAAGGAAGCTATTTTATAAAGATGTTATAGAATTTGTCTCAATTTAGAATTTTAGGTTTTAGTAAAAAAAATCTCAGAAATAATACGTATTTTCTTGCATGTTCACATAGTTATATGTTGTATTTCTTTTGGGAGCCACAGTCTAGTGTTAAAGAGCATGGATTTGAGAGTGGAGCTTCAATGAGAATTGAAAGCTCCACTCTGAACTGTCTCTGGGTTTTCCTATCAGACAGCACAGGGCAGGTCTATTACGAACGAAGATCAGTGACGATGACGTCAGACAGCACAGGGGCAGGTCTAACACGGAGATCAGTGACGATGACGTCAGACAGCACAGTCAAGGTCTACAACACGGAGATCAGTGACGATGACGTCAGGCAGCACGGGCAAGGTCTAAACGGAGATCAGTGACGATGACGTCAGACAGCACAGGGCAGGTCTAACACGGAGATCAGTGACGATGACGTCAGACAGCACAGGGCAGGTCTACACGGAGATCAGTGACGATGACGTCAGGCAGCACAGGGCAGGTCTAACACGGAGATCAGTGACGATGACGTCAGGCAGCACAGGGCAGGTCTAACACGGAGATCAGTGACGATGACGTCAGACAGCACAGGGCAGGTCTAACACGGAGATCAGTGACGATGACGTCAGACAGCACAGGGCAGGTCTAACACGGAGATCAGTGACGATGACGTCAGACAGCACAGGTCAGGTCTAACACGGAGATCAGTGACGATGACGTCAGGCAGCACAGGGCAGGTCTAACACGGAGATCAGTGACGATGACGTCAGACAGCACAGGGCAGGTCTAACACGGAGATCAGTGACGATGACGTCAGACAGCACAGGGCAGTCCTAACATGGAGATCAGTGACAATGAGGTTGAAGTGCTGAAACTTTACTCATAATAAGGACTAGAATTTTTTATTTCTAAAAATTTGTCTCCAGCTTTTTACATAACTTAAAACCTTTCAGTGAACCAGATATTTGCTTGATAATGCTCAGACATGGAACATATGATGTTTTGTAGAGACAGTTCGTGACTATGAGCACCAGTTCCACCTGAGGCTGGAGCAGGAGCGAGCACAGTGGGCACAGTATCGAGAGTCTGCAGATCGGGAAATAGCTGATTTAAGAAGAAGGTTGTCTGAAGGTCAAGAGGAAGAAAATTTAGAAAACGAAATGAAAAAGGTATGCAGGAGCACATTGACTCACAGACTCATTTGAGTCTAAAAGCAGTGTTTAAAGCATCACCACAGACCGGGAGGTTGATGCTGTGCTTTCCTTCTGCTGAGGAGTTCCTTAGGGCCTAGGCAGCTCTTCCCCTCCACAGTGCACATGGCCGACTGCCTGCTGCCTTCAGATCTCAGCGAGGTGCCGTCTCAGGAGGCTTTTCGTACCTCTCCGTTTAAGATTGTAACCTACCTGCCTCGTCCCCGAGCTTCCAGAACTCTCCTGATTTTCTCTACTCTGCTTCAGATTTTTCTTTGCACAGTATATTTCCTCATAAAACAAGAGTTTCACCTTTACTGTTTGTTTACTGCCTTTTTCTGCTCACTATTTTATGCACTAAGGGCATAGGCTGGCATCTAGCACATGGTGCCCAGTGAATTCATGTTGGATGGGAGCTGTGTATTACTGTGTCTAAACAGTATTTTATAACAACACTTGGTAATTTCCTTTTTCCCCCCAGCATACCTTGGCTTTTATGGCGTATGCTCTATGTATTAGGCCTAAAAAATACCATACAATGCCTTGACACAGTCAACTAAATGAAAGAGTTGTTTTCTTTTTTAGAACATTAAAAACAGTATTTATTTATTTTGTACGCGGATGTGTGTGCACATGAGCATTACAGCAAGTGTGTGGATGTCGTTTCAAACCAACTTTCAGGAGTTGGTTGTCATCTTCCACCATGTAGCTTCTGACTCAGGTGATCAGGTTCATGTTGATGGGATCAGGTTGAGCCAGCTGATTGACTGTCATTGAGAACACTTAAACAACATTTAAATAGTTTGATTACAGAAAAGTATTTTGTGAATTTATAATGCATACATATTTTTAAGACATAAATTTAAAATTAAGTTTTCCTTTAAGGTTATTAATGATCTTTGGCTACTAGTCCTTGTTCAGTTCTTTATATAAATGTATATTATTATTTCCACAATTACTATTCTTTGCCATTAAAAAACGTTAACCTTTAAACTAAAAATATTTATTTTTATAACATTTATTTTGTGTGCATGTGCGTGTGTGCGCGCACGTGTGTGCGTGTGTGCGTGCGTGTGTGTGTGCGTGTGTACGTGTGTGTGCGTGCGTGTGTGCATGAGTGTGTGTGCGTGTGTACGTGTGCGTGTGTGTGCGTGTGTGCATGAGTGTGTACGTGTGCGTGTGTGCGCGTGTGCGTGTGTGTGCGTGTGTGTGCGTGTGTGCGCATGTGTGCGTGTGTGTGTGTGTGCGCATGTGTACGTGTGTGCGTGTGTGTGTGCATGTGTGCGCGTGTGTGCGTGTGTGTGTACGCGTGTGTGTACGTGTGTGTGTGCGCACGTGTGTGCGCGTGTGTGTGCGTGTGTGTGCGTGTGTGTGCGCACGTGTGTGCGTGTGATGCTAGATGTGCATGTCAAGAGTCTTCCTCTTCATTTTCTACCTCTCTATTTTTTTAAATCTGTTTTTTAACTAAATTTTTATGCTATATTTTGGTTATATTTTCCCTCCCCTAGCTCCTCCCAGGTCCTCCTCACCCCACTCCCCACCAACACTTAATGCTTTTTCTCTCTTTCTCAAAAACAAAACAAACAAAAACCCAAAATGAAAATCAAACAAAAAGGCAAGACAACAAAAAACACTAAAAGCACACAAAAGAGCACGGAGTCTGTTTTGTGCTTACCTACTCCTGGGCATGAGACCTGCCGTGAAATATGGCTGACCTACCAGATGACACGCTAGTGGAAAGGTGATGTCCTCTCGCCAGCAGGTACCAGGTGCAGACAGCATCATGGTTGGGGTGAGACTTGGTGTCCACTTCTTCTCCCTGCTGGAATTTTGTCTTCTTTGAACTTGCGCAGGTTATTTGTGTGCTGACTGTCAGTCTCCGTGTGTTCTTATGTGCACCAGCCCTGTTATGTGTGGAAGATGTTGTTTCCTTAGGGTCAACCACTGTATCTTGCTCTTACAATCTTTCTGCATAGTCCCCTGAGGTTTGAGGTGCAGGGTTTGATGAAGACATTCCATTTAGTGCTGAGCGCTTCAGTCTTTGCCCATCGTCCAGTTGTGGGTCTTTGTGTTAATAATCCTCTACTGAAAGATCAAGCTTCTCTGATGTGGGTTGAGTGACGCACTGTTCTGTGGATATAGCAATATGTTATTAGGAGTTATTTTATGGCTGGGTTCCTTTAGCAGAATATTGTTTCCCCCTAGGCCCATGACCCATTAGTTCCAGGTTCTTGGCCACTTTAGCAGTGTCAGGTATAGGTCCCATCTAAAATGGAATGGTGTGGGGTAGTGGTTGATTGCTCCCACAGCATTTGGCCCACTGTTGCACCAGTATCTTGGAGACAGGTTGCTGGTTTTTGTTGTTGTTGCTTAAGATTTATCTTTTAGCTGGGTGGTAGCGGTGCCCGCCTATAGTCCCAGCACTTGGGGAGGCAGAGGCAGGCAGATCTCTGTAAATTCGATGCCAGCAGGGTCTACAGAGCCAGTTCTAAGACAGCCAAGGCTATAAAGAGATACCCTGTCTTGAAAAATGTTAAAAGAGAGAGAGAGACAGAGACAGAGAAAGATTCATCTCTAAGGCTTTGGTCTCCATCTACTTTCTTTTCTTTTTCTTTCTGTTTTGAGACAGGGCCTTTTCATCCTTGACTGTTCTGAAACTTTATGTAGACCAGGCTGGCTTTGAAAGTCACCCAAATAAAGGCATGAGTCACCACATTGGAACCTTAGGTTTTGAGACAAGGTTTCTCACTGCACACTGCTTGGACTAACTAAGCCAGCATACTCCTAGCGTCCTTCTGCCTCTGCATCTTCCCCGCGCTGCCGTCTCATGTGCGTGTGGCTACAGGTGGCTTTCTGCGTGGTCACACGTGGCTTTCTGCGTGGTTACACATGGCTTTTCTGCGTGGTTACACGTGGCTTTCTGCGTGGGTTACATGTGACTTTCTGCACGGCTCTGAACTCAGGCCCTCATGCTGCTTGTGCAGTGCACACTGTGCTGACGTGTCATCTCCTAGGTCCTCCCTACATTTTATTTTAGGGTTTAAATTTTTTTTTTTGTTTTGTTGTTTGCGTGCATGTCTCTGTAAGGCACGTACATATGAGTGCAGGTGTCCACAGAAGCCTGAGCTATCAGGTCCCCTGGAGCTAGAGTTGCAGGTGGTGAGAGCCGCCTGATGTAGGCGCTGGCAGTCAAACTTGGGTCCTCTGCAAGAGCAATACATGCTTTTCACCTCTGAGCCCGAATTTTATTTTTTAACATTTTTTTTTGTTAACTATAAATATGTATGAATTATGTACTATTTTAGTATACTCCAAGCCCAGCTTTCTTAACATTTCACCATATAATATGTTATATTTGTTAGACTTAACAAACTAATAGCAATTCATCATTATTAGCAAAGGTTTGTCTTTTGTATTCAGATTGTATTAATTTTCACTCATTGTCCCCCCCACCCCACTCTACCCCCTCACCCCAGACCCCTCATTTTCCTTCCTGTTTGAGACTTCCATCCAGGAAATCACCCTACATTTAGGCATGCAGTCACACAGTTGTAGGCTTGCCTTGGCTGTAACAGCTTTCAAATTTTCTTTTGATTTTAGTTATGTTTCTGTTTCTTTGTATTATTATTGTATGTGTGTGTGATGTGTATGTATGTATTCAGACATGCATGTAGAGGCCAGAGAGCAACTTGAGGGAGTCAGTTCTCTCTCCTCACTGGATTCTGGGGTTTGAACTCAGGCCATCAGGTGTGCACAGCTGGTGCTCTTATCCCCTGGCCCTTTCACTGGCTGTACTTAGTGCCACCTTTAATGAGCTCTTTAAAACATTGTTCATATGATACCCAGAACTGGAAATTATGACGTCTTTGGCATTAGTAAGTATGATACATGCTTTTTTTCCTCCCCTGCCTGCTGATTTTTGTAGAGATACCTTAGTAGGTATCTCAAACAAGCCTTGACTGTGAAGATGTTTTTAGCTAAATGTCTTTTCCGGACAGAATGTAGTTCAACACAGAATAAATAGATTTTGTAAGGATCAGGAAACAAAGTGATTCCGAAGCTCTCTTAAATTTTTTTTTTGTGTGTGTGTGTGTGGGGAGGGGATAATATTCTTCACATTAGTCAATGTGTGTTATTTCTCTATTTTGAACAACTTAGGATAAGTTTGAACTTGTTTATATTAGGTAAATAAAGTTAATTTTTATTAGTAGCAGGAGTTCCAACTTCCTGAGTTTTTACCCTTTTTGTTTACTTATTTTATTTAGTTTGTCCCTCACACTATGGACGGCCTAGAACTTGCTGTGTTGGCCAGGCTGGCTTCAAAGTCACAGAGATCCACCTACCTCTGCCTCCTGACTGCTGGGACTAAATGTGTTTAATTTTGCTTTTTGAGACATAATCACAGTCTGTAGCTCTGGCTGACCTAGACCTGATAATGTAGACAGGGTGCGTTCCTCTTGAGTGGGTCCTCTTGCCTCTGCCTCCAGAGGGTACACCTAGCTCTTGATTCTGTTGGTCATAAGTGAGTGAAGAACTCAGTGAAGAAGTCAGATATGTTACAGTGAATCTTTTTCTGTTATTAAATTCTGAGTGAAATATTTGGGAAAACCATAATTATGCATTGACATTCCCACTAATAAACTATTTAAAATCAGAATTGACCCTGGAAGCTGGAGTTAGAGGCAGAGCCACCTAATGTGGGTGCTAGGAACTGAACTTGGGTCCTCTGGAAGAGCGGTCCATGCTCTTAAGTGCTGAGCCATGTCCCTAGCCCACACAATTGAGCTATATTCTGCTGTAAAGAAGAACACACATGCTCTTTGCTGGAACCTAGGACCGAATGTCATCAGATATCATCCACAGCACACTGCACTGTGCCATCTCACTGGAGTCAGGGGTCGTCCACAGCACACTGCACTGTGTCATCTCACTGGAGTCAGGGGTCGTCCACAGCACACTGCACTGTGCCATCTCACTGGAGTCAGGTGTCGTCCACAGCACACTGCACTGTGCCATCTCACTGGAGTCAGGTGTCGTCCACAGCACACTGCACTGTGTCATCTCACTGGAGTCAGGTGTCGTCCACAGCACACTGCACTGTGCCTTCTCACTGGAGTCAGGTGTCATCCATAGCACACTGCACTGTGCCATCTCACTGGAGTCAGGTGTCGTCCACAGCACACTGCACTGTGCCATCTCACTGGAGTCAGGTGTCGTCCACAGCACACTGCACTGTGCCATCTCACTGGAGTCAGGTGTCGTCCACAGCACACTGCACTGTGCCATCTCACTGGAGTCAGGTGTCGTCCACAGCACACTGCACTGTGCCATCTCACTGGAGTCAGGGGTCGTCCACAGCACACTGCACTGTGCCATCTCACTGGAGTCAGGTGTCGTCCACAGCACACTGCACTGTGCCATCTCACTGGAGTCAGGTGTCGTCCACAGCACACTGCACTGTGCCATCTCACTGGAGTCAGGTGTCGTCCACAGCACACTGCACTGTGCCATCTCACTGGAGTCAGGTGTCGTCCACAGCACACTGCACTGTGCCATCTCACTGGAGTCAGGGGTCGTCCACAGCACACTGCACTGTGCCATCTCACTGGAGTCAGGGGTCGTCCACAGCACACTGCACTGTGCCATCTCACTGGAGTCAGGGCGTGTGTGTTTTTGAAGGACAAGGAAAATGATGTGGGTGAAGGGACCCGGAACGAGGAGAGTGAAACAAGAGCATGTGGGTTGGTGTTAGTCTACTCACGTACATGGTAAGATGGGAGAAATACAGTTTTGAAGCTCATTATTTTGTAAATATAACGAATACATGCTAATAAAATTCAAAGAAAAAAACTTGAAGAAAATGAGAATTGGTATTCCATTTTATGAATGCTAATGAAGCGTGTGGTAAAGTTGTTGTACTAATTTCAGCAAATGGGTGAACTGTAGTTTCTTAGAAAAGCCCTTAATTAGTAAGGTGTTGCGTGTTGTTCTTTGTAATCCCAGGCCCAGGAGGATGCTGAGAAGCTTCGTTCTGTTGTGATGCCCATGGAGAAGGAAATTGCAGCCCTGAAAGATAAGCTGACAGAAGCTGAAGACAAGATCAAAGAGCTCGAGGCCGCAAAGGTTGTGACCTGGTTTACTCATCGGCTCCCGCCAGGGGCAAGCTCAGGGCCACTTAAGTAGTGGTGGGAAAGCATTTGCTCATGCATCTTTTTTTTTTTTTTTTTTTTTTTTTTTTTTTTTTTTGGTTTTTCGAGACAGGGTTTCTCCGTGTAGCCTTGGCCATCCTGGACTCACTTTGTAGACCAGGCTGGCTTCGAACTCACAGCAATCCGCCTGCCTCTGCCTCCCGAGTGCTGGGATTAAAGGCATGCGCCACCACGCCCGGCTCATGCATCTTTTTTATTCTTCAAATTTTTTGGTTTTTCAAGACAGGGTTTTCCTGTTACACAGAGCCCTGGCTGTCCTGGACTCTTTCTGTAGACCAGGCTGGCCTCTAAGTCACAGAGATCCGCCTGCCTCTGCCTTACAAGTGCTAAGATTAAAGGTGTGCGCCACCACGCCTGCCTGGTCATGTATCTTAAAAATCTAGTGTTTGTTTTAAAATCAGAAAATGAAAACCAACAGGCTCTGGTAATTTGGCCTTTGTTTATATAAACCGTCAGTGATGATACCTCATCATGAATGAGAACTTATATCCAATTATTCATTTTATCCAAGTGAGATTCAACTTGAAATTTCCCTTTCTTTTCTTTTCGAGACAGGGTTTCTCTGTGTGGCATTGACAGTCCTGGACTCCCTTTGTAGACCAGGCTGGAGTTGAACTCACCGCGATCTGCCTGCCTCTGCCTTCCTGAGTGCTGGGACTACAGGCGTGTTCCAATATGTTCAGTGTAACAAGTCATCTTTATTGCTTGGTTTTCCTAAGACAGGGTTTCATGTAGCCCAGCTTGGCCTTGCCCTTGCTGTGGAGATCAGATCCAGGGCTTTAGGGTGAGCGCTCTGACAAATGAGCCACATTTCTAGCCTTTGTTTTGTTTTGTTTTACCTAGGGAAAAAGCTGTTTCTAGTTGACTGCTTCCTTACTGTAGCTGCAGGAGATCTTTAGAGAAGATGCACGTCCTGTTGGCTATACACAGTATGGCTGGGGTGTGGGTCCGTGGTGCAGTGCCTGTCTAGTGCGCTCACGGCCAAGAGTTTGATCCTCAGCACTGCGTGAGCTGAGCACACTGACGAGAGCGTCATGGAGATGGGTGCCGTTTGGGGTGCAGAGACAAGAGCATGTGAAGTTCAGGGCCGTCTTCAGTCCCATTGTGAATTTGGGGCCTGAGTTACACAGGGTGCTGCTGCTAAAAAGCCAAACCAAACCAAAAAAGGGTGTGGAAGTATTAATGGGGTGCTAAAATTTTTATATCTGCTTTTAGTGCTGGAGTTTGAACCTGGGTCCTCATTGAAGCATGCTAGCAAGTGCTCTACCACTGAGAAAATGCTTAAGTAATGAAAGGGAATAAGAGATTAGGGGCCTGGAGTGACTTCTCAGCAGTTAAGAGCACTGGCAGCTCTTCAGAAAACCAGGTTCCGTCCCCAGCACCCACATGGCAGCTCACAACTGTCTGTAGCTCCAGTTCCAGGGGATTTGACGCCCTCAGGCATATGTGCAGGCAAACACTAGTGCGCATAAAACTTAAGGACATCATGAAAGAAAGGAAGAAAGAAAGAAAGGCGATTAGAGATGTAGCTAAGTGGTGGAGTTCTGGCACTTGTCTAGTGTGCGTGAGAGCCTGGCTTTGATCTTCAGTACTAAAAGCACTAAAGGAAAAGAGTGGGGTGGGGCGTTGTCTGGAGAGGTGGCTCAGAGGTTAAGAGCACTGCCTGCTCTTCCAGGGGTTCTGAGTTCAATTCCCAGCAACCACATGGTGGCTGACAACCATCTGTAATGAGATCTGATGCCCTCTTCTAGCCTGCAGGTGTACATGCAGATAGAGCACTGTATACATAGTAAATAAATAAATCTTAAAAAAAGAAAGTGTGGTCAGTAAGATGGTATGGCAGATAAACTTGCCTGTCATCAAGCCTGATGACCTGTGTTTGATCTCTGCTGTCGACGTGGTGAAAAGGAGAACTGACTCCCACAGTTGTGTTTTCACCTGTGTGCCAGTGAGCGCGCTCTCTCTCTCTCTCTCTCTCTCTCTCTCTCTCTCTCTCTCTCTCTCTCTCTCTCTCTCTCTCTCTCTCTGTGTGTGTGTGTGTGTGTGTGTGTGTGTGTGTGTGTGTGTAGAAATGTTTGAAAATACGTCTGAGAAGAAGATGTGCAAAGAATGTAGGAGCTAAGTAAGAGCAGGGGAGCAGGTGGGCTGCTGACTCCTGGCCTTGGCAGGTCTGTTGACTGCCTTACAAGGGTATTATGAGGCACATTCAAATTAGAACTTATAACTGCTTCAGGTAGTGCATGGGGAAAAGTTCTAGTATTTCCAGATACATCATGTTTTATTCTAACACTAATGTGTTTTTAATAAAAATATTTATCTTTTTCTTCTGTATCCTAAATTAAAGTGAGGTCATAAAATATCATGTTTCAAAGAATTAGTGTTATATGGGTGCAATACTCTGCTCACAGGTTTTTTTTTATAATAAAATATCTAAATATGGGGGAAATGATGGAAAAATAAATCACAAAATACTTAGGGTGGGCCTGGGAATGGTGGTGCACACCTTTAATTCTAGCACTTGGGAGGCAGAGACACTGTGAGTTCAAGGCCAGCCTGGTCTACAAAGTGAGTCCAGGACAGTCAAAACTACACAGAGAAACCCTGTCTCGAAAAATGAGAGAGAGAGAGAGAGAGAGAGAGAGAGAGAGAGAGAGAGAGAGAGAGAGAGAGAGAGAGAAATTTGTGAAGAAAAAAGTCAGAAAAATGCAAATAGCTGAAATCAGAAGTGGGGCATGACTACTGACATAAAAATAGTAGATACTATAAATAGTGTCATACCAGTAAATTTGGAAAAAGATTTTTAAAAGTATGCTGGTAAATGCTAGTAATCCTTGCTCTTTGGAAGTAGTGGGATAAGAATTGAACTATCAAGGTCAGCATGAACTAGTGAGGAAGGCCTTTTTGTAAAACAAAATAAGACTAATTATTGTAAAGGGCAAAACAGTTTTCCTCAAGATAAAGTAGGGACGTTAAAACAGTAATCATTACAGAATCTAGAGCCAAAAATCTTTTTGGTGTGTGGTATATGCATGCATGTTATGGGTTTGTTTGGTGTATGTGCACTCAGGAAGCCGAGCCATGCAAATCTCTGAGTTTGAGGGCATCCTGATGTAATCTGTGTATTGTAGGACAGCCAGGGCTACATAGAGAAACCAAAAATAAATAAAGTTTAGCCACAACAGGAATCAGGAAAATGCAAACAAAAGTAGGATTCTATTTTAGTCTAACAAGTCTATAGAGCAGATTTGTTGTACGGGCGCATGTGCGCGTGCGCGTGTCTCTTGTAGGGTCACATTGTGTAGCCCTAGCTATCCCGGAACTTGCTATGTAGACCAGGCTGGTCTGGAGCTCACAGAGAGGTCCACAGTGCCTTTGCTTCAAGAGTGCCGCGATTACAGGCATGCGCCATCGTGCCTGCCCCTCCATGTGGCTTTGATTTGGGTTGTTGACGAATGTAGAATTCAAGTTGTTTCTCATGCTGTGCCGCTACGTCAGCACCCTCCTAGAGTTAGTAATAACTTTCAGACGTTAGAAATTCATCAATTTTTTAATTCAAAGAAGAGTTTACTCTAAGAAGTAATGCGTAGTAGAAGCCATGGTTATAAACCAACCTTGTTTTAGCTGCCATATTGACTGCGTTACTGTCGCCTGGTGACAGGTGTTGAAGAAAACGCCATGCTGGCCAGTTGTCAGCTTCCAGCAAAGCACTAAGCTGTAGTAAGTGATTATGTCAGTCTCTGACATTTGATTTAGGAGTAAAGGTTACTGAGACCAGATGAGCAAGCTATTTTAAACTCGAAAAAGACCTTGGATTTGAAACAAGGTGTAACCATTTGAAAATGCTGAAGGTTACCCGTACATATTAAGTTTAGGATACAGTTTATAGGACAGGATAAAACAATATTTATACCCTGCATATTTTTGTTTGTTTGTTTTTCAAGACAGGGTTTCTCTGTGTAACTGCCTTAGCTGACCAGGCTGGCCCGAAACTCACAGAAATCCACCTGCTTCTGCCTCATGAGTGCTAGGATGCACACCATGCCCAGTTTTTTTTTAATTGAGTAGTATTGCATCTTATTTTGATTGTGCCTGTTTCAGTTATTTAGTCTGTTTTGTTACCAGTCTAAGTATTACAACAGAAAATATATTATGAAAAGATAGAATTTAACTTTTTTTCTGTGCCTGCATTCAAGTTTGTGTGATTTTGATGAGACTAAGTTATTTTTCATATCATGACTTTCTCTCTTTTGAAAAAAAAAAATGTAACGGCTGTGATGCACAGATGGAGGTCAGAGGCCAGCTGTAACGGCCGTGATGCACAGGTGGAGGTCAGAGGCCAGCTGTAACGGCCGCGATGCACAGGTGGAGGTCAGAGGCCAGCTGTAACGGCCGTGATGCACAGGTGGAGGTCAGAGGCCAGCTGTAACGGCCGTGATGCACAGGTGGAGGTCAGAGGCCAGCTGTAACGGCCGTGATGCACAGGTGGAGGTCAGAGGCCAGCTGTAACGGCCGTGATGCACAGGTGGAGGTCAGAGGCCAGCTGTAATGGCCGTGATGCACAGGTGGAGGTCAGAGGCCAGCTGTAACAGCCGTGATGTACAGGTGGAGGTCAGAGGCCAGCTGTAACGGCCGTGATGCACAGGTGGAGGTCGGAGGCCAGCTGTAACGGCCGTGATGCACAGGTGGAGGTCAGAGGCCAGCTGTAACGGCCGTGATGCACAGGTGGAGGTCAGAGGCCAGCTGTAGGCGGATGGAACTCATCCAGTTTGTCTGGGCCAACCACCTTGAGATGCTGAGCCGTCTTGGTGCCCCGATGTTTTTAACTCCTATGAGTATATATTGATGAAAATTAGACCATTTAATACATGCAAGGCGGTTGGAATTACCTCCCAAGAAGTCAAAAGCCGTAAGAACATTATGCCATTTTATCTTACCTGAAAGAGGACAGGCATGAGACTGAGGAGAGGTAGAAGTCTGAGCTGGACTTAGTCTCTGGAACCTTCAGGGAGAAAACGGGTGTGCTGTGTGTATTTGTAATTTCAGCACTAGGGAAATGGAGCTGTGCAGATAGCTGGGGCCTGCTGGCCAACCACCCCAACACTAGGTAAGTTCTAGGTCAGTGACAGATCCCATCTCAAAAACAAAATAAAAATCCCCAGGTGGTTGGTGCATAAGGGACGCCACCTGTAGCTGTGTGATTTGCACAAATATGTGCTTTGTGTACCACATGTATATATACGCACTTGCATCCAAAAGTGCACATGTACATATATACACACACAAGCAAATCATAGTTGTGTTGCTGAAAAGGAGACCAAGCAAGCATATGTATGCATTGCTCTGTAAATGACAAGCTAGAAGTACTTATGTTTACTTTTACTTTATATATTTACTTAAGAGAATTATGGCTAGCGTCTCCCAATTCTGTTATTTTCTAAGTTTGTATCGTATTTTAAAGTTTAAAATGCAGCCATTGGTGTTTACCGTTTTTGCCATTCCTACGAGGGTTGTAAAGTTGAGTTTTCTACTTTCAGGTTAAGGAACTGAATCATTATCTGGAGGCTGAGAAGTCTTGTAGGACTGATTTGGAGATGTATGTAGCTGTTTTGAACACTCAGAAATCTGTTCTCCAGGAAGATGCCGAGAAATTGAGGAAAGAATTGCATGAAGGTAAATAAATATATGTTGTGTATATTTTTATTTTATTCCTAGAGAACTGTGTAAGTAAATTCATATTGATTAATAACAGCAACAAAGTCTAAGCCACCAATGCAGCATAGCATGTTAATGATTCAGTTTAAGCTTTATGGTCCATTTGAAAGTGCTGCTAAGGGAATTGGCATGGTTGGTAGCCTCTCCTCCCAGCACTACCACAGTAAGAACCTGACATGGCTGAAGTCTGGGCAGAAAAGCAATGAAGTCAGACATTTCCTGCTTGAAGAGCTGCACAGTCAGAGGGAATCACAAGGTGCGGGTGGTGGAAAGGCTCTCAGGTAGTCTCCTGCTTCCTAAGGAGGTAGCAGTGTGAGGTACAGGTGAGCTCTGAATTTAAAAAGCAACTGTCCTTGGTCGTGGTGGCTTACACCTGTAATCATTTTTTTTTTTTTAAGATTTATTTATTTATTCTGTATACAGTGCTCTGCCTGCATGAACAACTGCAGGCCAGAAGAGGCACCAGATCACAATATAAATGGTTGTGAGCCACCATGTGGTTGCTGGGAATTGAACTCCGGACCTCTGGTTGCTCTTAGCCTCTGAGCCACCTCCAGCCTTGTACTTGTAACCTTAACACCTGAGAATCTAAAGCAGAGGCATCCTCATTAGTCTGAGACCAGTTTGGACTCTGCCTCAAAAACAAAACAAACCAAAAAACCAGACACGGTTTGGAGAGATGGGTCAGCAGTTAAGAGCACTGCTGTCCTTCCAGAAGACCTGCTATAGAAACTTGGTGGGCAACTCACAGTTGCCTGTAACTCCTGCTCCTGGGGATCCAGGGTTCTCCTCAGAACTCAAATGCATATAATCATACCCCCTTATATACTAAGTGAAAATTTAAAGGAAAATACTTTGAAACTTTATGTCTTTTACTTTTAAAGATCATTTTTCTTTCCCTTCCTCCCTATAAATGAACCTTCTTGTAAATCTTACTCTTTCAAATTCTTAAAACAAAATAAAACAAATATAACATCTCCAAAACAAACCAAAAGAAAAGAATTATAAGGTTGAGTATGTGAGATACACGGTGATAATGGCTACTTCCTTGACACATCAATAACAAGACACAGGAACGCAGTTAGCAGCTGCAGTTTCAGGTCATAATGAGCATAGGTGAGTAAGGACGATGCTGGTGGTGCCAACACCTGGGTCTGGAGGCAGGAGAGCCACACGTGCAAGGTCAGCTTCAGTTGCTATTTATACAGTTAGAGTCCAGGCAGGACAGAGATCCTGATCCCCCACACCCCCAAAAGACACCTGTAGCAACTACACCAACCTATGAAAACAGTTGTGGTTTCTGTTGGTAATGGCTGTGGGAATAGTTATGCGCCTGCCATTTGTTGCCTGCATTTCATAAAAGTACAGTAGGAGGGAATATGAAGTTCAGCCAGGAGGATAGTGAAAAGTTGTAACTTTTAAAAAGAGCCAGAGCCAGGTGTGGTGGCGCACGTCTTTAATCGCAGCACTCGGGAGGCAGAGGCAGGTGGATCTCTGTGAGTTCTAGGCCAGCCTGGTTTACAAAGTGGGCCCAGGACAGCCAGGGCTACACAGAGAAACCCTGTCTCGAAAAACCAAAACCAAAACCAACAACAGAGAGAGAGAGAGAGAGAGAGAGAGAGAGAGAGAGAGAGAGAGAGAGAGAGAGAGAGAGAAAGCGGGGGGAGGGCAAACACTGCTGAGCTGTATCCACAGCCTTCTCTTATTATTTTCTTATACAAATAGATAAAATCTATTTTTTTTACATGTACATCTGCACACCAGAAGAGGGCATCAGATCACATTACAGATGGTTGTGAGCCACCATGTGGTTGCTGGGAATTGAACTCAGGACCTCTGGAAGAGCAGTCAGTGCTCTTAACCGCTGAGCCATCTCTCCAGCCCTCTATTTGAAATCTTATTAGAAACATGCTAGTATACAGGAGTTGGTTTGTGATGGTAAAATTTCATAGTAAATACTTTTACCAAATGCTGTGGAAAATAGAGATGGGACAATTTAGGGCTGTATAAGAGCTGGCTTTTCCTCCATGTAGTTGAAAACTGAAGTACATGCCTAGTGGATCACTGCATAAAGTGTTGTGAGATTGTCCCAGTCTTAGAGCAGGTTCTGACCTGTAGGAATAGTTTTCACCTGTGCTGTTGGAGTCAGAAGGACACCTACACTGTCAGTGGGTGTCCGAAAGAAGTTGTTTCAATTTGAATAAAATTAATTTAAAATATTAAATATTTAAGTTTGTGTCATAACTCATCTAAAAATAGTTTTAAACCATTGAGATTATGAAACCTTCTTACTATGTATGAAAAAAGCATCAAAAGATCTATTAAAATGAGGAAATAAAAAGAATAATTTCTGGTGGCTGAGTACTACTTGTCTAGCAAGCACAGTGCCCTGGATTTGGTCCTGAGCTCTGAAAAAATAAGCAATCAATACCAAACCAAACCACCAGTAATTTCCGTATCATGGGGTGGGCGAGATGACTCAATGGCCAAGCCTGGGGACCCGAGTTCTGTCTCCAGCATCCACATGGTAAGAAGAGACAGCTGACTTCTGCAGCTTGTCCTCAGACGTCCACATCCACATCGCCACACAGCCACACACACAAGATAACTAATTAAAATGCGATTTTAGGGCTGGAGAGATGGCTGAACAGTTAAGAGCACCTGGCTGCTCTTCCAAAGGACCCGGGTTCAATTCCCAGCACCCACATGGCAGCTCACAACTGTCTGTAACTTCAAGATCTGACACCCTCACACCAATGCACATAAATTGAAATTTGAATAAAATATTAAAAAAAAAAGCGATTTAAAAAAAAAGGAAAAATAAAGGATATCTTTGAAAGAAAAGAGATAGAAACTAAGAATCATATGGTAGCCTAAGCACAGGCCAGTCTCAGCTGGTTATTAGGTGTGCAGTCGCACCAGGTGGCTACCCTGCTGGGGTGGCTGAGATGATGAGAGGGCAGCTCTGCGTATCTTACTGATAGGTTTCTTTAAAACCAGAAACAGAAGAAAACAAAACAAGCCGGGTGGTGGTGCATGCCTTTAATTCTAGCACTTGGGTGGCAGAGGCAGGTGAATCTCTTGAGTTCAAGGCCAGCCCTGTCTACAGAGCTAGTTCTAGGACAGCCAGGGCTACACAAAGTAGCCTTGTCTTGAAAAACCAAAAGACAAAACAAATAGGGTACTTTAAAACCATTTTTGCAGGCAGAGGTTGCCCAGGCCGTTCTTGAAGTCTTGTGCTCCTTATGAACCAGGACTTCAGACTTTGGCTGGAAGACGTCATGCTTAAATGGTGCTTTTACATTTTATTCATAATATATGGTTGCTGCTTTCTGAAGTAGTTTTGATTTTTGAAGCGTGGAACATAGACCTATGGACGCAGCTAAGAGAATGTAAGCAAAGTGCCTGTGCAGGTGTGGCGGCACTCCTGGAATCTTGGGCTACATAGTGAGTCCGTCTCCTTCCCCTTTCTACCGTTGCACCCCCCCCCCCCCCCCCCCCCCCCCCCCCCCCCCCCGTAGTTCAGCATATTGGTGTACAAGGGACAATGGACAAAACGTGGTACTGGAGTAGTGGTTGTGGAGCAGGTATTAGAGACTTTAATTTGGGTTTTTTTAATTTAGGAAGTGAGGCTGGGGGTGGTGGTGCACACCTTTAATCACAGCACTTGGGAGGCAGATCTCTGTGAGTTCCAGGCCAGCCTGGTCTACAAAGATAGTTCCAGGACAGCCAGGGCTGCACAACTTAGGAAGCACAGAATTTGTTTGTCTGTCCCTTAAGGGCTTAGTTGAGCTCAGTGCTGTGGCAATAGTCCTCATATCCAGGTGTAGATTGCTCGTTGGTGTCAGTCAGTCATGAGGCAAACTCACAGAATAGAGCGCTGGCCAGACATGCAGTAGACCTGTGCTAGGGAAACCGCCTGCCGTCCAAGCGCAGTGTGTTGACTGTGGGTGCCCCTCCTCAGTCTGCCGCCTCCTGGAGCAAGAGCGACAGCAGCACCAGCAGCTGAGGCACACATGGCAGAAGGCCAACGACCAGTTCCTGCAGTCGCAGCGCCTGCTGATGAGAGACATGCAGCGAATGGAGCGTGTGCTGACGGCGGAGCAGCTCCGGCAAGTGGAAGAACTGAAGAAGAAAGATCAGGTAAGGACCTTTAGTTTTTATTTTAAATTGTATTTGTGTGGGGGTGGGTTGGGTTGATTTGTTTACTTTAGTGCACCCTGGATCAGGGGTCATAGATCCCTTGGAGTCACAGGTGGTTGTGAACTTCCTGATTTGGGTGTTGGAACCAAACTCAGGTCCTCTGGAAGAGCAGGAGACACTGAAATGCTGAGCCACCCCTCCAGCCCCAGATAGTTGTTCCTGAGGTCTCATTGTTAATAATAGTGCTCCCCTCTACAGTATATTGTGTATGTTGGAAGGAACCTAAGCTGGAGCCAGATGTTTTGTGACTATGTTTTTTCTTTTCTTTCTTTCTTTTGTTCTTTCTTTTATATTCTTTGTTTTTTGAGACAGGGTTTCCCTGTGTAGCCCTGGCTATCCTGGACTTGTTTTATAGACCAGGCTGGCCTCGAACTCACAGAGATCCACCTGCTGCTGCCCCCCCAAGTGCGAAGATTACAGGCATGCACCACCGTGTTTGGTGTGACTTTATTTTTTCAAAGTGACATTAAAAATACAATCACTGGGCTGGAGAGATGGCTCAGAGGTTAAGAGCACCATCTGCTCTTCCAAAGGTCCTGAGTTCAATTCCCAGAAACCACATGGTGGCTCACAACCATCTATAATGAGATTTGGTACTCTCTTCTGGTGTACATACAGGCAAAACACTGTATATATAATAAATAAACGAGTCTTAAAAAAAAATACAATCACTAAGGGTAGAGACTTTTTTAAAGTGGGGCAGCATCTGCCTAAAATGAGCAAGGCCCTTAGGTTCGACCCCCAATACCACAAATAAATGATAATAAAGTGTTGTATCACAAAACAACTACTGTATTTTCCAGCGTATAAGACAGCCCCCAACTTTAACTTTTCCAGTTAAAATATAGAGTTTGCAGATTGAGTCTGCTATGCAGGGTGCACATTGGAGCAGGGATAGTCTAGCCAGTATATTCCAGATGCTATATTTTAATGGGAAAAGTTAACGTTGGGGGTCGTCTTATATGCTGGAAAATATGGTATCTGACAGTAAGATGAATTTGTCAGTCTTGTCAGCCTTTTGTTCGTATGCCACAAGCCCACTCTTCTAGGCGTCTGTGTTTTATAAATGCTTGTCTCTCCTTGGAACACTGAGTGATCTTCTCTCACTCAGCGAGCAAGCTCATCTTCCTGTCTCCAGACTCAGCTCCAGCAGTTTCATCCCTTGGGTTCCCTTTGCTGGCTCCCTTACATGAAACCAGCACCCGATTTTTCTCCTCCTGCAGAATTCTGTGTGTGCTTTCATGTGTAATTCTGTTTGTTCCTTCTCACTAGACAGAAAAGGTATAGTCATCTTTGCTGAGCGAACCATTATTTGGTCTTTGCTCGTCCTTTTGTATTTTGTATGTCTCCCTTATACTGCCTGTTCTCTCCCTCGCTTCCCTCTTTCTTCTCTCCTTTGTTTTAGTTTTATGAGGTAGGTCTCACTATGTAGTCCAACCTGGCCTTGACTTTGTGCCTCCTACTTAGCCTCCTGGTTCTGGGATTCCAGCTACCATTGTTGGTACAGAGTTTGTACGTGTTTTCAATGGGGTGATGTCAGATTCCTGTTTCCTGTAGTGAGATAGGTTGTTCTATGTAGTTTTCCTGCTTTGGATTATGCGGAGCAGGGAGTTGCTTCTCTTTTGTTTGCCTTACTTTCATATAGCGTGCTTTCTTAAAATATTGCTCTCTGATTTTCTTACTTTGTACTTAATAGTAGTAAAATTGTCATGATCAGAGGCCCCTTACACTGATTATGGAACAAATAATCTTGTGTCCAGTTTTCAGTTCTCAGAAAGATCTCTCCTCTTAACTTCTTTTGAGTGGTAGAAGAACCGTTTGACCTGGATGGCTAAATAGTACTTTTTCTTCCTGACTTTCAGGAGGAGGATGAACAACAGAGGCACAAGGGAGAAGACAACAAAGAAACAGATATTGAAGAAGTAAACCTACCAGTGGTCTACGCATTAACTCACGAAGAACCTTCAGTCTCATTACCAAAGCAGGAGGTACAGTGAGTCTGTGACTACAGTTACTCCATACGCTGGGTGGGGAGGTGCAGTGAGTCTGTGACTACAGTTACTCTATGCGCTGTGTGGGGAGGTGCAGTGAGTCTGTGACTACAGTTACTCTATGCGCTGGGTGGGGAGGTGCAGTGAGTCTGTGACTACAGTTACTCTATGTGCTGGGTGAGGAGGTGCAGTGAGTCTGTGACTACAGTTACTCTATGCGCTGGGTGGGGAGGTGCAGTGAGTCTGTGACTACAGTTACTCTATGTGCTGGGTGGGGAGGTGCAGTGAGTCTGTGACTACAGTTACTCTATGTGCTGGGTGAGGAGGTGCAGTGAGTCTGTGACTACAGTTACTCTATGTGCTGGGTGGGGAGGTGCAGTGAGTCTGTGACTACAGTTACTCTATGTGCTGGGTGGGGAGGTGCAGTGAGTCTGTGACTACAGTTACTCTATGCGCTGGGTGGGGAGGTGCAGTGAGTCTGTGACTACAGTTACTCTATGCGCTGGGTGGGGAGGTACAGTGAGTCTGTGACTACAGTTACTCTATGCGCTGGGTGGGGAGGTGCAGTGAGTCTGTGACTACAGTTACTCTATGTGCTGGGTGAGGAGGTGCAGTGAGTCTGTGACTACAGTTACTCTATGCGCTGTGTGGGGAGGTACAGTGAGTCTGTGACTACAGTTACTCTATGTGCTGGGTGAGGAGGTGCAGTGAGTCTGTGACTACAGTTACTCTATGTGCTGGGTGAGGAGGTGCAGTGAGTCTGTGACTACAGTTACTCTATGCGCTGTGTGGGGAGGTACAGTGAGTCTGTGACTACAGTTACTCCATGCGCTGGGTGGGGAGGTGCAGTGAGTCTGTGACTACAGTTACTCTATGCGCTGGGTGGGGAGGTGCAGTGAGTCTGTGACTACAGTTACTCTATGTGCTGGGTGAGGAGGTGCAGTGAGTCTGTGACTACAGTTACTCTATGCGCTGTGTGGGGAGGTACAGTGAGTCTGTGACTACAGTTACTCTATGCGCTGTGTGGGGAGGTACAGTGAGTCTGTGACTACAGTTACTCTATGCGCTGGGTGAGGAGGTGCAGTGAGTCTGTGACTACAGTTACTCTATGCGCTGGGTGGGGAGGTGCAGTGAGTCTGTGACTACAGTTACTCTATGCGCTGGGTGGGGAGGTACAGTGAGTCTGTGACTACAGTTACTCTATGTGCTGGGTGAGGAGGTGCAGTGAGTCTGTGACTACAGTTACTCTATGCGCTGTGTGGGGAGGTGCAGTGAGTCTGTGACTACAGTTACTCTATGCGCTGGGTGGGGAGGTACAGTGAGTCTGTGACTACAGTTACTCTATGCGCTGGGTGGGGAGGTACAGTGAGTCTGTGACTACAGTTACTCTATGCGCTGGGTGGGGAGGTACAGTGAGTCTGTGACTACAGTTACTCTATGTGCTGGGTGGGGAGGTGCAGTGAGTCTGTGACTACAGTTACTCTATGTGCTGGGTGAGGAGGTGCAGTGAGTCTGTGACTACAGTTACTCTATGCGCTGGGTGGGGAGGTGCAGTGAGTCTGTGACTACAGTTACTCTATGCGCTGGGTGGGGAGGTACAGTGAGTCTGTGACTACAGTTACTCTATGTGCTGGGTGAGGAGGTGCAGTGAGTCTGTGACTACAGTTACTCTATGCGCTGTGTGGGGAGGTGCAGTGAGTCTGTGACTACAGTTACTCTATGCGCTGTGTGGGGAGGTGCAGTGAGTCTGTGACTACAGTTACTCCATACGCTGGGTGGGGAGGTACAGTGAGTCTGTGACTACAGTTACTCTATGCGCTGGGTGGGGAGGTACAGTGAGTCTGTGACTACAGTTACTCTATGTGCTGGGTGGGGAGGTGCAGTGAGTCTGTGACTACAGTTACTCTATGTGCTGGGTGAGGAGGTGCAGTGAGTCTGTGACTACAGTTACTCTATGCGCTGGGTGGGGAGGTGCAGTGAGTCTGTGACTACAGTTACTCTATGCGCTGGGTGGGGAGGTACAGTGAGTCTGTGACTACAGTTACTCTATGTGCTGGGTGAGGAGGTGCAGTGAGTCTGTGACTACAGTTACTCTATGCGCTGTGTGGGGAGGTGCAGTGAGTCTGTGACTACAGTTACTCTATGCGCTGTGTGGGGAGGTGCAGTGAGTCTGTGACTACAGTTACTCCATACGCTGGGTGGGGAGGTACAGTGAGTCTGTGACTACAGTTACTCCATACGCTGGGTGGGGAGGTGCAGTGAGTCTGTGACTACAGTTACTCTATGCGCTGTGTGGGGAGGTGCAGTGAGTCTGTGACTACAGTTACTCTATGCGCTGGGTGGGGAGGCACAGTGAGTGTGTGACTACAGTTACTCTATGCGCTGGGTGGGGAGGTACAGTGAGTCTGTGACTACAGTTACTCCATACGCTGGGTGGGGAGGTACAGTGAGTCTGTGACTACAGTTACTCCATGCGCTGGGTGGGGAGGTGCAGTGAGTCTGTGACTACAGTTACTCTATGCGCTGTGTGGGGAGGTGCAGTGAGTCTGTGACTACAGTTACTCTATGCGCTGGGTGGGGAGGCACAGTGAGTGTGTGACTACAGTTACTCTATGTGCTGGGTGGGGAGGTGCAGTGAGTCTGTGACTACAGTTACTCTATGTGCTGGGTGAGGAGGTGCAGTGAGTCTGTGACTACAGTTACTCTATGCGCTGGGTGGGGAGGCACAGTGAGTGTGTGACTACAGTTACTCTATGTGCTGGGTGGGGAGGTGCAGTGAGTCTGTGACTACAGTTACTCTATGTGCTGGGTGGGGAGGTGCAGTGAGTCTGTGACTACAGTTATGCTATGTGCTGGGTGGGGAGGTACAGTGAGTCTGTGACTACAGTTACGCTATGTGCTGGGTGGGGAGGTGCAGTGAGTCTGTGACTACAGTTACTCCATACGCTGGGTGGGGAGGTACAGTGAGTCTGTGACTACAGTTACTCCATGCGCTGGGTGGGGAGGTGCAGTGAGTCTGTGACTACAGTTACTCTATGCTCTGGGTGGGGAGGTACAGTGAGTCTGTGACTACAGTTACTCCATGCGCTGGGTGGGGAGGTGCAGTGAGTCTGTGACTACAGTTACTCTATGCGCTGGGTCGGGAGGTGCAGTGAGTCTGTGACTACAGTTACTCTATGCGCTGGGTGGGGAGGTGCAGTGAGTCTGTGACTACAGTTACTCCATGCGCTGGGTGGGGAGGTGCAGTGAGTCTGTGACTACAGTTACTCTATGCGCTGGGTGGGGAGGTGCAGTGAGTCTGTGACTACAGTTACTCCATACGCTGGGTGGGGAGGTACAGTGAGTCTGTGACTACAGTTACTCCATGCGCTGGGTGGGGAGGTGCAGTGAGTCTGTGACTACAGTTACTCTATGTGCTGGGTGGGGAGGTACAGTGAGTCTGTGACTACAGTTACTCTATGTGCTGGGTGGGGAGGTACAGTGAGTCTGTGACTACAGTTACTCTATGTGCTGGGTGAGGAGGTACAGTGAGTCTGTGACTACAGTTACTCCATGCGCTGGGTGGGGAGGTACAGTGAGTCTGTGACTACAGTTACTCTATGTGCTGGGTGGGGAGGTGCAGTGAGTCTGTGACTACAGTTACGCTATGTGCTGGGTGGGGAGGTACAGTGAGTCTGTGACTACAGTTACTCTATGCTCTGGGTGGGGAGGTACAGTGAGTCTGTGACTACAGTTACTCCATGCGCTGGGTGGGGAGGTGCAGTGAGTCTGTGACTACAGTTACTCTATGTGCTGGGTGGGGAGGTGCAGTGAGTCTGGGACTACAGTTACTCTATGCGCTGTGTGGGGAGGTGCAGTGAGTCTGTGACTACAGTTACTCTATGCGCTGGGTGGGGAGGTGCAGTGAGTCTGTGACTACAGTTACTCTATGCGCTGGGTGGGGAGGTACAGTGAGTCTGTGACTACAGTTACTCTATGTGCTGGGTGAGGAGGTGCAGTGAGTCTGTGACTACAGTTACTCTATGCGCTGTGTGGGGAGGTGCAGTGAGTCTGTGACTACAGTTACTCTATGCGCTGGGTGGGGAGGTACAGTGAGTCTGTGACTACAGTTACTCTATGCGCTGGGTGGGGAGGTGCAGTGAGTCTGTGACTACAGTTACTCTATGCGCTGGGTGGGGAGGTGCAGTGAGTCTGTGACTACAGTTACTCTATGCGCTGTGTGGGGAGGTGCAGTGAGTCTGTGACTACAGTTACTCTATGTGCTGGGTGGGGAGGTACAGTGAGTCTGTGACTACAGTTACTCTATGTGCTGGGTGGGGAGGTGCAGTGAGTCTGTGACTACAGTTACTCTATGCGCTGGGTGGGGAGGTGCAGTGAGTCTGTGACTACAGTTACTCTATGCGCTGGGTGGGGAGGTACAGTGAGTCTGTGACTACAGTTACTCTATGTGCTGGGTGGGGAGGTACAGTGAGTCTGTGACTACAGTTACTCTATGCGCTGGGTGGGGAGGTACAGTGAGTCTGTGACTACAGTTACTCTATGCGCTGGGTGGGGAGGTACAGTGAGTCTGTGACTACAGTTACTCTATGCGCTGGGTGGGGAGGTGCAGTGAGTCTGTGACTACAGTTACTCTATGTGCTGGGTGGGGAGATACAGTGAGTCTGTGACTACAGTTACTCTATGCGCTGGGTGGGGAGGTGCAGTGAGTCTGTGACTACAGTTACTCTATGTGCTGGGTGGGGAGATACAGTGAGTCTGTGACTACAGTTACTCTATGCGCTGGGTGGGGAGGTGCAGTGAGTCTGTGACTACAGTTACTCTATGCGCTGGGTGGGGAGGTGCAGTGAGTCTGTGACTACAGTTACTCTATGCGCTGGGTGGGGAGGTGCAGTGAGTCTGTGACTACAGTTACTCTATGCGCTGGGTGAGGAGGTGCAGTGAGTCTGTGACTACAGTTACTCTATGCGCTGGGTGGGGAGGTACAGTGAGTCTGTGACTACAGTTACTCCATACGCTGGGTGGGGAGGTGCAGTGAGTCTGTGACTACAGTTACTCTATGCGCTGGGTGGGGAGGTACAGTGAGTCTGTGACTACAGTTACTCTATGCGCTGGGTGGGGAGGTACAGTGAGTCTGTGACTACAGTTACTCTATGCGCTGGGTGAGGAGGTGCAGTGAGTCTGTGACTACAGTTACTCTATGTGCTGGGTGAGGAGGTACAGTGAGTGTGTGACTACAGTTACTCTATGCGCTGGGTGGGGAGGTGCAGTGAGTCTGTGACTACAGTTACTCTATGCGCTGGGTGGGGAGGTACAGTGAGTCTGTGACTACAGTTACTCTATGCGCTGGGTGGGGAGGTACAGTGAGTCTGTGACTACAGTTACTCTATGCGCTGTGTGGGGAGGTACAGTGAGTCTGTGACTACAGTTACTCTATGCGCTGGGTGAGGAGGTGCAGTGAGTCTGTGACTACAGTTACTCTATGTGCTGGGTGAGGAGGTACAGTGAGTGTGTGACTACAGTTACTCTATGCGCTGGGTGGGGAGGTGCAGTGAGTCTGTGACTACAGTTACTCTATGCGCTGGGTGGGGAGGTGCAGTGAGTCTGTGACTACAGTTACTCTATGCGCTGGGTGGGGAGGTGCAGTGAGTCTGTGACTACAGTTACTCTATGTGCTGGGTGGGGAGGTGCAGTGAGTCTGTGACTACAGTTACTCCATACGCTGGGTGGGGAGGTACAGTGAGTCTGTGACTACAGTTACTCCATGCGCTGGGTGGGGAGGTACAGTGAGTCTGTGACTACAGTTACTCCATACGCTGTGTGGGGAGGTGCAGTGAGTCTGTGACTACAGTTACTCTATGTGCTGGGTGAGGAGGTACAGTGAGTGTGTGACTACAGTTACTCTATGCGCTGGGTGGGGAGGTGCAGTGAGTCTGTGACTACAGTTACTCTATGCGCTGGGTGGGGAGGTGCAGTGAGTCTGTGACTACAGTTACTCTATGCGCTGGGTGGGGAGGTACAGTGAGTCTGTGACTACAGTTACTCTATGTGCTGGGTGGGGAGGTGCAGTGAGTCTGTGACTACAGTTACTCCATACGCTGGGTGGGGAGGTGCAGTGAGTCTGTGACTACAGTTACTCTATGCGCTGGGTGGGGAGGTACAGTGAGTCTGTGACTACAGTTACTCTATGTGCTGGGTGGGGAGGTACAGTGAGTCTGTGACTACAGTTACTCTATGCGCTGGGTGGGGAGGTACAGTGAGTCTGTGACTACAGTTACTCTATGTGCTGGGTGGGGAGGTGCAGTGAGTCTGTGACTACAGTTACTCCATACGCTGTGTGGGGAGGTGCAGTGAGTCTGTGACTGCAGTTACTCCATACGCTGGGTGGGGAGGTGCAGTGAGTCTGTGACTACAGTTACTCTATGCGCTGGGTGGGGAGGTACAGTGAGTCTGTGACTACAGTTACTCTATGCGCTGGGTGGGGAGGTGCAGTGAGTCTGTGACTACAGTTACTCTATGTGCTGGGTGGGGAGGTGCAGTGAGTCTGTGACTACAGTTACTCCATGCGCTGGGTGGGGAGGTGCAGTGAGTCTGTGACTACAGTTACTCTATGCGCTGGGTGGGGAGGTACAGTGAGTCTGTGACTACAGTTACTCCATGCGCTGGGTGGGGAGGTACAGTGAGTCTGTGACTACAGTTACTCCATACGCTGTGTGGGGAGGTGCAGTGAGTCTGTGACTACAGTTACTCTATGCGCTGGGTGGGGAGGTACAGTGAGTCTGTGACTACAGTTACTCTATGCGCTGGGTGGGGAGGTACAGTGAGTCTGTGACTACAGTTACTCCATGCGCTGGGTGGGGAGGTACAGTGAGTCTGTGACTACAGTTACTCCATACGCTGTGTGGGGAGGTGCAGTGAGTCTGTGACTACAGTTACTCTATGTGCTGGGTGGGGAGGTGCAGTGAGTCTGTGACTACAGTTAACTCCATGCGCTGGGTGGGGAGGTACAGTGAGTGTGTGACTACAGTTACTCTATGCGCTGGGTGGGGAGGTACAGTGAGTCTGTGACTACAGTTACTCTATGTGCTGGGTGAGGAGGTGCAGTGAGTCTGTGACTACAGTTACTCTATGTGCTGGGTGGGGAGGTACAGTGAGTCTGTGACTACAGTTACTCTATGCGCTGGGTGGGGAGGCTGAGGTGAGACGCTTTTTGGAGCCCAAGACTCAGAATATCTCAGCAACGTTATACATAATGTCTTAACTTTTCATTTGTTTCTACGTTAGTCGTTCACCATATATTTAGTGATGGTGTTGGTTGTTGTGGTTAAACACCATGACCAAAAGTAACTTGGGGAGAGCAGCAAACATGGAGGGATGGAGGGGTGTGGCCGTGCATGCTCCTCAGGGTTACTCCTCCTGCTTTACTACACACCCAGGACAACCTTCCCAGAGTTGACACAGTCCACAGTGCATTGGCCCCTTGGGCATGAATTAATTCATAAAATATCCCACAAACTTGCCCACAGGCAAATGATCTGGTGGGGCTTTTTTTAAGTTGAGGGTCCCTCTTCCCAAATGACTCTTGACTCATCATTTTATATATATATATATATATAATTTATTCAGCTTATATCCTGATTGTTATCCCCTCACTTGTATCCTACCGTTCCCTCCCGCCCTCTTTTGCCTATTCCCCTCCCCTAGACATCTGACAGAGGGGACCTCCTCCCCCACCGTATGACCACAGCCTGTCAGGTCTCATCAGGATAGCGTGCTTCCCCTTTTCTGTGTGTCTCTGGGCCTCCCCACCCAGGGGAAGTGATCAAGTTGGGGGCATGTCAGAGGCAGTCCCTGCTTTCCCCACACCTGTGGAGAATAAGCTGCCCATTGGCTAGATCTGAACAGGGGGTCTAGGTTTACTGCATGCATTGTCCCTGGTGGTGCAACAGTTTGTGCAGGCCCCCCTGCTGGGTGGAGTCCCCCCATCCCCCACTGGGAGGGGTCTCTAGAGAACATCTATGTTGGGCTAATAATCCACTTAGAAGTGAGTATATACCATGTGTGTCTTTCTGGGTCTGGGTTACCTCACTCAGGATGATCACTTCTAGTTCCATCCATTTGCCTGCAAATTTCAAGATTTCCTTGTTTTTAATAGCTGAGTAGCATTCCATTGTGTAAGTGTAGCACAGTTTCTTCATCCATTCTTTGAGTGAGGGAATCTAGGTTGTTTCCAGATTCTGGCTATTATGGACAAGGCTGCTATGAATATAGTTGAACAAATGTCCTTGTTGTATGGTGGAGCATCTTTCAGGTACATGCCCAGGAGTGGTATAGCTGAGGTAGCAGTATTCCCCATTTTCAGAGAAAGCGCCAGATTGATTTCCAAAGTGGTTGTACAAGTTTTCACTCCCACCAGCAATGGAGGAGTGTTCCCCTCCTCACATTCTCACCAACATGTGCTGTCACTTGAGGTTTTGATCTTAGCCACTCTGATGGGTGTTAGATGGAATCTCAGAGTCTCAGAGTTTTGATTTGCACATTTCCCTGATGACTAAGGACATTGAGCATTTCTTTAAGTGTTTCTGAGCCATTCTATATTCCTCTTGTTGAGAATTCTCTGTTTGGCTCTGAACTTCATTTCTTAATTGGTTTATTTGGCTTGGTGGTATTTTGGATATTAACCCTTGGTTGGATGTATGGTTGAAGCTCTTTTCCCAGTCTGTAGGCTGTTGTTTTGCTCTGTTGGCAGTGTCCTTTGCCTTACAGAAGCTTCTCAGTTTCATAAGGTCCCATTTATTAATTGTTGATCTTAGAGCCTCAGCTGTTGTAGTTCTGTTCAGGAAGCTGTCTCCTGTGCCAATGAGTTCCAGGCTCTTCCTCACTTTTTCTTGTAACAGATTTAGGGTGTCTGGTTTTATCTTGAGGTCTTTAATCCACGTGGACTTTTAGTTTTGTGCATGGTGATAAATATGGATCTACTTGGATTTTTCTATATGCAGACATCCAGTTAGTCCAGAACCATTTGTTGAAAATGCTATCTTTTTTCCATTGTATGGATTTGGCTTCTTTGTCAAGAATCAAGTGTCCATAGGTGTGTGGATTTATTTTTGGGTCTTCTATTTGATTCCATTGATGAACCATCCTATTTCTATGCCAGTACAATGTCATTTAAATTACTGTTGTTCTATAGTACAGTTTGAGGTCAGGGATGGAGATTTCTCCAGATCATCTTTTATTGTACAGGATTGTTGTAGCTATTCTGGTTTTTTTTTTCAAGGTCTTTAAAAAATTGTATAGATATATACTTTTTGTTTTGTTTTTTGTTTTTGAGACAGGGTTTTTCTGTGTAGCCTTGGCTGTCCTGGACTTACTTTGTAGACCAGGCTGGGCTCGAACTCATAGTGATCCGCCTGCCTCTGCCTCCCGAGTGCTGGGACTAAAGGCGTGCGCCACCACGCCTGGCTTTGTATAGATATTTTGATAGGGATTGCATTGAATCTGTAAATTATTTTGGTAAGATGGCCATTTTCACGATGTTGATGGTAACCCATGAGCTTGGGAGATCTTTTCAACTTCTGATATCCTTTTCAATTTCCTTCTTCAGAGTCTTGAAGTTTTTTTTTTTTTTTTTTTTTTTTAAATATAAGTATGTTACTTGCTTGGTTAGAGTTACCCCAAGATACTTTATATTATTTGTGGCTATTGTGAAGGGTGTAGTTTCTCTTATTTCTTTCTCAGCCCTTTTGTCATTTGTGTATGGGAGAGCTACTGACTTTTTTGAGTTGATTTTGTATCCAACCACTTTGGTGAAGGTATTTATCAGCTGGAGGAGTTCTCTGGTGGAATTTTGAGGGTCACTTATGTGCACTATCATATCATCTGCGAATAGTGGTACTCTGACTTCCTCCTTTCTGGTGTGGGTCCCTTGGTCTCCTTTTGTTGTCTGACTGCTCTATCTAGAACTTCAAGTACTGTATTGAAGAGATGTGGAGGGAGTGGGCAGCCTTGTCTAGTCCCTGGTTTTACTTTGTTTTTTCGAGACAGGGTTTCTCTGTGTAGCCTTGGCTGTCCTGGACTTGCTTTGTAGACCAGGCTGGCCTCAAACTCACAGCGATCTGCCTGCCTCTGCCTCTCAAGTGTTGGGATTACAGGTGTGCGCCACCACCACCTGGCTTTAGTCCCTGATTTTAGTGGAATTTCTTTTATCCATTTAATTTAATGTTGACTATTGGCTTGCTGTATATAGCCTTTATTATGTTTAGGTATGTGCCTTGTGTCCCTGATCTCTCCAAGACTTTAAACACGAATGGGTATTGGACTTGGTTAAATGCATTTTCAGCATCTAAGGAAATGATGATCATGTGGTTTTTACTTTCAGTTTGTTTCTATGATGAATTACATTGATGGATTCCCGTATATTGAACCATCCCTGCATGTCTAAGATGAAGCCTACTTGGTCATGGTGAATGATTTATTTGATGTGTTCTTGGATTCAGTCTGCAAGTATTTTATTGAGTATTTTTGCCTAGAGAAATTAGTCTGAAGTTCTTTTTCTTTGTTGGGTCTTTGTGAGGTTTAGGTATTAAGGTGACTGTGGCCTCATAGAATGAGTTTGGTAACATTCCTTCCATTTCTATTTTGTGGAGTAGCTTGAAGAGAATTGATATTAGCTCTTCTTTGAAGGTCTGGTAGAATCATCTGGCCCTGGGCTTTTTTTTTTTTAGTTGGGAGACTTTTGATGACTGCTTCTATTTCTTTAGGAGAAATAGGACTATTTAATTTGTTTACCAGATCTTGATTCAACTTTGGTAAGTAGAGTCTATCAAGAAAATTGTCCATTTCCTTTAGATTTTCATATTTTATGGCGTATAGGCTTTTGAAGTAAGGCCTAACGATTCTTTGGATTCTTCAGTGTCTGTTGTCATGTCTCCCTTTTCATTTGTGATTTTGTTGATTTGGATAGTGTCTCTCTGCCTTTTATTCAGTTTGGCTGAGGGTTTGTCTATCTTGATTTTCTCAAAGAACCAGCTCTTGGTTTTGTTAACTCTTGAGTTGTTCTCTTTGTTTCTAATTTGATTTCAGACATGAGTTTGATTATTTCCAGCTTCTACTCCTTTTGGGTGTTTCTGCTTCTTTTTTCCTAGGGCTTCCAGATGTGTTGTTAAGTTCCCTGTATGAGATGTTTCCAGCCTCTTTATGAATGCACTTAGTGCTATGAACTTTCCTCTTAGCATTGCTTTCAATGTATCCTGTAAACTTGGGTATTTTGTACCTTCGTTTTTATTGAATTTTATGAAGTCTCTAATATTCTTTCTTTATTTCTTCCCTGACCTAGTTGTCATTTAGTAGTCATTTAGTAGAGAGTTGTTCAGTTTCCAAGTGTGTATAGGTTTTTTTTTAATTTAGTTTCTGTTGTGGTTGCGGTCCAGCTTTAGTCCATGGTGGTCTGATAGGATACAAGGTATTATTTCAGTCTCCTTGTATCTCTTGGGTTTTGCTTTGTGACCTACTATATGGTCAATTTTGGCGAAGGTTCTGTGAGATGCTGAGAAGAAGGTACAATCTTTTGCATTTGGATGAAAAGTTCTATAGATATCTGTTAGGCCCATTTGATTCATGACATCAGTTAGTATCATTATTATTATTTTTCGGTTTAGCTTCTGTATCACTGACCTATCCTTTGGTGAAAGGGAGGTGTTGAAGTCTCTCACTATTAATGTGTCGGGATTGATGTGTAGTTTAAGCTTTAGGAATGTTTCTTTTACAAATGTTGGTGCCCTTGTATTTGGAGCATAGATATTCAGAATTGTGATGTCATCATGGTTGAATTTTCCTTTGATAATATGAAGTGTCCTTCCTCATCTCTTTTGATTAATTTTGGTTGAAAGTCTTTTTTATTAGATATTATAGCGGCTACTCCAGCTTGCTTCTTATGTCTGTTTGCTTGAAGAGCTTTTTTTTTTTTTTTTTTTTTTTTAAAAAGACATATTTATTATGCAATGCTCTGCCTGCATGTACACCTGCAGGCCAGAAGAGGGCACCAGATCACATTATAGATGGTTGTGAGCCACCATGTGGTTGCTGGGAATTGAACTCAGAACCTCTGGAAGAACAGCCAGTGCTCTTAACCGCTGAGCCATCTCTCCAGCCCCGTAATGTCTTTCTTTGTGGCTGAGATGTGTTTCTTGAATGCAGTAGAATGTTGGGTCTTGTTGATGCATCCATTTTGTTAGTCTGTGTCTTTTTATTGGAGAGTTGAGACCATTGATACTGAGAGAGATTAATGACCAGTTATCGTTAGGCCCTTTGATTTTGATGTTGGTTGTGGTAGTGTGTTTGTCTTGTTTTTGTTTTGCTAAACTGATGTTATCTATTTCCTGTGGTTTTCCTGGGTGTAATTAGCCTCCTTGGGTTGGAGTTTTCCTTCCAGTATCTTCTGTAGGCTTGGATTTGTGGATAGGCACTGTATATTTGTTTTTGTCATGGAATATCTTGTTTTGTCCATCTACGGTTATTGAAAGTTTTGCTTGGCATAGTAGTCTGGACTGGCTTCTGTGGTCTCTTGTGGTTTGCAAGACCTCTGTCCAGGCCCTTCTGGCTTTCATGGTCTTTGCTGAGAAGTTGGGTGTGATTCTGATAGGTTTGTCATTATATGTCACTTGGCCTTTTTCAAAACCTTGCTGCTTTTAATATTTTTTCTTTGTTCTGTACATATTGTGTTTTGATTATTGTAGGCTCCATTACCTTAACAATTTTACTTCATTATGAACTTATTAAACGAGGGTACCTCTTACAACCCAACTAGCCTAAATAATAGGGAAAGGAGAGTAAGGAAAACAAGAATGAAACCTGGGTATCAGTTCCTAGGAACAATTCTCCTGGCGTAGTCAGCAGGATGTAAGCCGACCATCAGCTCCACCAGAGTTGCTGCTGGAACCTGGAACAACTGAAACCTGAAGCCTCAGCTGAGTCCAAAGCCTTGAGGCTTTCCCTGGAGTGGTTCTCTCTTGGAGCATCTCGAAGTGCAGGGATGAACAGCCAGAAAGCCAAGCCCCAACATAAAGCCCTGCCCTTTGCTTTGGGCCCACATATATATCCTCTCAGTTTGTTCAAGGATGTTTTTCAGCTGGCAACAACCAAGCCCCAATACCACCACGAAGTGGTTTGACTTTTTAAGTGGAAAAACATCCTGTTTTCTCACATCCAATAATAATTAAGGTAATTGAGCCAAGAGATTATTGTGTGATGGGAGGATTTTCTTTTCTGGCCTACTCTATTTGGTGTTCTGTAGACCTTTTATATGCTTATAGGCATCTCTTTCTTTAAATTGGGGGAATTTTCTTGTGGTTTTGTTAAATATTTTCCATGCCTTGGAGCCGGGCATCTTCTCTTTCCCAATTCTTACTGTCCTTAGGTTTTGTCTGTTCATCGTGTCCTTGATTTCTTAGATGATTTATGTCAGGGATTTTTTTTTTTAGATTTAACATTTTCTTTGATGATTGTATCAAATTCTTCCATTGTATCTTGTACACTTGAGAGTCTCCCCGTTGTGTTGTGTTGGAGATGCTTACCTCTGCAGTTCCTGTTTTCTTCTCTAAGTTCTCTTTCCAGACTTTCCACAGTTTGTGCTTTTATCCTTGCTCCCATTTTCATCTTCAGATCTTGAATCATTTTGATATCTTCCACCTGATTGTTTGCATCTTCCTGAATTTCTTCCAGTGATTTCCTTATTTGCTCTGTCATGGCATCTCTAAGGCCCTCAATCTGTTTGGCTGTATCTTCCTGTGTTTGTTTATACATTTTATTTGTTTCCTCAATTACCATCTTCATTATGAAGGATTTGAGGTCATTTTCTTGTGTTGTGTTTGAGTTTCCAGGGCTGATTGCTTTGGGATAGCTGGGTTCTGGAGCTGTCATAGTATTTTGGCTTTTGTTGTTTGTGTTTTTATGCTGGTCTTTAGTCATCTTGCTGTTTCTGGTGTTGGGTGGTAGTTTCCGGTGTCCTTCCCTGGCCATTGAGAACAGCTCCTAGGTGAGTGGCTATAGGTTGAGACCCCTCACCTGTGGGGATCTGGGGTCTCCATGGATCAGGCGGGTGACTTGGGTTCACATCCAGGAACTTTCCGTGGATTGGCTGGGTGGCTTGAGGTTAGATCCACTTGTGCTGTACACCATGGGGTCTCCTCTGGGCTCTAAGACCCAGACACTGTTGCCTTGTGGCCTACAGTTCCCTCTGAAACACAGGGCACTGGTGCTTCTCGCTGGCCGGCTAGTTAGGGTCTGGAGCTGCATCTTCACCTGCATGGACCTGGGAACTCTCCGTGGATTGGTCCAGCGATCTGAGATCTGATCCACCCGTGCTCCACACCTTGTGATCTCCCTGGCCTAGCTGCCCCAGACCCTGGTGTGCTGCAGCACACAGTTCAGCCTGAGGCAGAGTGCAGGTGCAGAATGCTGGCCAGCGTGTGGGTAGGTTTTGGTGACTGTGCCCATCCTACATTGGCCCTGGGGCCTTCCGTGGATTGGCCGGGGGTGATCCGAGGTCAGATCCAACTGTGCTTCCCACCCTGGAGTCCCTCCTGGGCTAGCAGACCTAGATGCTAGTGCTCTGCAGCCTACTGTTCAGTCCAAGACACACACAGTCTTATATGTAGAGCACAGATACAGCTTGCATGCAGGTATGTGTCCAGACTCTGGGGACTGCGCACCAACCTGCAGGGACCCAGCGACTCCTCTGTGGACCAGCTACTAAATATGGAGATGCAGTTTTAACACAGCTGGATGACAATCATTAGATGTTCCTTTACTGGTATTTCCAAATATTTATTTTTTAATTTTTTATTAATTTATTCTTGTTACATCTCAATGGTTATCCCATCCCTTATATCCTCCCATTCTTCCCTCCCTCCCATTTCCCCCTTATTCCCCTCCCCTATGACTGTTCCTGAGGGGGACCTCCTCCCCCTGTGTATGCTCATAGGGTATCAAGTCTCTTCTTGGTTAGAACAAGTCTTTAAATGATAGATTTTTTTTCTTTTTGAAGTAAAACTGGGGGATTGTTAGGTTTTTGTTTTGTTTTGTTTTTTTCAAGATAGGGTTTGGAGAGATGGCTCAGAGGTTAAGAGTACTGTCTCCTCTTCCAGAGATCCTGAGTTCAACTCCCAGCAACCACATTTGGCTCACAACCATCTATAACAAAATCTGTATACATAATAAATAAATAAATCTTAAAAGGAAAAAAAAAAAGATAGGTTTCTCTGTGTAACCTTGGCTGTCTTGGACTCACTTTGTAGACCAGGCTGGCCTTGAACTCACAGAGATCCAGCTGTCTGCCTCTCCCAAGTTGTGGGATTAAAGGCATGCACCACCACACCAGCTGAGAATTTGTTTTTTAAATAATAGATTTAAGTACAGAGTTAAGGGGTTAGGGGAAAGGATAAGACACATTCAAATATAGGCTTTTCAAGAGTTGCCTGAGGGGCAGAGCGATGGCTCAGCTGGCTGCTCTTCTAGAAGTTGTCCTGAGTTCAGTCCCCAGCATGCACTTGGTGGCTTATAAACCATCTATAATGAGATTTGGTGTTCTCTTCTGGCCTGCAGGCAGAATACTATATACATAATAAATAAATACAAAAAGAGTTTCCTAATGTCTTTTTATACATGATATATATGTATGTATGTCGTGTCTTTTATGTACACATACACACAAATATGTATAAATACAGGTGTTTTGCCTGTATGTATGTCTATGCACTATGTGCGTACAGTGCTCACAGAAGCCAAAGAGGGCATCAGGTCCTCTGGTGCTCCAACTGCCAGTGCTCTTAACCATGGAAACTTGGGTCCAGCCCTGATGGGGCTCTGGCTGAGCTTGCCTTCAGGGTTCCTCCTTCCTCAGCTTCTTCAGAGTTGGGGTCGACCACAGATGCTTGTCTGCCACTCGTTCCTTCCAGCATGAGGGTGTAAGTTCTGAGAACAGAAGGTGAAGTTCGCCAGATTGCATTGACTCTTCGAGAAGAGTGCAGGTGCCGGGAAGGGAAGAAGAGAGAGGCCCAGGGGTGCAGGGTGTCCGGTGACCTGCCTGTGACCTGTCATCTCATACCCACAGCGTGGCAACGGTGTCTGCATCGATCTTTCTACCTTTAACTTCTCATATTCTGTTGTGCCCTCAGCGTTACTGTCCAGTTCCCTTTCTTTCTTTCTTTTTTCTTTTTTTTGTTTGTCTTTTGAGGCAGGGTTTCTCCATGTAGCCTTGGCTTTTCTGGACTCACTTTGTAGACCAGACTGGCCTTGAACTCACGGAGATCCACCTGCCTCTGCTTCCTGAGTGCTGGGATTAAAGGCGTGCATCACCGTGCCCAGCAAGTAGAAATTCTTAACATAGACTGTTGAAACCATTTGCAAGACGAATTTTCTTCTCAGTATGGGTGTGTGTTTGTACAGGTGCGTGCAGGTACCCACAGTGTCTCAGATACCCACAGCGTCTGGAAGAGGCCATCAGATCCTCTAGAGCTGGAGTTAAAAGTCAATGTGAGCTGTCTGACATGGATGCTGGGTCTTCTGCAAGAGCAGCACATGTTTTTAACCACAGGGCCATCTTTTCAGTCCCAAGAAGGATTTCCTTTAAACAAACAAACAAACAAACAAACAAACAAACATTTATTTAGTATGGTGGCTCCTCAGCATGAATGTGGAGGTCAGAGGACTGTTCTTTCCTCTCATCTTGTGGGACCCGGGGATCGAACTTAGGTCTTTGGGCTTGGTGGCACATGCCTTTCTTTACCACTGACCTATCTCTCTGGTCCAGAAAGAATCTCCTAATAGCCATATTGGTCATTCTCTTGTGCCCCACTGTCCACTTGACATGCTGGGTCCTTCACGTGGAATGCTTGCCTTCCTGTCTGTCAGAATTGTGTGCAGCCTTCACAGCTCACACTGATGCTCCCTCCGTCGCAAATGGAACCCTCCTAAACTTAGTGCCTGTGGGGCCAAAAACACCTCTCTTCTCAGTCAAATGGCCCTTCTAGCTTTACCTCTTGTTTGTGCTTCATTATCATTGGGCCTGTCAGCTTGTGGTCCTCACCTACAGTTTCATACTCACTAGGGTTGTAGCTACAGCTCAGTGGTTGATGCTTGCTTATCTTGTGTAAGGCCGCGTCTGCCTTCCAACATTGGAAAGGTGGAGGTTCAATCATACACACCTCCCTAACTTACTTACTTACTTACTTTCTTTCTTTTTCTTTTTTTTTTTTTTGAGACAGGGTTTCTCTCTGTAGCCTTGGCTGTCCTGGACTCACTTTGTAGACCAGGCTGGCCTCGAACTCACAGCCATCCACCTGCCTCTGCCTCCCGAGTGCTGGGATTACAGGTGTGTGCCACCACCGCCTGGCAACACCTCCCTAACTTTCATCTCCCTTCCCAGCAGGTGAACAAGTTACAATTAAGTTGAATAATTTCCCTAACAAGTGTCTTGTTTTTGTTTAGTTTGAAGATTTACTCTGAGTCATATACAGTTCAGTTCCTGGTGGCTTATATTTTCATTTTTATTGATAGTTTAACATTAGAAAAGTTTTTTTGGGGGCTGGAGAGATGGCTCAAAGGGGATTTTTTTTTTTTTTTTTTAAATTCTAGGAGACACTGAAAAGAGGATGCTGTTGTTTTTATAAATTTTTGTTTGTTTGTTTGTTTGTTTTGGAGTACACACTAAGAACTGCTTGGCTGATTTTGGTCTGCATTTTTAGTACTTACGACTCCCAGGAGAATGTCTGTATTTTTATGTGCAGCCAGATATTACATGGCATCATGCAGCAGTCTGCCCAGGAATGGTTAGAAAACAGGAAAGGAGAATTGTGAGTTATAAAGAAGTGTTTCTTGGGTTGGAGAGATGGATCAGCAGTTCAGAGCACTCTCTCCTCTTCCAGAGGTCCCGAGTTCAGTTCCCAGCAACAACATGGAAGCTCACAACCATTTATAATGTGATCTGATGCCCTCTTCTGGCACTTTTGAGACCTCTTATTTTAGTTGAAACCTTATTTTTGAAACATCTTTATTTTGGTACATAGAATATGCTTTTTCACTGTGAAAGTAGTGGGAAAATATTACGAAGCATTTGTGAAGTGCAGGAAGGGCCAGGTGTATAAAACAATGCTCTGACCGCCCAGAGACAACTGTCCTGCGTGCTGGCACATGCCGTTCTGGTTTTTTTGTTTTTAATGTTCTTTTCCAAAGATAATATAAACATGTTGCTTTGTACAGTAGCCACCAGTCTGCCTTAATCTCTTGTGCGTTTCTCCGCAGTTGATGTGAGGAAATGCACAGAAGGTGCATGTGCAGCGTAGACTGACCTACGTGGTCAGTGACTCGCAGTTACTGCCTGTCTCTAGTTTGAAGGCTTTTCTATCACCCTATGCAACGGAGAGACCCTCTGCCTCTTCCCCAGCCTCGTGCAGCCAGTCGGCTATGTTGTTGTGTTCTGTGCATTTCTCATAGATGGAGTCATGTGATGTTCACTGAATTTTTGGTTTCTTTCCTGTGCTTTGCATTTAATGTTACACCTTGCTTGAAACGCGGCTCTGACCTCCTGCTTTTCTTCCTGCTGTGACCACGCCTTCCTTTGTTCAGACCACCAGTCCTGGTGTTTCTCATTCACACTGCCCTTGGCCACCTTCTGTTACTCTGTAGGATTTGCTGTTCACCTTTAGTTACCTTTCATTTTTTTGGAAACGAGTCTCAATTCTGTTTAGCCCTGGCTGGACCAGAGCTCTGCACACCGCTCCCTTCCAAGTGCTGGGATTAAAACTGCATTTAGTTATCTTCATATGATGTTTACTTACAATTGTCTGTCCAAAGACTTCTGTGTCTGTCTGTCTGTCTGTCTTGTGAATGTCTGTACTTGGGTCTTCAGCTGACACTTCACACTTAACGTATCCGATACTAGTAGGCGATGTTTGCCAACTCATTTCTCAGTCAAGATGTTTCTTGAGGTCCAGAGCATGGAAGTCATCTCTGACTTGCATGGCTACGTACAGCATGATAAGTGCCTGTTTACTTGCTTAAATTCTCAAGAAACTGTGTATGTCTTAAAGTTAAAAGTTGTACGCCAGGTGTAGTGGTGCACGCCTTTAATCCCAGCACTTGGGAGGCAGAAAAGGTGGAGCACTGTGAGTTCAAAGCCAGCCTGGTCTACAAAGTGAGTCCAGAACAGCCAGAGCTGTTACACAAAGAAACCCTGTCTCAAAAAGCCTGTGTGTGTGTGTGTGTGTGTGTGTGTGTGTGTGTGTGTATGTATGTACGTACGTACGTGTGTGTGTGTGTATATATATTTAGAAGTTGTATTCTGTTCACTCTAACTTGTGCCTGAGTAGTGCCAACATACAAAAGAAATTTATTTGATAAATGGTTGTTCAGTGATTATGTGAAGGTAGCAAATTGATTATTATGTGTAATGTTTGCAAAATAGGCTGGGCATGGTGGCAAATGCCTTTAATCTCAGTACTTGGAGGCTCAGGCAGGTGGATCTCTGAATTTGAGCCCAGCCTGGTCTATAGAGTAAGCCCTGGGACAGCCAGGACTATACAGAGAAACCCTGTCTTGAAAAACAAACAACAAAGACGGGCAAGCTGGCACATATATGTAATCCCAGCACTTTAGGAGGCAGAGGCAGGCAGATCTCTGAGTTCGAGGCCAGGCTGTTCTATAAAGTGAGTCCAGGACACCCAAGGCTACACAGAAAAACAAGAAAGAAAGAAAGAAAGGAAGGAAGGAAGGAAGAGAAACAACAAAAATAATATCTATATATACATATGGATCTGTCTATACCCTCTAGAATTATACTATATATAGCATATGGTAGCTTTTTTCCCTTGGGGCTTCAAAGAGCTATCTAACTTGAAAATATATATGTTCACATTTCAGGAGCATTTGGACAGCACCCATGGGTCAGTCCATTCCTTAGATGCAGACTTGCTGTTACCATCTGGAGATCCATTCAGTAAATCGGACAATGACATGTTTAAGGATGGGCTCCGGAGAGCTCAGTCTACAGACAGCTTGGGGACCTCAAGCTCATTGCAACCCAAAGCTTTAGGCTATAACTACAAAGCAAAATCTGCTGGAAATTTGGATGAGTCGGATTTTGGACCACTGGTTGGAGCAGATTCTGTGTCTGAGAACTTTGATACTGTGTCACTTGGGTCACTGCAGATGCCAAGTGGATTTATGTTAACCAAAGATCAAGAAAGAGCAATTAAGGCAATGACACCTGAGCAGGAGGAGACAGCATCCCTCCTCTCCAGTGTGACCCAGGGTGTGGAGAGCGCATATGTGTCTCCCAGTGGTTACCGCTTAGTGAGTGAGACGGAGTGGAATCTCCTGCAGAAAGAGGTGAGTTACCCAGACCTTTTCTTTTGTTCTCTTTTGTTCTGAGACCAAGTTTCATGTAACCCAAAGCTAGCCTCCAACTTACTGTATAGTGAAGATGACCTTGAGACTCAGAGGATGACTCTGGGTCCTCCTGCCTGCACCTCTCCAGCGCTGGGAGTATAGGTGTGTGTGACCACAGCTTGCTCTCTTTTCACTCTGGAGGAATTAGGTAGCTCCGGTGTGCACTGTTGATTCAGTAGATGGTTTCTGGAGTCAGCATAGGCCTGCGTGCCAGCAAGTATGTATTAGCACATAGCTGCCCTTGGTCAAGTCTGCTTTATCTCTTCTATATAACTGTCACAGGAAGCTGGCTAGCCAGCGAGAGCAGCCTGAACTTCAGTTTACTGAAGCTAAGTGTATGCATGATCCACTTAGGTACCCTTTTTTTCTTTAGTTCTAAACTGCAGAAGTGGTTAAGCACCTGAGACAGAAAGTGGGTTTAAGGCGGACGGAGAAACATGGGAACGAAAAAAGGCAGCCTTGAAAAAGGGCAATCTTTCTCAAAGTATTTTCAAATTTAAAAGATGAGGTGTTAAGAATGTAAGCTGCATTTGTACACTGCTTTACAGATTCCCACGCCTTTCACATACCTCGTCTCTTTGAGCCTTATGATCATAACGAGGCAATCAGGTCACAACTGTCTCCAGTTACGGATGAAGAAACTGGCTCAGAGAGGTCGAGCAAAACCTGCGTTAGAATGTAGGTCCTCCGATGTCAGTGCTTTCTCTTACTCAGGGCTCCTTCTCTTTAAAGAAGCTCTCAGTGAGTAAGTGGAGCAGCCTGTCTAACCTAAGTAAGTTGTCCTTGAGCCATGCAGGACTGTAAAGAACATGCTGCTTCCTGTTTTCATACTCAGTGTGTCCCTGGAATTGGTGAGGGGGGAATCGACACTGCCTTTTCTTTTCTTTCTACTGGTTAGATGGTACTGAGTGCCTGATGCAGCACCTCTTGCTTGCTTTGTGTGTTCTTCAAATGTGGTGTTCTGTGGCCCTTGGTGCTACATCGTGTCCCTTGTTTTCCTACCCTACTTGTACTAGAGGTTATGACTTTTAGAATCTGACTTTGTATTGTAATTTCTTCTTGTCAATCTCTGAAGCATTTGTTCCTTGAGTATGAGACATAGAATTATTTTGTTTTGCCTGATAAGTGGTAATTTTGGTGCCCTTCAGGTACATAATGCTGGAAATAAGCTTGGTAGACGTTGTGATATGTGTTCCAATTATGAAAAACAGTTACAAGGAATTCAGATTCAGGAAGCTGAAACAAGAGACCAGGTGAGTTTCTTTAGAGCCACAGAGTCATCTTTTTTTTTTTTTTCTTCCCCCATCTGCTTGATGAAGTGAATGTATCTGGTTGTGGGATAATCTAGCACATGGTGGCTGATTTCCAGTGAGAGTGCAGTAGGATTCTGAGTGTCCATGCTTCACTAGCATGCGGACACCAGCCAGCTCAGCCCTCAGAGGTGCTAACAGCACCTTAGCGCCTTTTTGTGCCCCGTTACCGGAACACTTAAATCTGATGCTGGCCTGATCTCACCCTCACAGAGAACTGCATGGTGCAGAGATGAGGGAGGTAAGATTTACTGTGGCCTCTGACAGTAAAGGCTAGCTGCATGTCAGTGTGACCAGAATTTTTTTGCTTGCTGCCTGTTTGTTGTAAATTTGTTGACTTGATTAATGGTCATTTATAGAGCACAGAAGTTAAGTCTCTGCAGGCTTGAGCTGCTGGACTTGAGGATAAAGTTCTTCTCCAGATACAGAATAGACGCCTGGGAGCATTGGTGATGCGTAGAAAGCAATGCAGAACTAAACACCAGGAGGCGCTGTAGAAGTATGTCAGGAAAAGAGTATTTTTCTTTAGTTGTTATGAAGATTTTATTCCCTTTGCTATCAGAGAGTGAGGGAGGTTAGAATCATGATCTGGTATTTTAAGGTGTCACAGGTATTCAGTTCCTTGTCTTAACCTCTTATTGATAGCTTACAGGTGAATTTCTAAAGCTACTTATAAAACAAAGATAATATAGTTGGCCTCCGATCGCCTGATGTGTGAAAGGACTGTCTTGGATTCCTTAGTTATTTCTGTAGATGTCTATAGGTGCCTTTTGTTTGCCTGGTGTTTTGGTGGATCCTAGCAATTCAGAGACAGCTGAAAGATGGTTTGGCCCATTCAAAGTTTTCGGCATTACAAACCAAAACATGTGTTCAGGCCATCTTGTTCCTAGAGATGAACACGTGGATCAGAGAGGGTGTGTCGTTCAGCTGTGGGCTCAGGAGAGGCAGCGCTCGGGGAAGAACTAAGGGAGGAGAAAGTATATTCAAAGAGGGAGAAGTGCAGAGTCACGAAAGAGACTGACGTGTTCTAGGACACATGGCTGGTGTGGGGTTTATAAGCTAGTGTGAGAAGGAGCTGCACAGGCAGACCAGCACGAGACCAGTGAGGAAAGGTAATAATCAGAGAGGAGTAAGATTAAGCCTAGCAACTCTGGAGGCATTATTGCTTTTAAGTAGGAAAATCATTGTAATTCACTTTTATAAAATGTATAAGGTTCTTATGAATTGCAGATCAGAGGCAGGGGACGGAGTAGGCAGGGAGGCCAATTCTAGATCCTAGCAGAGAAGAGGTTTTCAAACGAGATCATGTATGTGAAAAGCTGCTGCTAACTGTAAAGCACAACACAGTTCTTGAGGTCGTTCATGGCTTTCTGAATTGACAAATCTATGGTACGTCTCAGAAAAAAAGATCTTGGAGTAATTTATTTTTAATTCACAAGAGTTGTGGGCTGTGGTTGTAGCACAGTGGTAGAGCCCTTGCCTAGCATGCATGAGGCCCAGGGATTAACTCCTAGTACCAACAACAACAGCAAACCCCCAACTGCTTCCTTCTGGTTGACTTTTTAAATTTTATAGGTGAAAAAGCTGCAGCTAATGCTAAGGCAAGCCAATGACCAGCTGGAGAAGACGATGGCAGAGAGGCAGGAGCTGGAGGACCTTACTAAGCAGAGCACTGAGGATGCCAACCACCAGGTGAGCAGCGCAGGAGAGAGGAGGAGCTTGTTAAGATTACACTCACAATTTAAAAAATATATTTTCTTTCTTTTATTTTGAATGCTTGCTAGTTCTCCCCCCTTGCTCTCTCACTGGCTCTTTTCTAGTTTTTCTTTCTCTTTTCTTTTTTTCTGAGATAGGGTTTTTCTGTGTTTAGGCCTGGCTGTCCTGGAACTTGTTAGACCAGGCTGGCCTCGAACTCACAGAGATCTGCCTGCCTCTGCCTCCCGAGTGCTGGGATTAGAGGCCGGTACCACTGCCCAGCTGCCAGTTTTATTTTCTCTGAGATAAAACTGATCTTTCACTGCTATTTTTTTAAGGTTTACTTATATTTAAATGTATATACATGTTTCTCCTGCATGTATATATTCCACAAGCACCCTTGGTCCCCTGGAAGGTCAGGAGTGGGGGCAGATCTCCTGGAACTGGCGTTATGGATGGTTGTGAGCCACTGTGTGTGTGCTAGGAACCAAACCCAGGTCCTTTGTAAGAGCAACACGTTTCTTAGCTGTTGAACCATCTCTCCAGCGTCTTGTTATCTATTGTTGAGGGGTTTTCTTTAGAAATAATAAGTTAATGAATTTAATGCATTTCTAGTGGCTCTGAGGGCTCTGGTTTTCCTTTTTGTTTGTGTGGCTGTGAGTGTGCGTCCGCTGTGGACTGCTTGTCTAATGCACGTTAAGCACTGTCTTGGATCCCTGGCACTGTATAAACTGGGGGTACACAGCTGTTACCTCATCTCTTGAGAGGAGGAGCAAGGCGGAGTTCAAGGCTGTTCTTGGTTATGGAATCGTAGGCCAGTCTGGCAATTTCAGACCTTGTCTCAAAAACCAAAACAAGGGCTGGCAAAAATGGCTCAGTGGGTAAAGGTGCATACTCTTAAGCCTGAGTTCAGTTCCTCCTTCTCTTCTTCCTCCTCTTCCTCCTCCTCCTCCTCCTCCTCCTCCTCCTCTTCATCACCATCACCACTGTCGTCATCATCACATCATTGGGTCATCATTGAGACAGGGTCTCCCTACCTAGCCCTGGCTGTCCTGGAATCATTAAGTAGACCAGGCTGGCGCTGACCTCAATGGAGATCCACCTGGTTCCCTGCCTCCCATGTGCTGGGATTAAAGGTGTGCGCCACCACTGCTCGGCTTGTTTTTTTTTTTTTTTTTTTGTTGTTGTTGTTATTGTTTTTAAAGATTTATTTATTTATTATTATGTATACAGTGCTCTGCCTGCACATACACCTGCAGTCCACAAGAGGGCACCAGATCACATAATGGATGGTCGTGAGCCACCACGTGGTTGCTGGGAATTAAACTCAGGACCTCCGGAAGAGCAGAAGGAGCCCTTAACTGCTGAGCCACCTCTCCAGCCCTCCTCTGTTTTTTTTTTTTTTTTTAAGCCAGTCCCTTGTGTGTTTGTATTAAGTCCTATGTATTCTACTAAAAATAAGTACTGAATGAACTGGGGGCAGAGTGTTTGCCTAGCATACATGGGGCCTCTGACTCATTCCCCAGGTCCACAGGCATGATGGCACATCTCTCTAGCCCAGCACGGTGGTGGTTGCCACAAGATGAGACTTTCAAGGGTATTTCCTTCTGCGAGGCAGGTTATGCTCTGACGCTCATAGTCCGAATCATCTTATGCAGTTACAGGATCTGACACGGTATAAAGTTTTGAGGATTAGATTATTTTAAAATGTTCGTTTCCGGGCTGGAGAGATGGCTCAGAGGTTAAGAGCACTGACTGCTCTTCCAGAGGTCCTGAGTTCAATTCCCAGCAACCACATGGTGGCTCACAACCATCTGTGATGCGATCTGGTGCCCTCTGCTGGCCTGCAGGTGTACGTGCTGGCAAAGCACTATATATATAATAATAAATAAATCTTTTTAAAAAAATGTTCGTTTCCGCTGGGCGGTTGTGGTGCACGCCTTTGATCCCAGCACTTGGGAGGCAGAGGCAGAGGCAGGTGGATCGCTGTGAGTTTGAGGCCAGTCTGGTCTACAAAGCGAGTCCAGGACAGCCAAGGCTACACAGAGAAACCCTGGCTTGAAAAACAAAACAAAACAAAAAAATGTTCATTTCCTCAAGAATGTGATCCTTCTGAATCTAACTTACCAGGTGTTTTCTTGGTGCATCCTAGATTTTCTACTTTTGCCACTCTGTCTGGCTCTCAGATGCTCTGCTTGGCTCCCTGTGTTGTAGTGGTCTATTTTAGAATTGGTCCTTTCAGAGAGCTGTGCTTAGCTGCTTAGAAGGCATGCCCATACACCGTGCCTAGACTCTGTGTTAGTTATCCAGGGCCTTCAAAGACACACACTTTGCAGAGCGGGAGGCGTTGGAGAGATGGCTCCAGAGGTTAAGAACAACACACTGCTCTTGTAGAGGACCTAAATTCAGCTCCCAGCATCCATGTCTGGCCACTGACGACTTCCTCTAACTCCAGCTCTAGGGGATCCAATGCTCTCTTCTGGCCTGTGCAGATGCTGCACTCACACGCACAGACCCAAACTCAGACACATACATATATACACAATTAAAAATACAGCTAAGGTATTTTGAAAAGATACATTTCACATTTTTATACAGCCTTTCTAATTGTCAATAGTGTTTTGTTGTTGTTGTTTGTTTGTTTGTTTGTTTGTTTGTTTTTTGGAGAGACAGGGTTACTCTTGTAGTCCTGGACTCACCTTGTAGACCAGGCTGGCCTCGAACTTAAAGAAATCTGCCTGCTTCTGCCTCCTGAGTGCTGGGATTAAAGACGTGTGTCACCATGCCCAGCTTGTCAATAGTTTTGTTTGTGTCACCCAATCTGTCATTATTTGAAACAAAATTCCACTTTTTTTTTGTGACAGGGTTTCTCTGTGTAGCCCTAGCTGTTCTAGAACTCCCTTTGTAGACCAGGCTGGCCCCAAACTCCAGAGATCCAGCCGTCTCTGCCTCTTGAGTGCTAGAAATAAAGGCACGCGTCACCACAGCCCAACTAGAAACAAAATACAATCATTTTTTAAACGCCTAGAAAAAATTATTTTTATTAGTTTTTATGTGATTAGTTTATAAATCATTCCCTCCCAAGGAATATTAACACTAATTCAAAACAATTGAGAGTTAAGTGGTATTAATTGGTCTTCAGTACCTACCTTAGAAGATTATCAACTCAGAAAGGATTCATCTGTCTTGTCTGTCTGTCTGTCTGTCTATCTGTCTATCTGTCTATTTTTGGTTTTGGGGGGATAGGATTTCTCTGTGTAGCCTTGGCAGAACTGGACTTGTTTTGTAGAGCAGGCTGGCCTCCCAACTTAGAGCTCCGCCTGCCTCTGCCTCCCCAGTGCTGGGATCACAGGTGTGCGCCCCTGCACCCAGCCCGTTTATCCTTTAAAGGTGTGCTGTCTCCTCTCCTTCTCTCCTTTCATAGGCATCCATTTTAAAGAAGTACATTTATTTGTCTGTGTGCACACACACACACAGCATACATGTGTGTATTTATTTGTATGCACACACGCACACAGCATACATGTGTGTGTTTATTTGTCTGTATGCACACACGCACACAGCATACATGTGTGTTTATTTGTCTGTATGCACACACGCACACAGCATACATGTGTGTATTTTTTGTATGCACACACGCACACAGCATACATGTGTGTGTTTATTTGTCTGTATGCACACACACACACAGCATACATGTGTGTATTTATTTGTCTGTGTGCACACATGCACACAGCATACATGTGTGAATTTATTTGTCTGTGTGCTCACATGCACACAGCATGCATGTGTGTGTTTTTTGTATGCACACAGCATACATGTGTGTTTATTTGTCTGTGTGCACACACGCACACAGCATACATGTGTGTTTATTTGTGTGCACACACGCACACAACATACATGTGTGTGTTTATTTGTCTGTGTGCACACACGCACACAGCATACATGTGTGTGTTTATTTGTCTGTGTGCACACACGCACACAGCATACATGTGTGTGTTTATTTGTCTGTATGCACACACGCACACAGCATACATGTGTGTATTTATTTGTGTGCACACACGCACACAGCATACATGTGTGTATTTATTTGTCTGTGTGCACACACGCACACAGCATACATGTGTGTATTTATTTGTCTGTGTGCACACACGCACACAGCATACATGTGTGTATTCATTTGTCTGTGTGCACACACGCACACAGCATACATGTGTGTGTTTATTTGTCTGTGTGCACACACGCACACAGCATACATGTGTGTGTTTATTTGTCTGTGTGCACACACGCACACAGCATACATGTGTGTGTTTATTTGTCTGTGTGCACACACGCACACAGCATACATGTGTGTATTTATTTGTCTGTGTGCACACACGCACACAGCATACATGTGTGTATTTTTTTGTATGCACACACGCACACAGCATACATGTGTGTGTTTATTTGTATGCACACATGCACAAGCATACATGTGTATTGCCGTGGCACGTGTGTAGAGATAGAGGACAACTTGCAGTAGTCAGTAGGAGTCAGAACCATGTGGGTTCTGAGGAGCAGACTCAGGTTGTCAGGCTGCACCTGCCCTCCCGCCCCAGGCTTCTATTTTTTTAATTGCTTTTTTTAGCCTCTTAAGAATATATCTATAACTAGGTCATGTGGGTTCTCATCATTTAAGGACCAATTACTACTGTTTGTTTTGTTTTTGTTTCTGTTTTTTGGGACAGGGTTTCCCTGTGTATCTCTGGCTGTCTTAACGCACTCTGTAGACCAGCCTGGCCTCAAGCTCAAGAGATCTGCCTGGTTCTGCCTCCCAAGATGTGTGCCACCACCAGGTACTGTTTGCTGATGTGTGTCAGTAATGCCCTGAGGTATCAGAAAGTCTTGCAGTATATATAGCAAATGCACACATAGATGAATAAAGATGAGTGGTTTCCGTTGGAGTTGTTGGGGAGTGATGGGATGAGGTTAGCTTCAGATCACCAATTCATAACTGTGTCTTCACATATGCATCTTCTGTTCAGATATCTGCACTGGCCCTGAGAGCCCAAGCCTCCGAAGCCTTACTTGAAGAGTTACAACAGAGCTTTTCCCAAGCAAAGAGGGATGCTCAGGAACAGATGGTAAGCTAGCGTTTGAAATGCACGCCACAGGTCACCTTAATGCCTGTTTTTGCTTCCTCAAAATTATCTTTAATATATCACCGTGCTCAGCTGGCCATGGTAGCGCACGCCTTTAATCCCAGCACTCGGGAGGCAGAGGCAGGTGGATCGCTGTGAGTTCAAGGCCAGCCTGGTCTACAAAGTGAGTCCAGGACAGGCAGGGCTCTGTTATACAGAGAAATCCTGACTCAAAGCCCCTCTCCCCCTCCGAGATACATATATATCTCAGTCACCCTGCTCAGAGTGGCTACTGTTACACACTCCAGGACCTACAGAACATTTGTGATGGCAAATACTGCACAGACTTCATTCCTTCTAAGCAGAGCTCCTTACTGTGTCCCATTTCATCTTTACTTTTTCTGACGTGAGAAACATAAACAGTAAACTATAATAGACCAGTATTTAATTTTCAATTTAAAATACAAGCTGAAAGAATAAAGCATTGTCACCTGCAGCTCACACAGGTTTTGAATATTTATGCCTTTTTCCTGGGTGGTGTTTATTTATAGTTACCTTTTGAATTTCCCAGGTTTACATATTTGCTCTGGCTCTGGGGGCCTTCAAGAGGCCATTGTTAGTGAGGACAGAAGCAGAGCTTTCTGAGCAGTGGCCACCAGGGGGCTCTGTGGAGTACTCTGAGGCTTGGGTCGTCTTTCTCACTAGTCTGCTGTGTTTCTCTTGATGGCCTGGGTCAGTTACCGTAAAAGTGCTTTTTGGGATTACTGCAAAGCCTTTATTTACCTAGTGCTTTCACAGGGACCACAGTTCTGAGATGGTCATAAATTATTTTTGATTGGCATTTAACCAGTGTTTGGAGAGGCAATTGAGTCAGTTCTTGAACCCTATATTTGTGGTCTGGGAATCCTCAGATCCTAATTAGAACTGAGAAGTTCACATTTTCTCTAAGTAGAGGAGATAAGATTATAATTGTTAAATTCTGGCAAAGCTTCATGGGATTGTTTTTCTCACCTTTTTTCTTTTTATCTTTAAGCCCATTTGCCCCTGAAGACACTATACAAGTTGACTACATTAAAAGTAATGTGCATTAGGTGACATTTGAGAATTTGATGGGATTCAGGCTGAAGTCCTTTGAACATTTAATTTTCTCAAAATTACCGTGACTGCTTCTTATGCTGAGAAAGAATCTCAGTGTCTTAGGCCCCTGCAGAGTGGCTGTGACAGGGATTGGACATCTTAACATTTCCCCTTTTGTATTTTGAGAAGCTTCACACTTGCAGAGAAGTTTCTGGAATCAGCTTTTGAAAGACTAGCATTCAGGTGAGAGAGATCGCTGTATAGGCCTGACATCTGATCCACAGTGGAAGGAGAGAACCAACTCCAAATGCTGTCTTCTGACCTCTGTACACGTGCCATGACACGTGTGTATACACACACACATCGCACACACAACAGCATTGCAGAGGCTGTCACAGCAGTCCAGTAGTTGTAACACTTTGCTGCGCTGCTCTCTGATGGTCTGTGTGTGTGGGTGTGTTATGCTCACACTGTGTGTCTCTGACTTGTGATGAGCTAAGCTGTAGACTCTGTGATGCCCCTACACATCTTAACATGTATTTCTATGTGACTAGAATATTCTTTTTATGTCCTTAAAAGTTATCCAGTTGTCCCCAAAAATTCTTAGTTGTTTTTGGTAGTAATTATAATTACTTTTTTTTTATATAATTATTTTTGAACCAGGATCCAATCAGAAATTATATATTAGTTTTGATGTCATTTTATTCTCCTTATAATTAATGTAGTTTAATACCTTCACTTTAAATAACTACATCAACAGTCTTGAGTGTTTAGAGCAGACACTTTACTCATAATTCTTAGGCTGACGTCCTGTAGACTTGTCTGATTGCTCCCTCGTGACTTAGAGGCGGTCAGACATTGTGTCAGGAACAGTGCACAGACGAAATGCTTCAGTGGTACAGCAGTGAGCTCACCAAAGAGGCTTAATGTTTCTTTGTGGTTTTTTTCTGCCCTTAGAATCTACCCAGGTAAGGGGCACAGCATGGGAACTGTTGAAGAGCTCTCTGAGTTCAGCTTGCGCTGTGATTATGCCACTATCTAGGGGTCTTGATCACGTTAAAGAATTAAAAGGCAGGGGGAAAAACTTGATCTCTACAGACAACTCTCTAATAGTCCCAAATTAAGAAGAAATAAAGGTACACATATATTTTTTTTACATTTCTTTCTCCCATATCCAGAATGTAATGGGATGATAACATGTAGTTATTAGATTTGTTACTGGAATTAGGGTCAGATCCTGGGCCTTAGCAGCCCTAACAAGTCAAGTTTGGCCAGCCATTGTCAATAGTTCATTAAAGGAACAGTTACTATTGAGAAGTTCGGGCTAGGAGGATGGCTCAGTTGGTAAAGCTTTTACTGTACAGTTTAGATCCACAGTACCCACAAAACAGCCTTATTAGGCAGCAGGTGTGCAGGTGTGCTACAGTGCTAGGAGTGTGTGTAGAGATGAGCTGTTCTCTGCGACTCATTAGCCAGCCAGCTTAGGCTTAGTGTCTTTGAAACTTAGGTGGAATTAAGGTAGAGAGTGATTAAGGAAGACACCCAGTGTTGGCCTCTGGCCTCCACATGCAAGCTGTAGCATGTGTGTATACAAGCACACACATCATATACACAAATAGTGTTGCTTAACACACACACACACACACACACACACACAGACACACACACCACACACAGTCAGCTAGGTCTTTACTCAAGCCAGAGAATCTTCTTTGATCAGGAGTTTTCCTTTGCTGCCACCAAGGCCACACTGGGAAGAACAAAGAGATCAGGTGACACGCCTCCCCCCCCCCCCCCGCCCCAACGTCCATCTTCATGCTCCTAACAAGAGAGTTAAGTTTAAATCGGAGGCAAGAGCTGTGCACAGATAGCTAAGGCCCCCCTGTTATCATTGTCCGCTTTTGCCTTACCTTAAGGTGGTCTGACAAGTCTGACTGTGTGGAATCTGTTTCTGGGAGATGAGCTTCCTCTGGGTGGCACCATGGTGGCTTTGCTTCTTTCTCCCAGCATGAAGCTCCTGGGGAAATTCCATTTCTTTGGGGTACAGTGTCTTAAGAGTCTGATAGCCAAAGGGAGGGTGACGAGTGTCTCTGTAGGATGCTTGGTAGGTGAGGCACAGATGGAGAGTGATGATCAGGTACAACCATAGCCTCATCAAAATACAGCGGTAATGTTTAATGACGGTCTGTGCATGGCCTGCCTGCAGGGCTCAGCTTGCTCATCGTCCACCCTGGAGATGTTCTTTGACTCCCTTGATCACCTCGTCCTCCTCATCCCTTCATCCTTGTACGTTCACTCAGTTTTTGTTATAGCACCAAGTCATACGGAGGGGGTAGTTTTTGATTTAACTCAACTTTCTCTTCTACCACAAGCTTCTCCAGGGCAAATGTTTTTGTCTGTGTATTCTTTTTAATAAATAAATACATTAATTAATTACTTTTTTATTTATTTATGTCCATTGGTGTTTTGCCTACATGTGAGGCAAGCATGGAGTTACAGACAGTTGTGAGGCGCCATGTGGGTGCTGGGAATTAAATCCTAGTCCTCTGGAAGAGCAGTCAGTGCTCTTAACCTCTGAGCCATCATGTCTGTGTATTCTTGACCAGCAGAAATATGCTTACTTTCCAGTAGTCGGTGACAAATAAAGGGGGCCTGAGTGAGTGATCTGCATGTGTGTGTATATACGTTTTAACAAATGACTTAATATTAAATTAGCAGAAAACTGGGCCCAGTGACGTATGTCTCTAATGCCATCACTGGGAAAGCAGAGTCAGGTGGATCTTTTGAGTTCCTGTCTCAAAAAGCTGAAAAAGATTAGCAGAGACAAAGGACTTTTGTACAACTTTAGTTTATACTTAGATTACCTGGAATAACTTCTATGTTTATACAAACAAATTAGCACTTGACTTTATTTATTTATTTTTTGGTTGGTTGCTTGGCTTTTCAAGGCAGAGTTTCTCTGTGTAGCCTTGCTTGGACGTCCTGGACTCACTGTAGACCAGGTTGGCCTCGAACTCACAGAGCTCTTCCTGCCTCTGCCTCCCTGAGTGCTGGGATTAAAGGCGTGCGCCACTATGCCAGGCTTCTCCACTTCTTTTAAACATCAGAAGAAATAGAAGTTAAAAATGAACTTCTTAAGGGCACTGAGCAGGAATCCTCTTTATTGGGTACTTGCCGTTCCTGGCCCTGCTTGCCCCTGATACAACTTTCGGATCTTGAGAAGGGGAGCAAGGTAGGAACAGCCTGGGGGTGGAGACCTCAGGCAGTGGTGAGTGCTTGAGAACCAGACTGCAGGAGACAGGCGTCAGTGAGACAGCTTGTTTAACTGGGGGGAACAAAGGCTGTTTAAACCTTTGGAGACTGGGTAGAGGTTTTTGGGGCGAGTGTACATCATTGGCCAGGGCCAAGGTGCTGGGAATGACTTACTTGCATGAAGAGGAATTCCAGGTGCTTGCTGGACATGACCTTATCAGGAGAGAGGGAGTCAAACTTGTAGCTTGGCTGCCAGGCTACATGACCATCTCAAGAGTGGTGGTCTGTAAGGCTATGTGTGCCGGGACATGCAGGCCCAGGGCAGAGAGGGAGCAGTCCTACTTCTGCCGGCTCAAGACATGCCTAGACCTCACTCTTGCTCCCTGGTCCCACAGGCAGTGGTGAGGGAGTAGTGTGGAGGCTGAAGACAGGGTCTCATGTTGTTCAGGCTGGCCTTCAGTTTTCTTTCCACCTGAGGCTTGTTTGATCTTGGGATCCTATGCCTTGGCCTCCTGGGTGCTGGGATCATGGGCATGCACCCCCACAGGCAACCTTAGAGCTTTTTGAAGGCCTGCGGCTGCCCAGCCATTCGCTCGCTCCTGCCCAGCCATTCGCTCGCTCCTGCCCAGCCATTCGCTCACTCGCTCCTGCCCAGCCATTCGCTCACTCGCTCCTGCCCAGCCATTCGCTCACTCGCTCCTGCCCAGCCATTCGCTCGCTCGCTCCTGCCCAGCCATTCGCTCGCTCGCTCCTGCCCAGCCATTCGCTCGCTCGCTCCTGCCCAGCCATTCGCTCACTCGCTCCTGCCCAGCCATTCGCTCGCTCCTGCCCAGCCATTCGCTCACTCGCTCCTGCCCAGCCATTCGCTCGCTCGCTCCTGCCCAGCCATTCGCTCGCTCCTGGACACAAACACTGTATGTGCAGCAGGAAGATGGAGATATGCCTCTTCATTCTTCAGTGGAATATTTGCTTTGTTTGGTGTAGGAACAGCTTGTGTCAGCTAATTCCTCTGAGCCACAGACTCTGGTTCCACTGTGTTCTGGAAGATGAGAAACAGTGAATATTTTTTGAACGAGCTGCCACTGCCTCACTCCTGGGTGAATATATAGGAAGAGGCTACAAATAAGAAATGGGGTGGGCCTGGTGGGGTGAGAGACCCTCTGTAGGGGAAGGTGCTTGACCTTAAAATGATCCCTGGAGTCCTGTACACACGGAAGCAAAGACTGGGCTCCACAGACCTGTCCCTCTGGTCTGTACACATACTGTGGCCCACGCATGTGCACATCACAGTAAGTACATAAAATATGTTATGAGCTGTGTGTTTTTATAGTCTTGCATAGTTTCATTACATCCTCCAACCTCAAATGTCCTTTTGTTTGACCTTGCTTTTCTCTGATGTGTTTGTTACTAACCTGTTTACCTTCCCAGCTGCAGTTAGCATCTGCTTCTGTTCCAGGCGGTGCTGATGCAGTCACGGGAACAGGTTTCCGAAGAGCTGCTGAGGCTGCAGAAGGACAACGAGAGCCTCCAGGGCAAGCACAGCCTGCACGCGTCGCTGCAGCTCGCAGAAGGCTTCATCCTTCCAGACACTGTGGAGGTATTGTGTTTGCCACAACACCAAAACAAAGTAGACTTTTTGAAATGGTTGTAAGTTCTTTAAAAAAAAACTTTATTGATTAAAGATTTTCTTATTTATTATTTATATGCCAAACAATTCCACCTTTAAAGATGTAATTCCTCCTTCAGCACAGAGATGGGTGAATGTCTTGTCTTTGAGGTGTTGTCTGAGTAGTGCGGGCGGCCTTAGAGAGCCCACTTGCTTCCTTAGTGCTGGGGTTGCAGGCGTGTCCCCCGCACTCCCCCGTTCCAGAACATGTCCATCGTGCAGAAAGAAACCTTCCTCAGGGTTGGAAAGATATCTCATTGGCTTCTAGAGCACCTGGGGTTGATTTGTCCATACATCAGTCCCAGAGGATCAGACACCTTGGCCTCTGCAGGTCCACTTATGTGTATACTGACATACATGTAACATGTAAGCAAAAACCCCATACACATGAAAAAAAAAACCCCACCCAACCAAATAAATAAATAAATCCCCCTTTAGGGATTGCTTTTATTCCCTTTGTTTCCAGTCTAAGGAACTGACGATCTGCTCTCGACCTATACATTTTCCTTATAGTCTTCTGTAGCTTCCTTGGCTTCTTTCACTTAGCATGGTTTCAAGATTCATCCATGTTGTGTCGGATATTGAACTTTAATTACTTTTTATGGCTGAATAATAATACTGTGCTGTATGGATATTTTGTTCATTCGTCTTTTGGTGGACATTTAGGTCATTACCAGTTAATGAATATCCACGTATAGGATTTAGTAAGACATGTTTTCATTTCTCCTGGGTATACACCTATATTCAGTTACTTTGTCATATGAGAATATGGACGGACAATTTTGGTAGCATGTGTGGGACTACTCAGTTGCTTTCTTCAGGGTTTCTCTGTGTGTAGCCCTGGCTGTCCTGGAACTCACTCTGTAGATTAGGAGAGCTGCCTGCCTTTGCCTCGAGAGTGCTGGGATTAAAGGCATGTGTCACCACTACCCTGGCTGTTTTATTTCTTGAATTAGCATGTATTTATACAACAGTGGGTTTTATTGTGTATTCTATCTCCTGTCCCCACCTCTGTTGCCTGCCTGCCTTTCTTCCTTTCTTCATGTCTTTCTGCCCACCCCCTCCCCCAGACAGGGTTTCTCTGTGTAGCCTTGGCTATCTTGTACTCCCTTTCTAGACCAGGCTGGCCTTGAACTCACAGCAATCCACCTGTTCTGCTTCCCAAGTGCTGGGATTAAAGGTGTGCACCACCACCCCGGCCCCTTTCTTCATGTCCTAAAAAAAAGTTTAGATTCTGTATATGAGAGCCAACAGTCAATATTTGTATTGTTTTGTTTAAAGACAAGATTTCTTGGGAATGGAGAGATGGCTCAGTGGTTAAGAGCACTGTCTGCTCTTCCAAAGATCCTGAGTTCAATTCCCAACAACCACATGATGGCTCACACCCAGCTGCACTGGGATCTGATGCCCTCTTCTGGCATGTAGGTGTACATGCAAATAGAGCACTCATACATAAAATAAAATTTAAAAAATGTATGATGCCACGTTTTATTTGTTGACTACCCATGATAAAAGATTACTAAGAGTAATAGTGCTGCATTAACCATGTTTTTTCCTAGTGTTTGCTGGATTTGGTTCCTTGGGCACACCCAGGAGCAGCACAGCTGGGTTATTTGGTAGTTCCGTATTGAGCGGTTCTGTTTTAAGACAATATCTTAAGTGTATAGCTCTGGCTGGCCTGGAACTCAGGGATCCTCCTGCCTCTGCCTCTGAGTGATTGGATTAAGGCTTGGGTCAGCACGCCCAGCCTAAGTTTATCTTTTGAAGAGCCCCTGTACTGTGGCGTTCATAGTGGTTGACTACTTTACGTTCAGTGTTGTTGTAAGGGTTTGTTTTTCCTTATATCCATGTCAACAGTTACTGTGGTGATTTCACTGGTCTTGATTTTTGTTTGTTTTTGCATTGTTTATGATAACCCTTCTGACTGAGGTGAGATGGAATCTCAGTGTAGTTTTGATTTGTATTTCCTTGATGGCAAAGGGTGTTGAATATTTTTTTTCTTGCATTTACTTATTTATACTTCTTTGGAGAGTGGTCTGTTCAATTTGTTGATTCAGTTAAAATTTTAAAGTATTGATTGTTTGTGTGTATTCTTATATAACCTGTGTATTAATCATGCAATTGCTACTTTTTTTTGAGCCAGGGTTTCTCTGTGTAGCCTTGGCTATCCTGGACTTGCTTTGTAGATCAGGCTGGCCCCAAACTCACTCACAGAGATCCTCCGGCCTCAGCCTCGTTGAATGCTGGGATGACAGGTGTGCGCCACTGTGTCCGGCTTTTTCATTGCTATGACAAAATGCCTAACGAAAGCAGCTGACGGGAGAGCTTTATTCCAGCTGCCGTCTGTTCTGGCCAGCAACAGCAGGAAATGACACAGCTGGCATCATGCCTCCTCAGCCGGGGCGCAGCTGGCATCGTGCCCCCTCGGCCGGGGCGCAGCTGGCATCGTGCCCCCTCGGCCGGGGCGCAGCTGGCATCGTGCCCCCTCGGCCGGGGCGCAGCTGGCATCGTGCCCCCTCAGCTGGGGTGCAGCTGGCATCGTGCCCCCTCAGCTGGGGCGCGGCTGGCATCGTGCCCCCTCAGCCAGGGTGCAGAGAGAAGATAAGAATTAGAGCTGGTCCAGAAACCTCAAAACTGACCAAAGATGCCCACTTGGCTCCATGTTGGTGACTAAGAATTCAAACACACAAGGCTCTGGGGAACATGCCATGTTCAAACCACAGCAGACCTGGCTGCACATGAAACATTCCACCCCCTGCCTGTGCCTGCTTCTGAGCCCTGGAAGCCACATTCAGTTTTAAGCATTGTGCTCCTGCTGGGGCTTGCTTCTGCCTTCATGTCTTCAGTGCTTCCAAATACATTCAGACCCCCAGCCCCTGGGACTTTTTATGGGGATTGCATTGAGCCTGTAGATAATAAATTTTAGCAATAATGGCCATTTCCAAAGTATTAGTCCTACTAAACCACGAAACATTTTTCGATTTCCTAATGTTTTCTATTTATTTTCTCTGCTTTCCTTATAGCTTTTATTTTAGAGGCTTTCCAACTTCTTGGTTAGGTTTATTCCTGTGTTTTGTGTTTATTGCTAGTTATTGATGTATAGAATCTAGAAGAGCTACTGATTTTCCTATGTGAAGATCCATTCTCTGCTATTTCATTGAAAGAGTGTATTGGTAGTGTCTTTAGAATTGTATCATCTGCAAATTGGGGTGCTCGACCGCTGGCTAAGAGTTAAGGACTGTGATGAGTAAAGGTAGAGAGAGTAGATTCCTTGTCTCACTCCTGACGCTATAGCAAATGCTTTCAGCTGTTCTCACTTAATATAATCTGGCTTATACTTTATCCTATGAAACCTTTCGTATGGTGAGGTATGATCATTTTGTTTATATGCGTGTTTATATGTAAATGAGGTTGTGGCAGGTTAACTTCCTTAATCTTTCTTCTTTTAAGACAGAGTCATTCACTCAACCAGGAGCTTACCAGTGTGGCTAGACTGTGGCCAGTGAGCTTCAAGGACCCTCCTGTGTCTGCTTCCCGGGCTTCACCGCTAAACGCGGCTCTTAGCTGAGCGCTGGGGTGGAGGTGCTGGGCCTCATGCTTGCGTAGCGTGCGCTGCTCTAGTTGTGCGTCTTTGCAGCCCTGACCCCTGCTTCATACCGGGTGTTTACTGCAAAAGTATGTTGAATTTTGCTAAAGGCCTTTCTGCATCTATTGAGTTGGCCATATGATTCTGTCTTTGATTCTCTTCACGTGCTATATTGTAATTGATTTGCATATGTTGTTGCATAATCTTTTCATTTTTACTGAGTTTTATTTGTTCACTTATATTTACTTTTATGTACATGCGTGTCTTGCCTGCATGTCTTGCTTACATGTGTGCCACAGAGGCTTCATCAAGGTGTCAGAGCCCCTAAGACTAGAGTTACACTTCTGAACAACCATGTGGGCATTGAGAATCACACCTGGGTCTTCCTGGCTGCCATCCCTGCGAAGCCATCTCTCCAGCCCCCAACAGAAATTCCTTTATTTATTTTTATGATTTAATGTGTATGAGTGTTTTGGCTGTATGTATGTGTGTGTGTGGACCATATACACGTCTGGTGCCTTCAGGGGTCAGAAGAAAGCGTTAGATTCCCTGGACTGGATTTACTAGGCCTGTGAAAGGTGTTAAGAATCAAACCCTGGTCCTTTACAAGGACAAGTGCTATTCTTTTTTTCCTTTTGTTTTTTTGAGACAGGGTTTCTCTGTGTAGCCTTTGGCTGTCCTGAACTCCTTGTAGACCAGGCTGGCCTCGAACTCACAGAGATCCAGCTGCCTCTGCCTCCCGAGTGCTGGGATTAAAGGCGTGCGCCACCACCACTCCGCCAGTGCAACAAGTGCTCTTAACCACTTAGTGATCTCTCTAGCCCTTTGTATTTTATTGAAGATTTTTACGTTTGTGTAATGGGGTAATAGATCTATCTTTCCTTCCATCTGTCCGTCCTTTCTTTTTAAAAATATTCTTACCTGGTTTTAGTATCAGGGTAATGCTGATTGTGTAGACTGTGTTTGGAAAGTTCCTTCCTTTTGGTTTTAGGGAGTTGGTGGAGTATTGTTATTTTTGTTGCAGGTCTGGTAGAATTCTGCAATGACTGCCTTGGCCTGTTCCATCCCCCTCCCCACCCTCCACCTCCGCCGGCCGTTCCTGACCTTGGTACTTGTCATAGATCTGCTGGAGTGGTCTTCTGCGTATTAGTCGTGTCTGCTGTAGTGCCCTCCTTTCCTCTCTAGTTCTGTACTTTGGGAGATTACCCCCTTTGGGTACTTTAGCTAAATGGTTGCCATTCTCATTTTCCTTTTCTTCCTTTCTTCCTTCCTTGCTTTTGGTGATGGTGGTGGTTTTGGTTTTTGGTTTTTGGAGACAGGGTCTCTCTGTGTAGCCTTGGCTGTCCTGAACTAACTTTGTAGACCAGACTGGCCTGGAACTCAAGAGATCCACCTGCCTCTGCCTCCCGAGTGCTGGGATTATGGGTGTATGCCACCATTGCCCCACTGTTTATTGTTTTCTTTTGAAATGTATTTAGTTTATTTTATGTGCATTAGTGTTTTACCTGCATGTCTGTGTGAAGGTGTTGGATCATCTGGAACTACAGTCTTAGAACTGGAGTTACAAACACCTGTGAGCTGCCGTGTAGGTGCTGGGAATTGAACAAAGGTCCCCTGGAAGCCAGTGCTCTTTAACTACTGAGCCATTTCTCCAGCCCTATTTTTGTGTTTGCAAGACAGGGTTTCTCTCTCTGTGTGGTCCTAGCTGCCTTAGAACTTGCTCTGTAGACCAGGCTAGCCCCAAACCCAGAGATCTGCTTGCATCTGCCTCCTGAGTGCTGGAATTAAAGGCTTTAAAATTTTTTTTTGTTTGTTTGTTTATATATTTTGTTTTTCAAGATAGGGTCTTACTGTGTAGTTCTAGCTGTCCTGGAACTCACTCATACTGTAGACCAGACTGGCCTATAACTCACAGAGATCCACCTGCTTCTGCCTCCCAGGTGTTGGGGTTAAAGTCGTGTGCCACCACATCTGGCTCTTCAATTAATTTTTAAAGATTTGAATTTTGTGTGTGCGCCATGTTTTGTGGCCTCAAAAGAAGGCAGAAGAGGGCCTTGGGTTGCGTGGAGCTGGAGTTACAGACACTCAGTGGGTACTGAGGGCTGAGCTCAGATCCCTTTCCTGAGCTCTGTCTGTCCAGTCCCCTTTTGACAACTTTTGGCTTCAAATCTGCTTTATTTAAAAAAAAAAAAAAAAAAAAAAAAAAAAAAAAGTACTTGGGATTAAAGGGTGTGCCACCATGCCTATACCTTTGATTTTAAAAGATGACTTTGCTGGATTTGTAATCTTGCTTGGAAGTTATCTAAAATATATTAGCCATGCTCTCCTGGCCTTTCTGGTGTCTGTTGAGATGTCTGCCATCACTCTGGTAGGTTTCCTTTGTAAATTGGCACTTCCCTCTTGAGGGAGCCTCACTGTCCCGTCCCCTTTTTAATTGGTGATGCCCTTGCCTTTTCTTTGGGAATATGGCCTGTGGCTTGTTACCTGCCCTTCTCTTCTCCCCCAGCTGAATGGAGATTCTAGTTCACCATTTTACACCAAAAGAACCATTACACTCTTTCATTTTGGTTTTTTGCCCCCTAGAACTCAGGAGGCAGAGGCAGGTGGATCTCTGGGTTCCAGGACAGCCAGGGCCACATAGTGAGACTTTGTCTCAAAAAACTAAGCCAAAATATTTTCTAAATCATACTGCCATTTTCTCTTCCCAGTATGTAGTGGCAGCGCATCTGGCTAAGTCTCTACACACTTGTCAACATGGGCACTTTCACTTTTGGGTTACGTTCTTTCTAGTGGGCATGACATGGTATCTTACTTTGTTTTCAGTTTGTATTTTCCTAATGACTGGTGACATTAAGCATCTTTTCATGCACATATGTGTAATTTCTATACCTCCCTTGGAGAAGTCCCCAGACCCTTTGCCCATTTTAAAATTGGGTTGTTTGTCTTACTGGCTTGTAAGAGTTCTTTTATGTTCTAAGCAACCCACAGTTTTCAGGTGTTTTCTTCCAGTCTGTGGGCTGTCTTTCTGTTTTTATTTTAATTATTATTATTTCAGTTTTTTGTTTTTAAAGGTAGGGTTTCTCTGTGTAGCCTTGGCTGTCCTGGACTTGCTTTGTAGAGCAGGCTGGCCTCAAACTCACAGTGATCCGCCTGCCTCCCCAAATGCTGGGGTTACAGGCGTGCGCTGCTGCACACCACTCTTTTTAATTTTCTTTATTTTTTTATTTTTTATTTTATTTTATTTATTTATATATTTATTTTTTTTAAATTTTCTTTAGTAGGATTATTTAAAGTACAAAATTTTTAAAATTTTGATGAAGTCCAGTTCATGTGTTTTTCCTTCTGTTGCTTGTGTGTTTGGTGTCAAGGCCTGTGAGTCTGTCATGCAGGGTCAGATGCAGAAAAGGCCATGTGCTGAGGTCACCAGGCTGGTTCTTTGTGATACTTGCTTTTGTGTATTGTTTTATAAAATTACATGTATTATTAGTATTACCAGTAGGCCCGGCTAGCGATCAGTTAAGACACAGACACTTGTTATATTTTAAAATAGCCTTAGTTAACCGGGGGCAGGGCAGACATCAATCTTTCAAACTACCTCCCATAGTGGGGCAGGCATGGGATCCTCGTCTCAATCCCATGCCATCCGTTTTTGATAACTTTTATCAAGTTACCTCCCATCCATAATCCCAAATACTTGCTCATGTTCTTCATCTGGGCTGGATTCTCCATCCACCCCGGCCATGTGCTTCTTCTCCATCTAACCCATGGCGGCCTTCCTTCTTCACTTTAGGTCTCTCCTTCCTCCTCATAGCCCTTTCTTCTTTTTCCTCCTTCTAGTGGTCTCTCTTCTTCCCAGAATTCCTCTCTCTCTCTCTAAGCCCCACCTAACTCTTTTGCCTTGCTCAGGTGGGATGGCTTTTTATTAAGCAAAAGGTCAGTCCCAGAGACAGCAAGCAGTAATTAGCATCAAAATACATCAGACCATCCCCCAACATCTCCCCTTTTCTGTCTAAATAAAAAAGGTTATTTTAAAATATATAGTAAGTACAATTATGAAAAATTATAAGAACCAGTAGGTAAGACTTATACATATAATTTTGAATCAAAATGTATTTGGCAACCTTGTAGAAAATATTATCAATTTTATTTTGGTAAACTTAAAAGTTATGAGCCTAAATCAACATCTATTAAAGCTCAAATCTATCAACCTAATTTTTTTTTTTAACTTTTAAACAACTAAGTCTAATTTTAAAATTAACTATCTGGCCTTTAACCCCACCAGAGACTTGAGAAGGAATAAATTTAACTACCTGAGTAAAGTGAAGTGCAGGCTTGCAGCTCTTAAAATAAGAAAGTGACAGAGACAGTTAATATTGTCTGAACAGACGCCCTAAACTATATAACGTTGGAGCATCGTCTGTGGCCTTCTGGCCCAGCACATCTGACAGACATATTAGTTAAGCAGGAACCATTGAGGACTTGCTCACCTTGTCTTGGCAGAGTCTGGCTGTTGACTCTGCCTGTATCTAAGCTTGTCTATTTTAGGCAGAACTCTGTCTGTGGGAGAAACGAGGACATTTTTTGTCCTGTGGCTGTTTTGTCACACTCAAAGCCATCTGTACAAGGAGGCTTTTTAATGTTCATTGTCCTTTGTGTTAGGCTGGGTACTGTCAGGAGCTAACTTGTCTTATTGTCAAAAATCTTTAAAATAATAAAAATATTTTAAATGTTATATTTTGTAGGTCTTTGAAATTTTTGAAGACCATATCTAAGTATTTTATTATATCTATAGAATTATATTTGTTAAACCTTGTATATATATTTTTAACATGACTATGAAGTAATTAACAATTGATTTGTATTACTTATCTTAAAAAGCCTACAATAGCAACTATGTATGAATTGAGTTGTATGTGTAGAAATACAATGTGTGAAGGTATTAAATTTGAATTTTAATGTATCAAAACTAAACTTATTTCCTATCACTATACAAAATTTTATAACAATGAATCAAAATTAACCGTATTTGTGAGTAACAATTAAGGCCTCAAGTTGAGTAGAGTCAATAATCTACTTTTTGTCTTGTCATCCCTATATATCTTTATGCCCCTCGCTTTTTTTATAACCGCTGTCTCTATACCTTTCAATAACAATATATATCTATAGTCCAAGAAAGTAACCAAAAGCCTACCTAACCCCCGTTTAGGGAAATGGGGCATCTTTCTCTTAAAAGTTTTTTTAAGCTGATGTGGGGAGGAGAATACCTGTAGGGGGCCTGAATTTAAAAAAAAAAAAAATTAAACAAGTTGGGAACAGTATTTGTGGTCTAGTCTCTAAATGTTGAGAAATTTCAGGCTTAATATTAGTTCTGTGTGGGATGGTCTGAAACGCTGGACCAGTTTGGATCAGGAGCCTTCTTTGAAGATGCTTTTTTTTTTTTTTTTTTTTTTGATGAGGAACAGCAACCAAAGCAGTTGGGGCTGGAACATGAAGGATGCAGGATGTCAGCGTCTCAGCATGCTCAAGGAATGAATCCTGTCGGGTCTGATCCAGTGTCAGTGTTCGGGTTTTTTTAATTTTGAAAACATAATAATTTTCACAAGTATTATGACTGTATAAGGTGTGCAGGATGCACATGTCTCAGCCAGTTTTAGAGCTGTTCCCACGTAGTGGGATTAGCAAGTTAACTGCTCTATAGCTGGAATTGATATAGACAAAGATTTACTTAAGTTAGCAGTCTCTTTTATTTAGGTCTGTTTTATTTTGACCTCTTTTAAAGAAAAAATATAACATTACCATTAATAACGAACATACAATTATAATTACACTGGAATCAAAACAAGATTGTAGTTTTAAATGTCTTTTTTAGTCTCCGTGGCGCTTGATGTATAAGCTAGGCCGTAACCTGTTTTTTGAGAAAATGCTTTTCGTTTTAGAAACAAGCCGGTTGTCTTGAGCAGGGGAAAAAAGGCATTAAGTTTAAAGTAAACATCAGATAGATTCTCATTTTATCTTACGGTTTATGTATGTGGTGGGTGTCTTGTACCTACGTAGGCAGCTTGTATGCTTGTTTTTCTTTTTAACCTTGGTCCTTATCTTGACCAGCAGAATGTATTTCTCAGGCTGTAGGTGGCTTCTTACATCTGTCGTGGGTGGGGTTGCTGCACCCCTAGCTTCACGTCTGTCTCCCCACTTAACCAATGTTTTTACCTTGACCAACAAAACATATTTAAAGTATTTTTATTACCTTTTTCAACATAAACCTCAGATTGATGTGTATATTTGTCCTTTAGATCAGTAAGTATATATAATTTATTGTTAAGAAAAAGGAACATACCAAAAAATGTCACTTTAAATCCTAAGCAGTCTCTTGTAAACAATTTATCAGCAGGGGGTCAAGGCCAGGTGGGAAAGCAGGAGTTCATCTAGTTTTTGTCTCTGTTGTGTTGGGATTAAGGGCTAGTGCCACCACAGCCCTATTTAACTATCTTATCTTAATATAGTCAAAATTTTTAGAAATCTCAGTTAAAAAAATTAAACAAGGAAACCAGAAAATTTTAAGCCTTGGGTCATTTGTGTCAATTTAGGCTAGAAAGAGTTCTTTGTTCTGTTCTCTGGAGAATTTTTATTCCTAGATTTAAAAGCTATCTAAGATGAGCATGGCGGTGCTCGCCTGCAATCCCAGCACTCTAGAGACTGAGGCAAGAGGGTCGTGAATTTGAAGCCACACGGGCTGCGTAGGAGGTTCCAGGCCAGCCTGGGCAACATAGGTAAGCCCTGCCCTAAAAAACTAGGTAAATTTAATTAATTAGAAAGCTGCTTGGGAATGCCAGTTTGAGTTACTGTAGAATATGATTGTTTTCTAAAAGATTGAATTTTGGGGAAAACAGACAGTTTTGTAATCCCAGCACTTGGGAGGCAGAAGCAGGTAGCACTCTGTGAGTTTGAGGCCAGCCTATCTCAACCAAACAAAAATGAAAACTATGGAAGCTGACCACCCTGTCTTTGGGGTGTGTGGGGTCATCACTTACCTGATGTAGTGATTTTCACTGAGCATTTGAATGCAAGGTAGGTAAGTTTAATGTGGTTTATCCTGCGGTTACACTTGTTTCTTAGGTTTTCTCATTTTATCTTCATGAAGGTATTATTCTTAGTGAATTTCCTGAGAAAAGTTACCTAACATTTTATTTTTTCTGCTCATAAAACAGCTTTGAGGGGAAACTGTAGTTGACAACACATCATTTTGGCCATGTTGAATGTTCATGTGCAAAGGCATATGCTTTTAGAATACTGTGTGGTTATTGAAATTCAGTCTAGATAATTGAATCTTGAGTTTCTCTCACCTTCACAAAGCCAGTGCCCTCTTGTTTACTGAGTCAGGTGCTCCGGGAACTGGTGTTAAAATATCGCGAGAACATCGTTCATGTGCGGACAGCAGCAGACCACATGGAAGAGAAGCTGAAGGCTGAAATACTTTTCCTAAAAGAGCAGATTCAAGCAGAACAGTGTTTAAAAGAAAACCTTGAAGAGACACTCCAGCTGGAAATAGAAAACTGCAAGGAGGAAATAGGTGAGGAAAAAATGTTGTTTGGGGACTGGGGACATAGCTTTGCTGGTGTAGTGGAGGCCCTCCAGGACTCCAAGAGACTGTCTCAAAAGCCAGCTAACAAACAAAGGAGATTCGTCAGTAAATCACACTGTTGTAGAATAACTCATGATCGTGGATGTGGAAGACAAGTATAAAAGAGCAGCCATCCCAGGCGCTCACATGTGCACCAGCTGTGACCCCAGACCCTCTGTCCCAGGTGCTCACATGTGCACCAGCTGTGACCCGAAATCCTCTGTCCCAGGCGCTCACATGTGCACCAGCTGTGACCCCAGATCCTCTGTCCCAGGCGCTCACATGTGCACCAGCTGTGACCCCAGATCCTCTGTCCCAGGCGCTCACATGTGCACCAGCTGTGACCCCAGATCCTCTGTCCCAGGCGCTCACATGTGCACCAGCTGTGACCCCAGACCCTCTGTCCCAGGCGCTCACATGTGCACCAGCTGTGACCCCAGACCCTCTGTCCCAGGCGCTCACATGTGCACCAGCTGTGACCCCAGACCCTCTGTCCCAGGCGCTCACATGTGCACCAGCTGTGACCCTAGATCCTCTGTCCCAGGGGCTCACATGTGCACCAGCTGTGACCCCAGACCCTCTGTCCCAGACGCTCACATGTGCACCAGCTGTGACCCCAGACCCTCTGTCCCAGGCGCTCACATGTGCACCAGCTGTGACCCCAGACCCTCTGTCCCAGGTGCTCACATGTGCACCAGCTGTGACCCCAGACCCTCTGTCCCAGACGCTCACATGTGCACCAGCTGTGACCCCAGACCCTCTGTCCCAGGCGCTCACATGTGCACCAGCTGTGACCCCAGACCCTCTGTCCCAGGTGCTCACATGTGCACCAGCTGTGACCCCAGACCCTCTGTCCCAGGCGCTCACATGTGCACCAGCTGTGACCCCAGACCCTCTGTCCCAGGCGCTCACATGTGCACCAGCTGTGACCCCAGACCCTCTGTCCCAGGCGCTCACATGTGCACCAGCTGTGACCCCAGATCCTCTGTCCTTCATGAGCTCTGATGGTAATGGAGCCAAGGGCAGCCGTTCTTTACAGACCTCTGTTGAAAACAGCGTTGCTTTCCTACAGTTGATACAGACACTGGCTGCGGTGATACAGTGTGCCTGTGTAGTTGGCCTTTTCCTGAGATTGGTTATCACGTCAGTTCTCTGGGATCGTTTGAGAGAACACTTTCCTCCACAGTGTTATCTTGGACTCCTTTGGGGACATTGTGAGAAAAATGATCAATGATTACTAATATTTCTCCCTTTTGTCCTAGCTTCCATCTCTAGTCTAAAAGCTGAATTAGAAAGAATAAAAGTTGAAAAGGGACAGGTGAGTCACAAGTTTAAATTAATTCTGTCAACACTCTGGTCACGTTTTAAATCCCATGCTAGAACAAAGCAATGAAGACAGCTGAGGCTCCTGCCTTGTGGGAACACAGTAGGGTGGCGGAAGAGAGCACACACTGAGAAGCTGCTGTGTGCTGGGCCAGGGGGTGATGGGCAGCGCATGGATGAAGGGCACCTCAGCCTGCGGTGCTCAGTACATGACTGCTGCTGTGCAAGCCGGGCACAGTTGTGCTGCAGGCGTGGTATTTCCAAACTGGCCCCTGTGTGGTAGATGAGTAGATGCTGCTCTCAGACGGCCTCTTGTGCCTGCAGGCACCCAGTCACATGCTTTCCTACTTTATTATAGGCCTTTCCTTTGAGATGAAATAGTGTAACACTGATAGTGCTCTGACCTCTGTCAGTGTTCTCTATCTTTTAATGATCTTTCTTCCCACTTGTACAAAATTGCCCAGTTGTTACCCATTAAGAAGGAAGAAGTGGGGTGGGGGTGGGTTGGAGAGCTGACTCAGTGGTTAAAAGCACTGGCTGTTCTTTGAGAGAACCTGGGTTCAATTCCCAGTACCCACATGGCTGCTCACAACTATCTGTAACTCTAGTTCCAGGGGATATGACATCCCTGACACATGCAGGCAAAACACCAATGTACATAAAATAAAATTAAAATAAAAATAGGGAAGTGAGATGGGTGTGTAATCCTAGAACTCAAGAAGCTGAGGATTCAAGTTTGGGGCCAGCCTGTGGTACATAAGAAAGAAAAAAAAAAGTTTCTCCTTGGATCATACTTTTCTAGGAAGTCAGTTTTCCAAGGTTCTTGAAAGAGTGTTGCCCTCCACCTGGCCTCCCAGGCACGTCTCTGCTATAGTCAGCCTGTCTCTTTACTCTGATATAGAGGCCTCTAGATCACACTAGAGATGACCAGTGCTCAGGCCTGGAAGAGTGCTTAGTACTGAAAAAGAAAACGCCAGGCTCAACTGTGCCATGTTCTTCTGCCACAGTCGGTCTGAGTTGACTTCACTTCTCCCCCCTTTTTTGTATGTCTGGGAAATCAATTCATGTATATGCTAGGCAAGGACTGTCCCACTGAGTTATACCCCGGCTCTGAGACGTTGCTGCTTCTACTTTTTTTTTTTTTTTTTTTTTTTTTTTGGTTTTTCGAGACAGGGTTTCTCTGTGTAGCCTTGACTGTCCTAGACTGGCTTTTATAGACTAGGCTGGCCTTGAACTCATAGCAATCCACCTGTCTCTGCCTCCCAAGTGCTGGAATTAAAGGCGTGCACCACTACTGCCCGGCTCGATCCATTCTGTTTTTGGAACATCTCTTTACTTTACCTTGTCACCTCTTCCTTCCCTGGTGAAAATGTTAATCCGTGCTGGTGGTGAAGAGAGAGGAGACAGGAGAACCATAGGTTTGAGACATGTCTAGACTACAGAGCTCAAAACCAATTTAGAACCTACCTCAACAAAAGCAAGACCCTCTTTCAAACAGAGCTGGGGATGGAGACGGAGAGATAGCATGCTTGCCTAGCCTATGAGACCCTGGGTTCAACCCCCGCACTAAAAAACAAAAAGCTAGAGTCAGTCATCATCTCTTACAGAAAATATTGTCCAGATTTTCTCTCTGGATTAAATGCTGCTCCCTTTATGTTGATAGGCATTAATTATTTCTATGTCTGTTTCTCCTGACTTCTTAGAATTAGAAGATGGTAGGTAGCTAATCAATAGGTAAAGACCAGGTCTGGAAGAACAAGCAGCGTCTCCACTCTGAAGCCTGAGAAGAACATTCCCAGCACAGCCAAGAGCAAGAGCAAGCCTGAGTCTGGGTTGCAGACACCATTAGGTAGTGTTTGGCCTTCAGATTTCTCTGAGTTTCAATCTTCTCTTTTGATTTCACAGTTGGAATCTACATTAAGAGAGAAGTCGCAACAACTTGAGAGTCTCCAAGAAATAAAAGTTAATTTAGAGGAACAGTTAAAGAAAGAAACTGCTGCTAAGGTAATTATGGGTTTTGGCTATTTAATTTAACAAACAACGCTAAGGCATGGTAGCACACACCTTTAATCCCAGCACTGTAAGGCAGAGGCATATAGCTCTCTGTGCATTCAAAGCTGGCCTTCTCAAGCAAACAAAGAAAACATACAAAAATCCAGGGGGTTCGTGTTTAAGAGCACTGGCTTCCCTTGGAGGACCCGAGTCTAATTCCTAGTACATACATACTGTATTACAACCATCTTTTTAGCTCCAATCACAGGTGTTCCAGTGTCGTCTTCTGTCCTCCATGGGCATATGTACATAGACCTGTGTAAATACAAAACACCCTACACATAACATTTTTAAGATTAAGAAAAAAGAAAAAGAGGGATTCATTATAATCTCTTTAGATCCTGTCTGTAGTTATATTCTGAAAGTTGGATCTATTAACAACCTGCCCCCCCCCCCCAAAAAAAAAAAAGGATTTAATGTCTCTAGACTTGGGTTAAGTCTTCCCTCTGCCATTTCTGTGGGCTTGGGTCATAGGCTTTAGTGGACTTGTGTTCAGTTCCCAGCATGCATATATAGTGGCTCACAACTGTTTGTAACTCCAGTTTCAGACTTGACATACTTTTCTGGCACTCACATTGTGCACATACACATATGCAAATAGTCACATATACACACAAAATAAAATTATCACTGAGCCTTAACTTGGGCAGTGCTTTGTTAGAAACATTGCTCGGTGCAGGCCTGCCTAAATCCTGTTATTGGAGGCCAAGCTGTGAGGATTGCTAGTTCAAAGGTCTTAAAAAAGATGGCCAAGTAACTTAATGTCAGCTTTGGCAACTGAATTAGACCCTGTTTCAAAATAAAAAGTTAAAAAAATGGGTTTGAAAAGGTGGGGTGGGGGCTAGGGATAGTTTAGTGGTAGACTGCAAGACCCTAGGTTCAACCCCCAGGGATGGAAGGAGGGGCTGCTTTGAAAACATCACTCCCTTCCATTCCCCATATCAAATGCTAAGATTGCCTTGAAACAGAGTTAGATTATCTTGATGAGTCTGGATAGAATAAAAATACATGTGGTTGCCAGGCGTGGTGGTGCACACCTTTAATCTCAGCACCAGGGAGGCAAAGGCAGGTAGATCTCTAAGTTCAAGACCAGCCTGGTCTACAAAGTGAGTCCAGGACAGCCAAGGCTACACCGAGAAACCCTGTCTCGAAAAACCAAACCAAAAAAAACCCCCAAATACATGTGGTTGACTATGGGGGAGATTGCTCAGACATGGTCTTAATGAGCTGTGTTGGTGGTAGTTGGTAGATTCTTGTTTTAGAAAAAGGCTCCCGTGATTTTCAGTGAGGAAGGCCGGAGATAGCAGGTAGCAGTGCCTGCCGCCAACCTTCACCCTTGGGGCCCACATAATGGAAGGAGAGCGCCAACTCCCTGTGGTGCTTGCCTCGTGTGCAGGAGGCCTGGGGTTTGATGTCCAGCACTGCAGAAAACTGGGTGTTGGCCTACGCTGTAATCCCAGAAGGCAGGCAGGTGGATCACAAAGTCAAGGCATTCTCAGCTACAATAAGTAAGTTCAGGGGTTAGTTTGGGCAACAGGAGACCATGTCTTAAAAAAGCCAAGGTGGGAACCAGTGGGAGCGAGAGGTGTTTGCCCACCAAGGCTAAGTTCCGCCCCTGGGGCCCACACGTAGGAGAGCCGACTCCTGCAACTTGTCCCATGACTTCCGTTTCTGTGCTGCAGCGCACACAGGCCCGTCGGCAGGAGAAGATGAGTGGATGCGGAGTTAACCATCGGTGACTCTGCTGTGGCAGGAGGAGAGTCGGGGATGCAGTGTGGTGGTGTAGAGTGCTGGCCTACCACCAAGCTGCAGCACTGGGCCCAGTCCTTAGTACAGAAAGGAAGGAAAGAAAAGATTACAGCTTCCCTGTAGTGAGTGACTAAAGTTCCCAAGTAATTTTAGGAGCTCTGGTTCTTCAGCATTAATCTTCTCTCAAAACCTGTGTTTTTCAGGCCACTGCTGAACAGCTTGTGTTTGAGGAGAAGAACAAAGCGCAGAGGTTACAGACAGAGTTAGACGTCAGTGAACAAGTCCAGAGAGACTTTGTGAAACTTTCTCAGACTCTTCAGGTGAGGTGATTGGGGATCACCATGGCCTCTGTGGGAGGGGCGCCAACGTAGCTGGGGGTCTCGGATTGCCTGTCTTCATCTCAAATGTTTGCATAATCACTAAACCAGGGACGTGGTCTGTTCTACTGACTTGGCCCTTCTCACTCACCTTGTACTGGGGCACTGGGAGGGCAGAGGGACAGACACCATAGGTTGATAAATTGGTGGATTTTAATTGTTCCCCTCTTAAGAGCCTAATCTGGTGTATTGATCTGCTGCATGTCAACTAAAATAGTCAAAGCAGAGGGAACATAGTAGGGCATCACCTGCACTCACCTCAGCATTGTTTCTCCAGGTGCAGTTGGAGAGGATCCGGCAAGCGGACTCCTTGGAGAGGATCCGGGCAATTCTGAATGACACCAAACTGACAGACATTAACCAGCTCCCTGAGACATGACACCTGGATCGCAGGATTCTAACCTGCCTTTTGGGTTTTTATCTCATCTTTAGAATAACATTATTATTTAACTCTTAACGGAAGAAGTCACAGCAACAGGAAGACTGGAGAAACGCAGTTTTGGAGGGAGCAGGCTGCTGTGTGCAGGGACAGCCGGCAGGCCTCCCAAAGGGAACTCGAACGACAGACACCAGACTGTTCCAACAGGTGCCAGGACAGTGCTGTTTCCTCGCTGCGTTCTCCAGCATGGGTCCTGACACGAAAGCAACTGCCCAATAGTGTTTGGAATTATGTTTTCTGTTCATACAAACTGGGACAGAGGAGGGTTTTTGTTTTTGTTTTTTTCCCTGTTGTCTAGGGCTCATCAGTAGCAGTGTTCAGCTAGCAGAGAAGGGTAGTATGGTGTATGAGTATTTTATATTAAAATATGAAGTGCCAGAGCAGGCCGCTGGCTATTGACGGTATTTCCCTTGCTCAGTGCTTTTTTTTTTTTTTAACCATTTTATCTGCTATTGGAGGACCTTAAATGCTACTGAAACTTGCCTGAGAACTATAGGACCATGGCAAACAAAAGTAATTCAACAGAATTAGGAGAAGCTGAGTACTTGGCTGCGGCCATGTTATATATTGGAAGTTGAATTTAAGGAAAAAAGCACAAGAAACCTTGGAAGCACTTTTTTGCACACCAGGATGAATTTCTTGGGCCCACAGGTACCAGGGCAAAGAACTGGCTTCATCTTCCCTCTTTCCAAGTGTTTTAAGTTACTGGATCAGTGGAAAAAATATTAATAAAAGAAGCTATCTCTGACATCTAGTATCCATGTATAAATCTGTTTTGTTTTCAGCCTGCCTCAGAGGCATACTATTTAAAGTGTCATGTATGTAGAATGGTGATGGTTTACAGATCTTTGTACTTTTTTTTTCTTTTCTTTTCTTTTCTTTCTTTTTTTTTTTTTTACAGTTTAGACCTAAAGTATAAGTGATTATGCCTACAGTGAGGCTGGGGAAACTTACTTCTGCTTCACCCTTTTCCAGAAATTGAGATTCCTTCCCTATTGGGAGAAGCAGCCAGTGGAACAGGCTGGAGCCCCAACAGCTTTATGAAGTGGTGCAGAAAACAGAAGTGTGCTCATGTACTGCTTAACAGTCATAGGCTACCCCGAGAGCAGCCAGCCGACAGCTAGCTATGCTGTTTACTTCATGCAGTTTCAAAGTAACAATGTTTTCAAGTAATTTTTGTGAGTGGTGTTGGCTTACAGCTGGTACCCAAAGGGACATGACGGGAATGAGTAAACTAATTTTTTTGGCTTAACGATTCATAGCATCAATGGACTTTATTTGTAATGAGTCGTTATGAATTTGCCCTCAAGAATTTTGCTATTTTCTTTTTTAAATGAAACAGGTAAGACCTATACTACCCCCACCCATAGGTTATTTTTGTGGACATGTTCATGATTGATTATGAATTTAAAAGTAAATAAGAATTACAGAAAAAGTGCTAAAGGCTTGCCAATGCATGGAAATAATTGGCTTGAAGTACCCTTGTATACTATATACTACTTAGTATAAAAGGAACATAATATCCTCATTGAATTAAAGGGATTTTATTAATTATAATTAATTAATTAGATTTAAGAGTAGGCCCCCAAGCTAAATTTGTTTCGGATCACATTTGGCCACAATGAGTGGACAATTCATAATCACTCTGAACGTGACACCCCAGTGAACTGCTCTGCTGAGACCAGATGTCGTACAGACACTTTTCTCCAGCAGTTGAGGATCAAGTGATAAAGACATCGCAAGTAGGGCACTGTGCTTGTGGCAGGTGCCAACTGCTGGGATCCACTCAATTAAAAACACCCTAGAGGAGGAGAAACTGAAACTGCTGCTACATCACCAGGTAGGAAATAGTTCTTTACACTTAAGTGTTCTGCACAGACGAGATCTGCTTTAGAAGACGGAACTCACTGAGAGGAAAGGCCAGTCTGTCCCACACACGCCCCTGTGCTGCGCCAGTCTATGTAACCTGTACAGACCTGCTCTCCTGCATGTCTCACCTCTAAACTGTGACGTCCCTTATTGTGTGGCTTTTAACTGGCAGTTACTTGGTCATTTCTAGGCAGGTACTGTACTTACCTTTCAAAACTCAAACTGGCAAGTATGAAAGATGACCGAAAGCCAAGGACAAAGGCATACAGCAGACCGCAGTGTTTCCTTCCTTTAAGGTGCTAGAGCGTGCACCTCTTATGCAGCGAGTAGACCCAGATAAAGCCGAACTGAGCTCTGGAAGGAACATGAGCAGCAGAGGCCGGAACTGTGGACCTTGAGCTCTGCGCTGAGTGGACTGCAGGCGTGCTTGTACTGTGCTGAAGGCATGGCCTTAAGAAAGTGTTCAAATTAAAAGAGCTGCTGCTGAGTAGCCTGTGTGGCCTTTTCCTTTGCACCGAGGGCTCTGGCTGCTTGAGATGCAGCTCTTAGTTGTGTGCAGCAGATGCCCATGTCCCACAACTAAAAAAAATAACTGACCATAGACTTTAATTACAAAGCAAAGTCAAAATTTTGGATAAAAATTTATTGAAATACTACAAAAGGAATAACAAAAGAAAACCACGCCAAAATTTATCCAAAATGCTTCTCTGTAAATTAGATAGTGCTACCTGTTTGTTTTACAGCACGGGTTTGAAAGTTTTCAGTTGTGTTGACTTCGGTCGTGTCAGAAGTTGACATGATTTCGGATGTCAGTGATTTGCTTCACCATCTCCCTTATGTGCTCACCCCTGCAAAATCACCAAACCAGGTGAGACATCAGCATTGAGTTCCAAGGTTTCCCCCACCCAGACACAGGGTCTCTAGCCCTGACTGTCCTGAAACTCTGTAGACCAGGCTGGGCTCAAACGCAAGAGATCCACCTGCCTCTGCCTGCACCACCATGACGAGCGAGTTGTAAGAATTTAGACGTAAAAAAAGGTTTGTTTAGGAGGCAGAGGCAGGTGGATCACTGTGAGTTTGAGGCCAGCCTGGTCTACAAAGAGACCCCAGGACCGCCAAGGCTACACAGAGAGACCCTGTCTCAAAAAAACCAAGAGAAAATCAAAAACAAAAAACCAAAAACAAAACTGCCCCTTCCCCCCAAAATAAAAAAATTGAAGAAGAAGAAAAAGAAAGAAAGAAAGAAAGAAAGAAAAGGTTTGCTAATACTAAACAGCTTGGACAGCAGTGTTTTCTGGGTGATGCACTCAGGGCTTCACCACACTAGACAGATGCTCTGTCCCTGAGCTCTGATCACAGCCCCGGGAACGCAGCTAACCATAGCCAGGATGTACTTTTGATTACACAAGATCACGTCGCACTCCTGGTTTCCCTCACACTAAGCCTCTGTCTGTCATGACCCCATTCCCATGACTGGAAAGCATCAACTTACTCTTCCTTCAGGATGGACTGGATGCACTTGCGCTGGTAGGCACTGAGAGTAATGGTGGGTTTCTGCGGACTCAGCACTTTTTCCATCTTTCGCTGTTGATAATCTTTTTTCATAGTAACCTCAAGTATCAAACAGAACATAGGTATTTTGGCTATGGTTTGCCACACATTTTTGCAGCATTTATTTTACTGTTCACATTTGTAAAAGTATTGCCTAGGCTAGCCACCGTCTACCCATTCTTACCTGTTTGATTGCATTGCCTAGGTGTCGAAGTTGATCAGGTATCAGCTGTAACTCCTTCTTCATGTCTCTCTCACTGTCAGAGAGAACTGGTAGCTGGGTATGAAAACTGTGAAGCACTTTCTTCATCCTTAAGAAAAGGAAGGAAGTGTGAGTTAAGACTGCTAATTATAAGAGAAACACAAAGTTTATAATTCAAGAAGTTTTTTGTCTGAGGAGACAGCCCAGAGGAAGGGCTAGGGGACTGTATGGTCTTTTCTAGGTGCTTCATGGACCACTGACCTGTTCATGATATCTTCTTGTTTTTCTTTGGCTTCCTCATATTTGTCAGCTAAGCGCTCGGCCATTTCCCGGAGACTTTTCCTGAAGGAATGAGAACCTCTTGGGGTCCACACAATGTGGCGAGACACACCACTACTCCCCACTGTTTCCTCCTCTCTGGTTGGGATGCCTACCTCTCCTCTCGACAGTAATTGAGATCTTCCAGTTGTTTCCTCTTCTGGTCACAAAGTAACTTGACCCTTTGAGAAGAAGAAGTAGTACATACAGTTCAAAGGAAAGCCAGGCTTCCACCAACGATTACACTGAGCCAACGCCTAGCAAGGACGACTGGCTGTTCAACACAGGACACTACCTCCGCTGAATCTCCTCCTTGGCCAGGTCCTGCTTGAGAATGTACTGTTCTCGGAACACCTGGGTGGCTCTGCTGATAAGCTGAAGACACTCCTCGGGAGGGGGAGCCAAGTCCTTTTCAGATGATCTTTCAGAACAGTTTGCCATTATTCTCATTAGCCAGTTAAAACAACCAAACAGGCCGTGCTAGCTATTTTATCACCTCCTTTTAGCACTTTCTCAGGCGCCACTTCTGACTAGCTGAACAGATGTGTCGTGTCCCCTCCCACTGCACCATAGTAAGGACAGAAAAGGGGCAAAAGCAGCAAGGAACACTTGGTAGCAAGCACAAAGCCCTAGGTTCATTTTCTATTTTAATGAAAAAGCCCATTCTTAAAACTCATGTACCCCAAATCCCATACTTGAGAAATGCTGGGTTGGCAGCACTACGTTGCAAGATGCTTTTAATGTGCTTCTCAAAGGAGTCTGGGGCCTCAGCCAAAACCCGCAGTGGAGACTCTGTCACTTCAGCGTCTTCTCGGGCACACAGCAGGGGAGGAGATGCTGGGTGCACTGCACTGCTGCAAAATAAACAAGGCAGGGCCGCCGTCATTAGCCACACTAATCCAAAACCTGATGACCTAAGGACCTAAAAGGCTTTTATAAAAGTACACTAATGTGTGTTGTGTCCTGAAAGGTTATTGTGGGAAGCTCACATCTTGCCAATGTCTGAGCATGTTAGACTCTTCCTTAAAAATCTTTTTAAAAAGACCAAGGCAACTAAAAATACAAACCCCATGGCCCTTTTCTTGCAAAGGATTGCAGCTAGCACTACAACCATAACTACTTTTTTGAGTATAGTTTAGATTGATGAGAGCTGGTGTGGGGCCAGATGACTGCTGTGTACTATATTTGCTTCTACATAACTTGATTTCTAAGAGTTTTCTCCCATCTTTGGGATTGGTATTTTTATTATCCAGATAGTGTGACCAGACGTTTTAAAAAAATGAAACAAAGCTGGGTGTGGTGGCACACACCTTTAATCCCCAGCACTCGGGAGGCAGAGGCAGATAGATGGATTGCTGTGAGTTCAAGGCCAGCCTGGTCTACAAAGTGAGTCCAGGACAGCCAGGGCTACACAGAGAAACCCTGTCTCAAAAAAACCAACAGCAACAACAACAAACAAACAACAACAACAAACAAACAAAACACTAAAGGTAGGTATAAAATGGATTTTAAAAAGATGGTAGGCTCTTAAAGTTTTGTTTCTTACGTACTATTTATGTGCATGTACACAGTAGCATGCTACAGCACACATGTGAGGTCAGAAGACAACCTGCAGTTTTCTCTTTATATCACACGGGTTCTGGGAACTAAACTCAGGTTGTCAGAATCAGTGCCAAGTACTTTTACCTGCTGAGGCATCTCACTGGCAAATATTTTCCTAGTATTTCTTTTGTTTGAAGTTGCTAGTATGTTTTTTTATTTTTAAATAAAGCAACATAAAATTCATACCTATACTATTTTTTCCTGTCAAACAAGAGAAGTCTTTAAACTTAAAGCCTTTAAGTCTTTAAAGAGCACGTAAGGATAGTAACTGAATGCAAGCACTTCACACCTTTGTCAGCATTCAGAACAGACACCAAGACACTGAGGGGCTCATGTCTGATACCCCAGTGGCTTGGTTTTCATGTTGATTTCTACACTTGTGGAACCCGACCTTCCAAGGCTGTTGGAAAAGGAAAATGGTGACTACAACTTAACACATGAACGCAGCTTTACACTGTTTACCCAGAGTTGGCATATTCTGACGTTTCTGTGGCTGACAGAGAAATTAAGTACAGAATCTGGGACCAGACAGACCCTCACCTGTACCAGAGCTCTGTGCAACCCGTGACTGGTTTAAGCCGCCTCCTGTTATTACACGGAGGTCAGTGACTCCTTAGGGGCTTCTCTGACGTGTCAGGAGAGCAGGAGGAGGACATCCTACATCTGAGCCCGACATGCAACAGTCACTAAATCTAGTCACAACAATGTAGCTCTGCGCCTCAATCTCTCTGTACTTGGGAAAAATCTCTAGCTGGGTACAGGAGTCAAAACTATAATCCCAGATGAGGTGGGGACTGCAGACTGAGAGAAAAACTGATTCTCAGTTATGAGACTGCAAAACAAGACAAACACACCATGTCTAAATGCCTTGAGTCAAAATACTGACTGAATTCAGAAGCCAAAGCACACACCATAGAGGCAGCCTCTAACTAGTTACTAGGCATCCCCCAGCTTTGACTTGGCAGAATTAACGAGTTGTGTGGAGAATACGGAGTGGGTCATACAGTAAAGGCCTTATGAGACATTCACAGGTGCTGGTGATGCAGATCATCGTGGGCCCTAGGATGTCCGGGACGATCCAGAATCCTCTGATGGGAGCTGGCTGCCTGCAGAGAGACAGTCACAGTTAAGTTACAAAGCAGCAAATGCACCGGAACCAACAGACTACGTGACTGCAGCCCACGGCCTTTTGGGGCCTCTGACTTCCTGTCAATATAGTAACCACCACAATCATGGTTATTTATACTCTGATTAGTTAAACCAAGCTCCCATTTAGCAATCTATATGGTACTTAGCAATTACTCAGAAATACACAGCCAATGTGTCTTTCCCCCAACCAACAAATAAGGCCTACAAACTGCTCAGAAACCCAAATGAACACTCCCAGAGACCCAACACCTGCCACAGGACCTCCTCATCTCAGCGTGCACAGCCTTGTTCCCGTTTCCCATCCCCAGGGGTGGGAAAAACATGGGTCTCAAATGGGAACTGTTGTTCCCACCAATATGCTTTATTAACTGGTCTGCATGTCCACTCTGCCTGTGTCTAACATTTCTGCACCTTAATGTCAGTACCACCTCCTGTCGTGTCAGAAGTGTGCCCTCAACTGTACAGTTTCAAAGTGTCTCATTATGTATCTCTCAGCTTATAGACAAGCTCATGCTTTGTTTTTTCCATTCAAAACATTCTCCACTGTGGCTTTATGGGAACTTTCACTGTGCCCATCCCCACCTTTCCCCTCCCAAGACAGGGTTTCTCTGTGTAGCCCTGGCTGTCCTGGACTCACTTTGTAGACCAGGCTGGCCTCGAACTCACAGCGACCCACCTGCCTCTGCCTCCCGAGTGCTGGGATTAATAAAAGGCATGTGCCACCATGTCTGGCTTTCCTTAACCTGTTCTTTATTTTGTAACAGAAATTGTGTTAAGTGTGTAGCATATACACCAGTGCCTGTTCACACACTCGAGCCAGGGTTTCACTGAGCTAGGCTAGCAACCAGAAAATCCCGGCTACACTGTTTGTTCTTTGACCATGGAAAGGGAGACACAGGACTTGATCATACAAAGCTTCTAAAATGCATTTAGCAGTTAGAATCCAGATCTTCAAGCTTGCTCGGCAAGTGCTGTTACCCACAGACCTGCCGCTCCATCCCTTTTGTTCTTTTTAAAATAAATTTCATTATCTAGCCTTTTAAAACTTGCATGTAAATATCACACTAAAATTAACCAGTCTATACATCTCTATGAACTTCTATACAGTTACCAGTATGGAATCCACATACAAAGAAGATGTGCACATATACCATGTAGCCAGTACCAGACTACAGTGCCCTGCCCACTTTTCAAGTTGGTACCGTCTGCTGTCATCCCCCAATCTCTCCAGTACACTGCTGCCAAGCCTGTACTCTATGGTCTGGCAGTGCTTAGCCGATGCTACTGTGGCTTCTCGTAAACAGCTTCTCCTTGGTGTTCATCACACCTCGGCTCCGGGTTCTCCATCCTTTGAACCCTTTCCTCACGCTTCCTTCCTGGGCTCTGCTCCTCCACTCCCTGCTCATGGCTATGTGTTGCCTGCTTCTCTCAAGTCTCTCTTCTGACTGCAGACCTTTTCCTCCTGGTCCATGTTTGTCAGAAGCACAGTTCCAATGCTGACATTTTCCACTGCTCCAGACCTATACACAGGAACTGTGGAGCACTGAGAGCTGCGAGGAAGAGTAGGGAATGGAAGGTCCAGGAGGGAGCAGGAGCTCCACATTAGACCATCAAGGCCTGCGGACCTGGACACAGGGGCCTGCACAAACTGACGCACCAGCCAAGGACTATGTGTGCAGAGAACCAAGACCCCTGTTCAGGTGTAACCCATGGAGTGCTGATTCTCCACATGTGTGTATGGGAGGGGGGGTGTAGGGGGCACTGCTGCTGAAACTCTGACAGGCCCCTTGGCAAGGCGGCCTAGAGGGTGCACAGAGGAAGGGAATGCAGGCTACCTGATGAGACCTAACAGGTTGTGCCAGACAGTTGGGATAGGAGGCCCCCCTATCAGAGATCTAGGGGAGGGGAACAGGCAGAAGAGGGAGGGAGGGTGGGAATGGGAAGATGAGAGGGAGGGGATAACAATCAGGATGTAATGTGAATAAATTATAATAAATAAAATAAGCATTAAAAAAGAGGGATGTCACTCTAGAGTGCCCAGATCTGCTCTTCTATACGCTGGGTTTTTCCAAAGGGTACCACATGCCACATCTATTCTTTACCCAGACAAGAAACCTGGGAGCCATTCTTTGCACCTCTCTTCACTCATCAACAGTTGGCTGAATGTGCACTCTTAAACATCAAGTAAGCACAAAGCTAACAGAATCCTAATAAAAAGATAGAGGCTGCCTTTATATCCTTCCTAGGACAGAAACCGCCCCCCCCCCCCACACACACACAGCTGGAGAAATGAGGGAAACTTCTCTAGAATAAGCAATTTAAGATGAGAAGATGCGCTGGGCTAGGTTGTGCGCACCTTCAAGCCCAGCACTCAGGGAGGCAGAGGCAGGCGGATCTGTGAGCCTGGTCTACAAAGTGAGTCCAGGACAGCCAAGGTACAGAGAGAAACTGTCTCAAAAAACAAAACAAAACTAAACAAAAGATGAGAAAAAAATTAATCTGATGACCATAATAGTCTTACAAGTGAATAAGGCCCTTACCTGCATGGCAACGGCTTTGTACAAAGAATGTGTTCCACAAAGCACTTCTGCTCGGCAGCGAGTTCCTGTAAACTATCCTTATCTTCTTCATCTACAAAGGAATGTATTATAGAAATTAATGTGTGGTCAGGTGCAGTGACACCCGCTTGTAATCCCAGCACTCAGGGAGGCAGAGACAGGCAGATCGCTGTGAGTTCGAGGCCAGCCTGGTCTACAAAGTGAGTTCAGGACAGCCAAGGCTACACAGAGAAACCCTGTCTCAAAAAAGAAAGAAAGAAAAAAAAAAAAAAAAAAAAAAAAAGATATTAATGTGCTTAGACAAAGTTCCACGTTAGCACTTCTGGTTAATTGTAATAAAAGTTCTTCTCTCAAGCCTCTGCTTCTCCCAGAGGGTGAGACAGTGTCCACAGGGTGTGGCTGCTGCTGGGAGAGGGTGAGACAGTGTCCACAGGGTGTGGCTGCTGCTGGGAGAGGGTGAGACAGTGTCCACAGGGTGTGGCTGCTGCTGGGAGAGGGTGAGACAGTGTCCACAGGGTGTGGCTGCTGCTGGGAGAGGGTGAGACAGTGTCCACAGGGTGTGGCTGCTGCTAGGAGAGGGTGAGACAGTGTCCACACGGTGTGGCTGCTAGGAGAGGGTGAGACAGTGTCCACAGGGTGTGGCTGCTGCTGGGAGAGGGTGAGACAGTGTCCACAGGGTGTGGCTGCTGGGAGGTGCGCATGTCCCGATGCATGGTCCCATACTCATGACAACACTGAACACCACAGCACAATTTGGACTTGGGCTATTAAAAAAAAAAAAAAAAAGACATGAGAGGCTGGAGACATGGCTCAGAGGTTAAGAGCACTGACTGCTCTTCCAGAGGTCCTGAGTTCAATTCCCAGCAACCGCATGGTGGCTCATAATCATTTGTAATGAGATCTGGTACCTTCTTCTGGTGTGTGGACAGAACACTGTACACGTAATAAATATATACACTAAAGAAATAAAATAAAGACATGAAGCTTGGAGAAGGGCAGGGGCTTGAGGATCAGAGAGGAGTTAGGGGAAGATGGCTGTGTAGGGGTGTGACTATGCTCAAAATACACTATGCATGTATGAAAGTCTCAAAAAAATACATTAAAAAAGAGAAAAGCATGGTATTAGCTCTCCCGTTTTCATAGGTGCTCTTTGTTATTTTGAGGAAATTCCTTTCTAAAACTAGTTTGTTGATGCTTTTTATCTTAAGTAGTGTGGAGGATCAGAATCAAGGCCTTCTGCATGCTAAGCAAGTGATCTCCCACTGAGCTGTATATCCCAGCCCCTTTGACTGTTTTTAACATGAAAAGAAGTTAAATATTCTTAAGTGTTTTTTAATATATGAAAAGATCATATGGCTTTTCCTTTGTATTCTATTTTTAATGTTAATACATTAAAGTTTTGGATGCCAGAGAAAGTGTACATTTCTGGAGTAAATAACAGTCAATTTTATTGTCTATATTCACACATACTTGCCTCTAGTTTGTATATGTTTTTGGTTTGGGTATCACAGGCTGAGTTGCTGGTTGTTTTTGAAGAAGCCCGTGAAGAACCAATGTTTGCATGTGAAGTCTTGAGCGAGCAGTCACATCTCAAGTCTGTTGGCCTCATCTAGGCCTTCCAAACACCACGTTCAGTTTTCCCTTGTAATTTTACACTTCTGCAAGCCTAACTTTTGTGTTCTGAAGTTTAGTTTCTCCATTCTAGTATTTGGTATATCTTCCTAAAGGTTTATCAATTCTGACGATGTTCCTCCCAAGGCTACTAGAGAAACTGTTTGGTTTCACCGATTCTATTTTTTTCTTCTCCAAACTAAGTTTTGTCAGAAGCTGTGAAACCTACCGGGAAGTACGGAACGTTAGTAACTCACCTGACCCAAGAAATTTGTGCAGTTTGTGAATCCAAGTCAGTCCAACACTGTGCACACCAGCTTCATGGGTACAGTGGTATCTTGAAGGACACTTGGGATCTGCAAGTGAAATCATCAAAGATACAAAGGAAACTGGAAGAATTTACCCCAGTAGGCCACAAACACATGGTGATGGAACCAACTGTCCACAGGATTTTCACAGATGTGCACCACTGCCAGGGACTTGAAAGCTTTTAATCTGAATTCCATTTTCAAATTTATAAGTATTAAAATCAACAGACACAACCTAAGTATTTTCTTTTCTCACTTCTCTTGAGACAGTGTCTCACAAGGTCCTAGCTGGCCTGACTCACTTTGTAGAGATCAGGCTTGATCTACAGCGTGCACTGATCCTCCTCCCCTGCCTGTGCTAGGACTAAAGTTCTGCACCACTATGCCTTCCAGAGATGTCATTTTCTAAAAATATTTTCCATCCCATAAACCACCCATCCTTTTCACATTTATTTCCAGTTGTTCGATGTAAGGATTTAGGACTGGGACGCTCCATATACTGTCTTAAGATCCTACAGGCCAGGTCCCCGCGGAGGCTCATGTGCTGCTAAAGTGCATGCACTGCTACAACACAGGTACTGCAGAAGACACCAGCGCTGCCCGGGAGGGAAGCGCCTGAGACCTTCATGAAACAAGGAGCCATAGCCTCCTCTGCACCTAGAGCCTGTCTTAATTTAGTCTCCTGAGCGGCCGTGATCACTACACACTACCATGCTCACCTCTAGAATTCCTACTGCTATTTATAAATATCTCTACCGTTAAGATCTTTTAAAATTATATTTATAGTGTAATGCATGCAAGTGTGTCCAGGGCATGCATGTGCAGGTTAGAGGACACCTTCCAGAAGTCATCTCTCCACCCACTATACGGGTGCAGGGATCCAACTCAGGTTGCCAAGCTTGGCGACAGCATCCTTATCTTCTCAGCCAGTCCTTGACTTTTTTTTTTTTTTTTTTTTTGCCAGACCTCCCTCTTTTGTTTTTGAGACAGGTTCTCACGTATCCTATGCTGCCCGCAAACTTGCTGTGTAACTGAAAACTGCCTTTAACTTCTGATCCTCCTGTCTCTATTTGCAGAGTGCTGGCATTACAGGCATGTGCCACTACCCTGGTCTATATTGTCCACGAGATTAAACCCAAAGCCTAGTACACTTCAAGCAAGCACTTACTGTTAGCCACACCCCCAGCACAGTTAAGATTTTCTGAGAGGGCTAGAGAAAGGCTCAGAGGTTAAGCACCTCAGTTCCTACATGGTGGCTCAACAACCTTATGGAACTTCAGTTCCCAGGGACCTGACACCTCTTCTGTTCTCCATGAACACGGTACAAAGACATACATGCAGGCAAGACAACCATATACATAAAATAAAATGGATAATTATAAGAAAAACTATTTCTATTTATCAGTTGTGCATGCCTTTGATCCCAGCACTCAGGAGGCAGAGGCAAGTGGATCTCTGTGAGTTCAGGGCTAGTCTGGTCTACAAAGCAAGTTCCAGGACAGCCAGGGATACACAGAGAAACCCTGTCTTGAAAAACCAAAAACAAGTCATAAACGAGTCTCACAAGAGGATATTACTTTCATTAGAAGAACCAAGGAAAAATGCTTGCACTCAAGATCTCCACAGACGCTGTGGTGGACACTCTTGGTTGTCAGCCTGTCCACACCTGGAGTCACCTAAAGGAAGGCACCGGGTGCACTTGGGAGAGGAGTGGGAAGACCCTCCTTACATCTGGGCCACGCCTTCTTCTGGCAGCGTATATAAAGGGCAAGGAAGAGAAAAGCTGGGCTCTCCTGCCTGCTTGCCGTCACTCCTGCTTCCTTGGCATTGGAGCCTACCTCTTTGGGGCATAGACTAACGGCCAGCTGAGACATCTTGCCTCACGGACTGAACAAGAACTGGGTTTTGGACTTTCCAGTGGGATACAGCCTGTAAGCCCTCGAATAAACCCTCTTTATGTACTAAGTGCATAAGTGTGGGAAGCCTGTTTGCTTCCCACATGACAGACTAACCCTCCAGAACTTTGAGCAAGCCCACAATTAAATGCTTTTTTTTCCAAATGAAAGTTGCCTTGGTTATGGAATCTTTTCTCTATAACAGTAACTAAGACACACGCGGATCTTTCTAAGGAAACCAAATACCTTACATTACTTTATCTCATTGTGTGTTCATCTACCAAGTCCTTATACTTAATATTTATACTCCTCAAAACATTAGACATGCTTAGTGAATTCTCTTTGCAGGCTTATTATATAAGGAACACGGCTTTGAACTTGCTATATAATCTGAGATGGCCTTGAACCTCTTGATTCAGCCTTCTCAGTGTTTAGATTATAGATACATGCCACAACGTCAGGCTGTGAAATCAACTTTAGTTAGGATCAAGAAACAGTCATTAAGCAGCTGAGTGGCACAAGTGGGGTGGCTCAGTGGGCGGAGTGCCCACCACATAAGCCTGGTCCTCAGAACCCATGTAAAATGCAAAGAACCATTCAGAAAGCTGTCCTCTGATAATCAAGCGTGAGATGTGCACACATTCACACACATGCCCATACACACAATAAATAAAGTATCTGAGTAGAGCCACAATGAAGATAAAGTGTATATTGTGTAGTAAACTAAAAGTCCCAGAAGAATCCAGTTAACTTTCCAAAACCTGAGAGCACACAAAAAACCCACAGATAAACAGCAGACAATGCTAAATTAGTATAACTACAATGGGACAAATGAACAAAACCTTACCTCTGTGCAGTTTAATTGGACAGGAAAAGTCAGAGGCAAAGGGATCGTCCTCTGCAGAAGCCAGCTTCAGGGCTAGCTCTAACTCCACACACTCGAACACATACAACGAAGGGATAAGGTCCACCCGGGAATCCCAGCACTTCTCTGACTGTTAAAAACACAAAGGGGAAAAAAGGTATGACATCTTTCCTCTCATATGAATTTCAAAATATACGTAAATACAGAAACAAAAAACGGGCAAGATAGATAGCCCTTTCACATGTTTAACTTACTCCCACTCCATCCTTAAACACTTATCTTCTATTATCCTTAAACAACAGTAACAAAAACATCAGAAGCCTGGGGAAAGCCAGCCGAGTGGTCTCGGGGTCTTTACCTTTGTTACCAAGGAACAGAATATACAGGTCAGGCTGGGTGTGATGCACACCTTAATGTAGCTCTCAGAGGCACAGGCAGACTGACCTCTTTGAGTTCCAGGCCAGCTTGGTCTACATAGCAAGTTTCAAAGACAGATATGGCTTCATAGAGAGACCTTACCTCAAGAAACCAAAGTAAAATAGAATATAGAGGTAAGAATCACCATCAATGGTGGTGTTAATAAGTGCACAGGAAGTTGGGCACAGTACTGTCACCTGAGCACTGACTAGGAAAGCTGAATAAAGGAGGAGGATTTCGAGGCGTCAGAGGCCACCTTGGTCCATACAGCAAGTGCTAGGCCAGCCTCGGCCACACAGTGAAATACTGTCTCAAAAATTAAAGAACAGGTATAAGAGACTGGCTCAGAGGTTAAGTATACTGGCTGCTCCTGAAGACCAACTATGTTCAGTTCCCAGCACCCACATAACAGCAACCATCTGTAACTCCAGTTCCAGCATATAAATGCCTTTTTTCTGAATATGTATTTTTTTTTTAAAAAAGCCTAAAAACATAGAACAGGGCCTGGAGAGATGGCTCAGAGGTTAAGAGCAGCAGCTGCTCTTCCAGAGGTCCTGAGTTCAATTTCCAGCACCCACATGGTGGCTCACAAGCATTTATAGTGAGATCTGATGCCTCTCCTAGTGTGCAGGAGGACATGCAGGCAGAGCACTGTATATGTAGCAAATAAATAAAGCTTAAAAAAAAAAAAAACAACAAACCCGTAGAACAAGATGATCTAAGCATTTATTAGGACTCCACATACACAGTAGTATGCCTATGTGTTTGTGTACCACTTGTACACCTGGTGCCACGGAGGCCACAAGAGTGTCTTGTGTCTTGGGAGTTACAGAAGCTGTGAGCCACATGTGGTACTGGGAACTGAACCTGGGTCTTCTTGACAAGTAGCCAATGCTATTAACCATTGAGCCCTCTCTCCAGCCTGAACAACAGCCTATTGTTTGGAGGATTTAACTTTTAGGTGCAGGGTATGAACCCTTAATACAAAGGTCAGAAACAAAAATAGTTTCATGTGCCCTAAGATAGGCAATCTTCTAACTTCTGTCCACTTGTACAGAATTAATTATGCATTAATTATTCTTTTTTTTTTTTTTAAGTTTTTGAGACAGGGTTTCTCTGTGTAGCCTTGGCTATCCTGGACTCACTTTGTAGACCAGGCTGGCCTCGAACTCACAGAGATTTGCCTGCCTCTGCCTCCCAAGTGCTGGGATTTAAAGACATGTACCACAACACCCGGCTAATTATTCTTATACATAATGTATAATTTCCAAAATACCAGAAGTGCCATGTGTAAGCCAGAGTTCCTTACACTAAGCATTGGAACTGGCCCATGAACTGCACCTGCTATTAAAGACATGAACCGCAGCAGCACCAGCCACTCACTGGTTGATCGTCCTCTTCTTCCCCCTCCAGCACGACACAGTGATACAGCACCCCTGACTCAGTGGCAATCACTAAGACATTGGGGACACAGGGCAGGCAGAGCACAGCGCAGGCGTCATAGCCATAGTTGTCCTCAGCGGCAGGATGCATAGGCAATGGCCCCAACAGCTTCCCAATGTTCCCAGGGCTAAAGGAAGAATAAGAACATTATCAGGAAGATGTTGACAGAAGGCAACTGTCCCCTACTCTTCTTTGATTCCTTCAGTTACTGCAGCTTCAAATAAAGGTGTTCTTTTTCTAATTCCCACCTACATTCCAACAATGCTGACTCTTGAGCTGAGATATTTTCTTTGAAAGGAAAGCAGCAATGCCTGAAGAGAGTCCATATTTGTTTCTCTGTTTAATTTCTTTCCTCCTTTCAGAGTCCTACATGATCTAGGACAATACTTTGGAAGGACATTTTGAGAGAAGTCCTTTAACTCCTGATTCTGCTGTCACAGCTCCCAGAGCTGGGATTCTAGGAGGATGTCATTTGCCCTTGAAGATGGCCTGGGAGATTCAGGGGACATGACTGGCATCTATTGGTGGGACAACATCAGAGGTTCCATCCCCAGTAATCACTACCACCACCAGAAAGAAAAAACAGAGACAAAGGACCGGACAGATGGCTCATTGGTTAAGAGCACTGGCTACTTTTGCAGAGGACCTGGGTTCGATTCCGAGCACTCACATATGGCTCACAAATGTAGCTCCAGTTCCAGGGGATCAGATGCCTACTCCTGGCCTCTGCCAGCACTGCATGTATGTGGTACATATGTAGGCAAAACATCCATACGCATCAAATAAAAATAAATCTTGGGGGGGTGGGGACACAAGGTTCCATTACATAGTCCAGCCTAGCCTCAAGCCTCAAACTCAGCACTGCTGTGTTAGCCTTTGGTGTGCCAGAATTATTGGAATGTACCACCAGTCTAGCCTGGTTTCCATTTTTATCACTCTACTGATAGCACGCTAGCGAAAATCACCTGATTCTAGCTGCTGAATCCAAAGGTTTACTCTGACCTGCTGTACTATCACTGACTGATTGCTGTGCCTAACATTCTTTTTTTTTTTTTTTTTTTTTTTGAGACAGAGTCTCTCTCTCTCTCCATAGCTTTGGCTGTGCTGGAATTCACCATACAGAGCAGGCTGGCCTCAAACTAACAGAGATCTGCCTGCCTCTGCCTCTCAAGTGCAGGGAAGAAAGATGTGTGACACTACACAGAGCTCCTAACAGCTTCGTTTCTGGTAGTGCGCTATAGCTCTCTCAAAATGTTCTTCGAAAGCCTTGTCTCACTATTCTCTTGTTTTCTGGGCTCAATGGGTAAGCCCAAGACCTAACACAAAAACAAAACAAAAACCAAAGCTGAGCATGGTGGCACAACGCCAAAACAAGAACCAACAACAACAAAAAAGCAAAATCACATTAAAAAAAACACACACCCTGGGTGTACCAGACAGAAACATAAGCACTCCATTCCCTCCCTGTCCTGCTCTGCTTGGAAACCACCCTGTTCTCCAGAACAGACCTCGTCATCATCCTCACCAAGGTATGTAACTCAATCAGTTTTCACAAGGAAAGTCTAATTTCAGTATTTGTTGCTTTTTACTTAATTCACTGCTCTAGACCAAGACGGCAAGTCCCTGACCCTTGAGCAGCACGGTGCTCATTTGCAGGCTCTGCTGTAGGATGGCCTATGACAGAAACAGTCTCACTGTCCTTGCGGCTTCATTTGACGCTCATGAGGGCTCACTGCATCCAAGCTGTGCTGTGTGAACACACACATGCCTCCTCCTCCACCTCCATCCTGTGCTGTGTGAACACACACATGCCTCCTCCTCCACCTCTGTCCCTGCTGTGTGAACACACACACATGCCTCCTCCTCCACCTCTGTCCCTGCTGTGTGAACACACAGATGCCTCCTCCTCCACCTCTGTCCCTGCTGTGTGAACACACACATGCCTCCTCCATCCTGTGCTGTGTGAACACACACATGCCTCCTCCTCCTCCATCCTGTGCTGTGTGAACACACACATGCCTCCTCCTCCTCCGTCCTGTGCTGTGTGAACACACACATGCCTCCTCCTCCACCTCTGTCCCTGCTGTGTGAACACACACATGCCTCCTCCATCCTGTGCTGTGTGAACACACACATGCCTCCTCCTCCTCCATCCTGTGCTGTGTGAACACACACATGCCTCCTCCTCCTCCGTCCTGTGCTGTGTGAACACACACATGCCTCCTCCTCCACCTGTCCCTGCTGTGTGAACACACACATGCCTCCTCCATCCTGTGCTGTGTGAACACACACGCCTCCTCCTCCTCCATCCTGTGCTGTGTGAACACACACATGCCTCCTCCTCCTCCGTCCCGTGCTGTGTGAACACACACATGCCTCCTCCTCCTCCTCCGTCCTGTGCTGTGTGAAACACACATGCCTCCTCCATCTGTGCTGTGTGAACACACACATGCCTCCTCCCCTCTCTCCATCCTGTGCTGGTGAACACACACATGCCTCCTCCTCCTCCGTCCCGTGCTGTGTGAACCACACATGCCTCCTCCTCCTCCTCCATCCTGTGGTGTGAACACACACATGCCTCCTCCTCCTCCGTCCTGTGCTGTGTGAACACACCATGCCTCCTCCTCCTCCATCCCGTGCTGTGAACACACACATGCCTCCTCCTCCCTCCTCCATCCGTGCTGTGTGAACACACACATGCCCCCCTCCTCCATCCCGTGCTGTGTGAACACACACATGCCTCCTCCTCCTCCTCCGTCCTGTGCTGTGTGAACACACACATGCCTCCTCCTCCTCCATCCTGTGCTGTGTGAACACACACATGCCTCCTCCTCCACCTCTGTCCCTGCTGTGTGAACACACACACATGCCTCCTCCTCCACCTCTGTCCCTGCTGTGTGAACACACAGATGCCTCCTCCTCCACCTCTGTCCCTGCTGTGTGAACACACACATGCCTCCTCCATCCTGTGCTGTGTGAACACACACATGCCTCCTCCTCCTCCATCCTGTGCTGTGTGAACACACACATGCCTCCTCCTCCTCCCGTCCTGTGCTGTGTGAACACACACATGCCTCCTCCTCCACCTCTGTCCCTGCTGTGTGAACACACACATGCCTCCTCCATCCTGTGCTGTGTGAACACACACATGCCTCCTCCTCCTCCATCCTGTGCTGTGTGAACACACACATGCCTCCTCCTCCTCCGTCCGTGCTGTGTGAACACACACATGCCTCCTCCTCCACCTCTGTCCCTGCTGTGTGAACACACACATGCCTCCATCCTGTGCTGTGTGAACACACATGCCTCCTCCTCCCATCCTGTGCTGTGTGAACACACACATGCCTCCTCCTCCTCCGTCCCGTGCTGTGTGAACACACACATGCCTCCTCCTCCTCCTCCGTCCTGTGCTGTGTGAACACACACATGCCTCCTCCATCCTGTGCTGTGTGAACACACACATGCCTCCTCCTCCTCCATCCTGTGCTGTGTGAACCACACACATCCTCCTCCTCCGTCCCGTGCTGTGTGACACACCATGCCTCCTCCTCCTCCTCCATCCTGTGCTGGTGAACACACACATGCCTCCTCCTCCTCCGTCCTGTGCTGTGTGAACACACATGCCCTCCTCCTCCTCCATCCCGTGCTGTGTGAACACACCATGCCTCCTCCCTCCTCCATCCTGTGCTGTGTGAACACACACATGCCTCCTCCTCCTCCATCCCGTGCTGTGAACACCAAATGCCTCCTCCTCCCCTCCGTCCTGTGCTGTGTGAACACACACTGCCTCCTCCTCCTCCTCCATCCTGTGCTGGTGAACACACACCGCCCCTCCTCCGTCCCGTGCTGTGTGAACACACACATGCCTCCTCCTCCTCCCGTCCCGTGCTGTGTGAACACACACATGCCTCCTCCTCCTCCTCCGTCCTGTGCTGTGTGAACACCCAACATGCCTCCTCTCCCTCCTCCATCCTGTGCTGTGTGAACACACACATGCTCCTCCTCCTCGTCCTGTGCTGTGTGAACACCACATGCCTCCTCCTTCCTCCATCCTGTGCTGTGTGAACACACACATGCCTCCTCCTCCTCCATCCTGTGCTGTGTGAACACACATGCCTCCTCTCCTCCTCCGTCCTGTGCTGTGTGAACACACATGCCTCCTCCTCCTCCTCCGTCCTGTGCTGTGTGAACACACACATGCCTCCTCCTCCATCCTGTGCTGTGTGAACACACACATGCCTCCTCCTCCTCCGTCCTGTGCTGTGTGAACACACACATGCCTCCTCCTCCATCCTGTGCTGTGTGAACACACACATGCCCCCTCCTCCTCCGTCCTGTGCTGTGTGAACACACACATGCCTCCTCCTCCATCCTGTGCTGTGTGAACACACACATGCCCCCCTCCTCCTCCGTCCTGTGTGTGAACACACACATGCCTCCTCCTCCATCCTGTGCTGTGTGAACACACACATGCCCCCCTCCTCCTCCATCCTGTGCTGTGTGAACACACACATGCCCCCTCCTCCTCCATCCTGTGCTGTGTGAACACACACATGCCTCCTCCTCCTCCATCCTGTGCTGTGTGAACACACACATGCCTCCTCCTCCTCCATCCCGTGCTGTGTGAACACACACATGCCTCCTCCTCCTCCCGTCCTGTGCGTGTGAACACACACATGCCTCCCTCCTCCATTCCTGTGCTGTGTGAACCACCACACATGCCCCCTCTCCTCCGTTCCTGTGCTGTGTGAACACACACATGCCTCCTCCTCCTCCGTCTGTGCTGTGTGAAACACACACATGCCCTCCTCCTCCTCCGTCCTGTGCTGTGTGAACACACACATGCCTCCTCCTCCTCCGTCCTGTGCTGTGTGAACACACACAGGCCCCTCCTCCTCCGTCCTGTGCTGTGTGAACACACACATGCCTCCTCCTCCATCCTGTGCTGTGTGAACACACACATGCCTCCTCCTCCTCCGTCCTGTGCTGTGTGAACACACACATGCCTCCTCCTCCTCCGTCCTGTGCTGTGTGAACACACACATGCCCCTCCTCCTCCGTCCTGTGCTGTGTGAACACACACATGCCTCCTCCTCCATCCTGTGCTGTGTGAACACACACATGCCCCCTCCTCCTCCGTCCTGTGCTGTGTGAACACACACATGCCTCCTCCTCCTCCGTCCTGTGCTGTGTGAACACACACATGCCCCCTCCTCCTCCGTCCTGTGCTGTGTGAACACACACATGCCTCCTCCTCCATCCTGTGCTGTGTGAACACACACATGCCTCCTCCTCCTCCATCCTGTGCTGTGTGAAACACACACATGCCTCCTCCTCCTCCGTCCTGTGCTGTGTGAACACACACATGCCTCCTCCTCCTCCATTCCTGTGCTGTGTGAACACACACATGCCTCCTCCTCCTCCGTCCTGTGCTGTGTGAACACACACATGCCTCCTCCTCCTCCGTCCCGTGCTGTGTGAACACACACATGCCTCCTCCTCCTCCGTCCTGTGCTGTGTGAACACACACATGCCTCCTCCTCCTCCGTCCTGTGCTGTGTGAACACACACATGCCTCCTCCTCCTCCATCCTGTGCTGTGTGAACACACACATGCCTCCTCCTCCTCCGTCCTGTGCTGTGTGAACACACACATGCCTCCTCCTCCTCCGTCCCGTGCTGTGTGAACACACACATGCCTCCTCCTCCTCCGTCCTGTGCTGTGTGAACACACACATGCCTCCTCCTCCTCCTCCGTCCCGTGCTGTGTGAACACACACATGCCTCCTCCTCCTCCTCCGTCCCGTGCTGTGTGAACACACACATGCCTCCTCCTCCTCCTCCGTCCCGTGCTGTGTGAACACACACATGCCCCCTCCTCCTCCGTCCCGTGCTGTGTGAACACACACATGCCCCCCTCACCTGTGTAACAGGCTGACATAGGTCAGGAAGGTCTCCCCGTTCTCATACAGGATGTACAGTGGGTATGCAACTAATTCTTCTTTACCCTTTTGCCCAAACATATTCTTTGAGATGGTTGCTAACGGCCCAAAGTCAAACGCCACTGCTGTCTCTCCGAGGGATGCTGTATACGCCCTTCTGCAAAGAGATTTGGGAAAAAATTTGTTGAAAACAAAAATTATTACACTGAGTAAACAAATTCTTATGAGAAGGTGTGAAAATTTTTAATTTTGAAATACTTTAAATGAAAACACACAAGCCAGGTGTAGTGGCACACAGCTGTAGTCCCAGCACTCAGGGAGTCAGAGGCAGGTAGATCACTGTGAGTTCAAGGCCAGCTGGGTCTACAAACCAAGAACAGGACAGCCAGAATTACACAGAAAAATCCCTGTCTCAAAGAACCAAAAATAAATAAATACACAAATAAATACATAAATAAATATAGACACACAAGCAATACATACATAGAAATACAAGAAATGGAACAAAACACGAACACCTGATGAACACAAATTTATTCATTCCAAAAACATTTACCACTTACTATGTACCATGTACTGTCCTAGGCTCACAAAATATACCAGCATATTAAAGAAGGCCTCTGCTCTCTGGCAACAAAAAAGTAAAAATAAATAAACAATGCACTCAGAAAATGATTTTTGTTATCATTGTTGCTACTTTTGGTTTTATTGACATAGGCCACACACTAGAACCGTAACCATACTTCTGCCTTGGCCTTCTGAGCGCTGAGATTATAGGTGTGTGTCATATTTCCTGAGTGGTGTTGGTGGGAGCGCTGTTTAAAGCAGCCTGTGTGGCACACGAGGACTTTGAGAAGTTGGCATCTGAGCAAAGGTCTGAGGAAGTCAGGGCACTGGTCTAATTATGTGGGGAAGGAGCAGCTGAGGTACAACAGCACACGCAAAGGGTCTGTTTAAGGAATGGCAGAGGCCAGGAAAGCGGGAGCCTGGAGAGAAGTCAGGGGCAAGCCTGTGGTCACCAGATGGCCCAGGGGAGAGAAGTCAGGGGCAAGCCTGTGGTCACCAGACGGTCCAGGGTAAAGACACGGAAAGCAGCGAAGTGAGGAAACAGGGAAGTGGAGAGATCTTACTGAAAGAGGAGCATTCCTTTGGCTGCTGTGTTGAAAACAGGCTAGAGACTTTCTCCATAATGCTTTCTCCATTTTCCCTAAATAGATAAACAATACCTATATAGTCAGGTAGGGACTACGAAACCATCGTGCCTATGCATATTATAATTTAGGACAATTTATTACCCCAAGTGATTCTTATTTAATAAAAGGTCAATGAACATGGGTAAATTACAAGAAAAATAATCACACAGTGTAAACAATCAATACCACTGCAAGCTGTAAACACCGTATTTTGGTTTATCACATGGAAAATTATATGGTATCAGAAGACAAGAAATAGCAAGATAATGGAATACAGAAGTTAATGAAATCCAAGTAACTCCTAACTCACATTAGCTGAAGCTTCATTCTGCCCAGTCCCAGTACCCAAGAGCAAGGAAGGCTGGGGCAGGAAGGGTGCTACAACTCAGTTACTATGCTGGGCTACATAGGGAGTTTTAGGTCAGCCAGAGCTAGTGCGAGAGCCTGTCTCAAAATACAAAGGAGAAACTAAGGGGTAAAGATGCTTGACTCCAAAACTGACAGCCTAACTTTGATCCTTGTGATACTCATGGTAGGAAAGTTGAGAACTGACTCCTTCAAGTTGTCCTCTGGTCTACACATACACACACATGCAACGTGAGAGTATGTGCACACAATAGATAGAGACTGTTATTTTAAAGAACGAAAACCCCAGTTGTCCAATTTTACCAAAAGACTCAGCAGCCAGATGCTGGAGAGAAACCCTGCTAGCTCAGAGGGGCAGAGGAAGCACCCAGCAGACTTGCCCATTCAGCTCACGTCTCAGAGGAAAAAGCCCAAAAAAGTTCACTCGCTCAGCTGACAGCCCAGGAGGAAAAGGCCAAAAAACCCAAGGCCAAAAGCTTGCTAGCTGAAAGCTCCAAAAGTCCAAATCCCTTCTTATCCACAGTCTTAAACGCCCTTCATCTTGAAGCCCCTTCTACTCTTTAATCCCTGTCAGCTGGTTTCTTGCTCTGCTTCTTGACCTAGGGTTAACTTTATTAAATCCTGTGTACAGAAAGCACTTGTATTAAAGGTGTGTGCTAGGGCTGGCTGAACCAGGTTTTTACAGTTCACAATGGGATCAAATATCATGCCACAAGAGATGAGACTGACTGACAGGAAGTAGGTATGAATGTGTGGCAACACAAAGGCAATCTTTTTTCTTCCCCTGGTACTAGAGGCTTCACCTAGGGCCTTGCACACGTTGGGTAAATACTCCACCACTAAGCTATCTATAGTCAAGGTTGCTGAGTACTGTTCAATGGACGCTCCCATTCACTGTATACAATAATCCCAAGAAATCCCACTGCCGATTTCTTATATCCATGGAGTTTAGTCACAGAAATGAAGCTTAATACAATTAGAAAATCATCCCAGATGCCAAAGCAAGCCAAGTGGTAAAGACTAGACTGGAACCAGGTAAATTGACTGGTGGATGCCAGCAGAGTTCTTTTTTCTTTTTCTTGAGACAGGGTTTCTCTGCATAAGAGAGCCCTGGCTGTCCTGGACTTGCTTTGTAGACCAGGCTGGCCTCAGAGATCCACCTGCCTCTGTCTTCCACGTGCTGGGATTAAAGGTGTGCTCCATCATGCCGGGCCAGAGCAGGGTTCTAACACTACATTTGCTCTACTGTCTCTTATATACAAACTGTGCCTGTCAAAAACAAACAAAAGGCCACTACCATCTAACTAGGTTGGCCCCAGAAGCACACTACAGGACAGAAAATGCCCTGACTCAACACCAGGACTAACCTTTGAGCTAAGTCCTGCCCCATTATGGAGATGATGCGCTGTATTTCTCCACGTAAGACTTTCAGTGCTGGAACAAAGAGGGTGTAAATAGTTCCATGCTATAGCAACCCATGGCTCTTAGCAGTAGGAGACACAAATGCATTCTGGGAAATATATACCCAACCCAGCCTCTCAATATTCCCACACTTGAAGATCAAGTAAATACAAGTTCACAGTAAGTGATCATCAATGATGAAATGATGAAAAAAGCAACATGACCGTGTGTCAAAAAAGAACACAGACTTAAAGATTTATTTATTTATTTATTTATTTGAGTGCTCTATCTGCATGTACACCTGCAGCCCAGAAGAGGGCATCAGATCATATTATAAATGGTTGTGAGCCACCACGTGGTTGGTAGGAATTGAACTCAGGGCTCTGGGAGAGAAGTCAATGTTTTTAACCACTGAGCCATTTTCCAGCCCCAAGAACACGGATTTAAATATATCACCATCACTCCCACTAGGACTTCCAAGTATTGAAACTATCAAATACAGAATAAAGATGTATAAAATGTTCAAGAAATTACATTTAGAACATCAAAAACTAAACCTGAAGATAACTAACTAAATGGAAATTCCAGAAGTATTAGCTTTCATTCTAAGCATGCGCACTACACGGGGCCATGTGCGTGCTCACCACAAAGATGGATCAGGAGGCTAGAAGACTGGGTTTTACAAGTTCAAATCATGAGTCCGTTTGTGGTAAGCGTAAGCCAGGACATGCAGTAGGTAAGAAAACAAAAGAAGGCAGAAGCACAAGATAAACAGAAAGGTCAGGCATAGAGGTGCACGTCCTTAACCCCAGCACTCGGGAGGCAGAGGCAGGTGGATCTCTGTGAGTTCGAAGCCAGCCTGGTCCACATGGTAAGTTCCAGGATAGCAAGGAGTATGTCGGAGAGACTCTGTCTCAACAAAACAAAACCCACATTAGCCAGAAGGACTGAGTCTAGTCCATCCCAGGGCTGGGAGTTTAGCAACCTGCCTTACCCACACAGAGTGCACTGGTCGGTCTCCATTCAGCCCAGCACTGTCACCATTTCTAGAACTGTTCAAATTTTATGATGTGTAGCTTCTGCCAGTGTTTTTGTTTGATTCCAAGTGTGGGATGGGAAACAGACTTGTGAGAGAGCAGGTGATTGTTTATTCTCTGGCAACTGAGGGGGTTGAGGCTTTTTGGTCTTGGCATCATTGCCTATAATCTGTTTCGAGATGTTCCTAGAGAGAAATGCTCCAGAGAACACTTCGAGGTCCCGTGTTCCGGCTGCTGCTCTGGATTCTGGCTGCCGTGGTTGCAGTCACCTTTTCTGAATTGCTGGTTTGCTGTTTACAGGTCTGCTGAAATCCTGACTATGAAGGGTGGAATTGCTCCAAGGAATGGAGTCTAAGAAGGTCTACTTCTCCTGTTTCCATTAACCTCTTTTCTCTCCTATCTAGGGTAGGTGGGCTGGAAAGGAGGTATAGGCATTAAAGAACCCCAAATAAAGTAAGTTTAAAAAGTTTGAAGCCTACAAGCCATATTTTAGAAATTTCTTAAAAAGAGATTAAGCTGTTAGTTACAGCGGCATTCAGATCTGGGACCTCTTGTTACGCTATCACAGCACGCTAAAACTCACCTCTGGAAATTCTGGCAGTTACTGGTAAAACTGCATTTATATTCTCAATAAGCTCAATTACTTATGACACAAATAAAAACTTACCCTTTATTGAGTATTAAACTTTCCTCTTCTGCTTCTGAAAGTACAATCACCTTAATAGGTGTCTGAGGTTCACGGAGAGAGTAAATTCTAGAAAAAAACAAAACCAGTACTTAAGTTCTCTTTGAAGCCAGGCAGGGTAGCTCACACTAATTCTGTCACTGGGAAGCTGAGGTGAGAGGACCACCAAGAGTTCTAGGCTACGTGAGTTATAGACCAGGACGAGTTACAGAGCAAGGCACTAAAGTCTGAACAACTTACTTCCAAGACAGGGTTTCTCTGTGTAGCCTTGGCTGTCCTGGACTCACTTTGTAGACCAGGCTGGCCTCCAACTCACAGAGATGCACCTGCCTCTGCCTCCCTGGCTGCTGGGATTAAAGGTGTGTGCTACTATGCCCACTGCCACTGTCTCAACAAACAATAAAAGTTCTCTTTCATTGCCAAGAAAAAAAACCTCCCTCCCCCACACAACCAGTTTTTAAGAATTTTCCTAAAAGGGTCTGGAGAGACGGCACATGTTGCTCTTAAGAGAAGCTGGATTTGATCCCCAGAAACCACACGCAGGCTCACACCATTTATAACTCCAATTATAGCGGATCCTTTCTCTTCTGACCTCCCTGGGCACCAGGCACGCACACAGCATACATATATACAGGCTGGCAAAACACCTATACACATAAAATAAATCTAAAAAAAAACTTTCCTACCAGTTCTCAAATCAGTTCTTTGTCAAAGATCTTGTTATTCCTGGCAATGTTGCCTATTTCCTCTGCTTAACTAAGTGAGAGAAAGGTTTATGACCTGAAAAGATACTATCTTTAGCAACAGCTTTTGCTGTGGGGAAATGGGTAACAGTGTTAGAAATGGAACCCAAGGCACCAAGTGTAACTACTCGAACACTGAGCTATAGCCCCATCCTTGTTGAACTTCTAAGGCAGCTTACTGCATACAATTGCAGTTGCACCCTTTCTATCTGGAGATCCTTGTGCAGTCATCTTGCTATTGCTCCAGGCTTGCCAGCTTCCCTTCCTCATACCATGCGTCTCTGCCCAGAGCAGCAGCCACATCCTAGTGTTTTACGTAACAAACACACAGCCGACTGAGTGGCACTTAACCTGAAATCCATAACATGCTTGTTACAAAAAGACTCAATCATGCCTGTTTTCTCAGACAGTAGTGTAAGAGTGAATTGTAGCAGGTGGTTCTCAGTTCTAAGCCAGCCTGGTCTACAGAGCAAGTTCCAGGACAGCCAAGGCTACACAGAGAAACCATGCATACCTTCAGATTAGAGTTTTAAACTGGACAGGCTTGGTTTTTTGTTTTGCTTTGTTTGAGATAGGGTCTTAGTATATATCCCAGGTTTGCCTAGGACTCCCAGAAGTCTGCCTGCCTCTGTTAGGATTAAAGTCCTATACCACCCTGCTGGGCTCCAGACAACATCAGTGGGTTTTTTTGTAGTTGTTGTTTTGTTTTGGTTTTCTTTCTTTCTTTCTTTCTTTCCTTTCGACAGTGGCTATAGACCAGGCTAGCTAGGCTGGCCTCAAACTCACAGAGTTCCATCTACCTCTGCCTCCTAAATACTGGGATGAAAAGGCATGCACCACCATACTTGCCCAGTGACAACAGTAGTTTTAATAACTAAAAGCAAGCAGAAAGCTTGCCATTAGGGGTTCAAGAATCAATCATAAATCATTCAGCAGGGAGGGAAATATTAGTAAAGCTGTGATTAGAAAACAGAAGATTGGGGCTGGAGAGATGGCTCAGAGGTTAAGAGCACTGACTGCTCTTCCAGAGGTCATGAGTTCAATTCCCAGCAACCACATGGTGGCTCACAACCATCTATAATGTGATCTGACGCCCTCTTCTGGCCTGCAGGTGTACATGCAGGCAGAGCACTGTATACATAGTAAATAAAATTTAAAAGAAAACAGAAGCTTGAGCCACAGTGAGACACTATCTCATCAAAGAGGGAAAAAGAGAATGGCTTCTAATCAGATAGAACCATCACGACATTCAGTGACTGATTTGCGTTATCATGCGCAGTTATTCGGTAAACAAGTAGTAAGGAACTAGGTCTGACCAGGTGAGGCAACCATTACCTTATCACATTGTCTGACGTCAGCAGCACTATGTGGGGATCCAGCATCTCACTTGGGTACCAGGCAGCATGCTTCAGGGTTAGAGAGGTAGAACTGGTGAAAAACCTCTCAGCAATCGGTATGGTGCTAAAATAAAGACAACAATTTTCAAAAACATTTGTTTGTAGAACTTGGGTGAAACATGTTCTAATCTATTTTCACACTGTTCCTTTCCTGCTAAGACACTGCGAGCCTTCAAAAGAACCTATCCTAGGAATCAAACTGCAAATATTTTCCACACTATAGAGAAATATGTTATACACTGTAGGTTGCTAGTTCAGACAGGGTGTTGCTATATGTAGCCCTAGCTGAGGCCTGGCTGACCTTGAAGTCACAGCAATCCTCCTGGCTCAGTGTCCTCAGGGCTGAGATTACATTTGTGTATTGTCATGCCCAGTTTATACAGTAACAAGTGTGCTGACATTGCCTCTTGTTTGGTCCTTGTACTAAGTAATGGAAACAGGGAACTGTAAGGGCAGATGCTATGATGACTAGTCTGAAAATTGACAGACAGTGACCTAAACATTAAGCAGTTCAAGTTATAGAGTCAAAAAGTCGGGGCTTCTATCTTAGATCCTTTTTGGTAGCTGTCTTAGACTCCTACTTTCCTGGATTTTTATTTACTCATTTATATCTGTGCGTATGTGTATAAAAACCCGCAGCCTGTGCGGAGGAAGCCGGGAAGGCAGTTAACTGGCAGCTTTGTCACACTAGGTATTAAGACCCACACAGCCTTTGTTTTGTTTTTGAAACTTTGAAGCAGCGTGAGCCTGAATTTGGATGTTTTGTCCTCTTCCTGTGATTAAATACCTGGCAGCCTGACCAACTGCTGTACCTTCTAAGGCACGGCACATTTATGACCTCATAGTAAAAGCTGCAAAGACCAGAAAATGGGCTGACATATAAACGGCGTCTTAGAGCGCAGGCGCTGACTGACAGATTTGTGCTGTGGTTCACTTTGTGCATAGTTCTTAATCTCGTGAACCTAACTACAAACTTGCAGCTATTTTTGTAAAAATAAGAGACTGATATTGTTACAAATAAGTATTAATACAGTATCCTTTAAAAATAGTAACAACAGGGCCTGAGAAGGGGGTCCAGGGTTTGGACCACATACTGCTCTTGCAGGGGACCCAGGAATCAGCTCCGAGCACCCCTAGGGCAGCTCACAACCACCTGAAACTCTGACACTCTTCCTGCCTTCCAGGCCAAAAGCAGTGCACTTAGATAAATGAAGGCAAAACACTCGTATACATTTAAAAAATATATTAAAATAATAGTACCACAAGAATTCAGGCTGCAGGACCAAGTGAAAATGCTCCAATAGTAGCACCTTAAGTACATTTCAACAACCTCTGGTCTTAGCAACTGACATAGGAAATAACTAAATGGAAATAGAACTTACCTGCAGTTCACAGTTGCTTTTCCACCTTCAAACTCAGAGTCCTTGCCCCATCTCTGAGGCAACTCTAACGCCGTCAGCCCCTTCACTCCTATCAGCGCTACATGGTGTTGTGTTGGACTTAACAAGACTTGATGGATTTCAAACAGAGGTGGGTTCATGCAAAGTAGTCTCTGAAAATTAAAGCAATTTTAGCAAAAATAGTTAATTTTAATGTAAATATATTTGGGAGTTACTGGAAACCATAGTCATGCTTTAACTTTCTAAAGCTATAAAAATAACAGCATTTGGATAAGTACTAATACTTGCGTCATTAACTGATTAGTCCCCAAGAAGTTATCTCTGGGTGCTTGAAAGATGACTGAGCCCCTAAAAGTACTTGCTCCTCTTGCGAGAGGACCTGAGTTTAGGTCACACTGCCTGTAACTACAATTCCAGGGAATCAGACACCCTCTTCTGGCTTCCTGGAGCATCTGTACTCATACACTTTAAAATAAAAATCTTAAGGCTAGAGCGGTGGCTCAGAGGTTAATCCCAAGCACTGGCTGCTCTTCCAGAAGACCTAGGTTCAAATCCCAGCACCCAGTTCTGTAACCTCTGTCCTCTGTATCAGGCACACAGATGGTACATGCACACATATGCAGAAAAACATGCATAAACAAAAAATTTTAAAACTTAATCTTTAAAAAGTGAGAAAAATTACGCCTGCTCTTGTGGCCAGGGAACCAATGCATGTTTTTTGTAGATCCACAGCATACTCTGGATAATCCCATAGTTCCCCGCCTCCCGCCCCAGACAGGGTCTCTCTGTGTTAGCCTTAATCCCATAGTTCTTAAAATTCTAAATATTTTTTTAAAACTTGCCCCTGACATAACCTAGTAGGCACTACTTGAGATTTATCTTTCTTCTGTGTTCCTGGCATCAAGTAGACTCTTGATACCTAGTGAACAAACAAACTCAGAAGTATTAAAAGATAACCATTTTAGGGCTGGGCGTGGTGGCAGGCGGATCGCTGTGAGTTCGAGGCCAGCCTGGTCTACATAGCGAGTCCAGGACAGCCAAGGGTACACAGAGAAACCCTGTCTCAAAAAACAAAACAAAAAAAGATAACCATTTTATAAACAGTAGTGTAGGACAAATAGTGCCAGGCCAAGTATGACGGTGCACACCTTTATTCCCAGCACAGGGGAGCAAATGGCTCTGCATGCCAGGCCACCCAAGGATACAAAGTGATACCCTAGATTAGCTTCGAGAGCTGTGCAGCTCTTCGTCTGTAAGAGAGGGGCATTTAAGGAGCTCAACTAACTGCCACGCATCATCTCTCTTTTACACTTGTACCTTCCTATTTCTTTTCTGAGGACCATTTTAGATTTCTATTTTCTTTTTATTCTTAGCAAATAATGATGAGACTGTCAACATATTATTTACCTTAGTATGGAGAATCATGCTAAGCCAAAATCCTTTTAAATAAAGCTTTTTTGAATATAGATTTCTAATTGTTTTTGTATCCGTAGGCCCATGTGTCTTTAAATGCCTGTTGTAGAGCTGGGCAGTGGTGGCACACGGCTTTAATCCCAGCTCTGATCAGGATCCTCCTGATTTTTCTGAGGCCAGCTTGGCCTACAGAATGAGTTTCAGGACAGCCAGGGCTGTTAACCCTGTCTTGAAAAACAAAACAAGACAAAACAACACAACAAAAAAGTAAGCCACCAAATATTACAGAGCTCTTACTGCTCTAGGTTTATGTCAAGTGCTGGACATAAAAAATATAAATATGAAGCCAGTGGTGCATGCCTGCAATCCCAGCCCTCAGGGAGGCAGAGGCAGGCGGATCTCGGATTTCCAGGCCAGGCTGGTCTACTTAGTGAGTTCTAGGATAGCGCAGACACCCTGTCTCAAAAATAAGTAGATCTAGCCTCTGTTTTGGTGTTTACAAATGAGAAAATACAATGAAAGTTTTAAAGTAATTGTTACCACATTGCATGCTACATAGTAGCAATAAGAATGCTATTAACTGAACACAGCTTGTTGTGGCGCCTGGTAACACAGAGTTGTCACTCGTTCTGTGCTCTCTCTCTCTCTCTCTCCCTCTCTCCATCCCTCCCTCTCTCTCAGAGGCTGGCCTGCCTCAGACCTGTAATCTCAACACGCAGAGAATGGGGAAGGAGCTCCAGATCAGCCCGGGCTACAGAGTGATTACAGACCAAGTGAGCTACATATGGTGGACTGTTCTCTATAACTCAAAAGAGAATAAGTAACTGAAACAGTATGTCAATTTCTGATACTTATTCCTTTTTTTAAAAAATTCATTTATTTATTATGTATACAGTGCTCTGTTTACATGTACACCTGCAGGCCCGAAGAGGGCGTTAAAGATGGTGAGCCACCATGTGGTTGCTGGCAATTGAACTCAGGACCTTTGGAAGAGCAGACAGTGCTCTTAATGAGCCATCTCTCCAGCCCACCTGATACTTATTCTTAATGGAAATTTTACAGTAGGTAGATATGTAAACATTGACCTAGTTTCTCAACAGGTATGGCTGCACCTTTCATCAAACCACTTAAGAACTGGTCCGGGGTACACAGCAGATCTCATACATTAGAATGAATGCTCTGTTTTATTTGCTTGTTTTTTCTTGTTTGCTTGCTTCCTTCCCCTTTTTTCTTTAGAAACAGGGCTTCTCTATGAAGCTCTAGAACTCATTATGTAGACCAGGTGGGCCTCAAATTCGAAGAGCTCTTCCTGTCTCTGCCTCCGGAGAGCTGGGATTAAGGACCTGTGCCACCAGCCCTGGCTTTAAAACAAACAAACAAACAAACAAAAAGTCTTTAAGAGAGAACCAGTTTACTACAAACGAACACTTCAATTAAGTAACGTTTGGTCACAGCAAGTCTAGAATACATTCTGATTCTATCCACTTTCACATGCCGTTCATTTGCTCATTAAAAAACAAAAAGCTTTGAGGACCTAGCTCAGAGTTCCGACTCCTGTGTTTCCCCTTGGGGAAGGGGATGTGCGTGCCTTTCCCTCATGGGTGTGGTGATGGTGTGTGGTAGTTCCCAGCACCGCAACAAACAGGCCTTTCAACTCCAGTGAGCGCCCAAAGGGGCAAAAAGCAGAGACAGACAGACAGACACACACACACACACACACACACACACACACACACACACACACCACACACACACACACGAGACTCCCTTTCACGTCAGGCAGGTAGCCTGGCCCTTTCAAACTTGTCTTAACGCTCACAGTAAACCAAAGGGTTCTTGTGGCCAAGCCACTGAAAACACCTCTGCCCCACGTCTTCGCTCCTGCTGTGGGCTTCGGAGCGCCGCTCACCGATGGTTTCGCGGTCCCCTCCTTTCTCCCAGGCACGCGAGTTCCTCCGAGCGCCCGGCGGCGACCGAGTCAACTAAAACCCCGCCCGAGAGAGCAGTAACAAAACACGAAAGGCGGCCCTGCCGCCGCGAGCGGGACGTTCCCAGGGGGCTCGAGTCCGCTCGCACGCCCGCGGCCGGCAAGCAGCCGAGAGGGGGAAGCGAGCCAGCCGACTGAGATGCCGGCTACGGGTCGCGTTCAGGACGGACTAGGCGCACCTGGTACTGGGAGAGAGGGGGCTCCACGCCGCCGCTGGGGCCTCGGAGGCGAACCACCAAGAAGGCGCTGCCCTCGCCATCCCACAGGAGCAGCTCCCCTCCGAGGCCGAAGACCAGGTTCCTCGTCAGCGAGTGGGGCGGCGGCGGCGGCGGCTGGCACGAGGGCGAAGCCGGCTTCTCCGCTTTGGCCGGACTCTGGCTTTTCAGGCCCTCGCGGAGCCGCAAGAACACGACGTGGCTAGGAAGCCAGCTCTGCCACAGCTCGCCGTCGCCCGCAGACAGCTCGGCCGACGCCATCTTGGGCCAACAAGCTCACGGTTGGGAGCGGAGGGGGCGGGGAAGGGAAAAAAAAAAAAGCAGCCCGCCGCCAGGAGCAGCCAATCCGCGGCCAGCGCTCCGCGGCTTCGGCCAATCAGCGAGCAGAGGCGGCGGCGCGCCGGGCAGGCATCACGAGAGGAAAGCCGATCCGCAGCGCCGCAGATTGACGCCCAAAAAATGGGCGGCGGCTTTAGGGATGGCTTTGGTGCTGATGGAGGGCCGGTGCGTAGGGTTAGGAACGAACGCTGTGTATATCAGGTTGTCTGCAGGACACCTCCCTCAGGGCAAACCCAGAACTTTCTTCCTCACGACTCACCTTCCTCAGCCCAGGTGGTGTTTACTTCTCAACTGTCACCGCTTCAACCATCCGTGGATTTCCCTAAACCTGTCTCTGTGATGGCATAGTCACTAGACGATTCCACGAAAGCCTAGAAAGGCTTGAAGGGCCGTCAGCGCCTAGAAACTAGAACGTCCAGAATCCTTTGCGCGCGGCTAAGGGGCGGGGATTTGGGCGCCGTCTCTGGCTAAGAGATGGCCGGGTCCTCGGGGTCGCCCCATCGCTTGTTGTACAAACAGGTGGGCTCGCCGCCCTGGAAAGAAACTTTCAGGCAGGTGAGTGTGAGGTTTGGGTCGTAATCACTTCCCTCATCTGTCCCAAGGACCGTTGTCGTCCTCTGTGCCCTCGCTGAGTGCCTGGCCAGCGAGGTGGGTCTTGAACTCAAGTCTCTTTAGCTGTGGGACTAGGTCCTGGCGGCTGCCCGCTGCCTCCCGGGCTTTAGGCTGAGTAAGGTGCTATTCTATTCCACGATTAGAGTTTTTCTTTTCTCTCTCCACATTGTAAGTGTCATGACAGCAGTAGCTGCTGCTTGTTTGGACAGCACCACCTAGCGCTGGTGTATGCCAGATGAGATAGAAGTTATTTCTCTTCTCAGGAGTCAGAGAACCCCAGTTACTGTTAGGGGAGTCATACTTAAGCTCCGGCTTCTTCTGAACTCAAGTAGTCCCTTGTAAGAAAATACCTTAGCTCCCTGTTCAGCAATCTCTAAAGGAGTGGGTGTATTCCAGAAAAACAATCTATCTCAATGCTGAAAATATTGTGTGGAATAGCATTTCTCGGCAGTGAACACCGACATTTTGAAGGAGAAAGTTCTGTATGGGAGGTTGTTCGGTACAAGGTAGAACACGTAGATGCGGCATCCTTGGCCTCTCCCTACCGAATGGCATCAGTCGGTAGCGGTTCTACCAAGCGGAGTGTGGTGACAACCACTTGAGGACAGAAACCATCCTGGTGTGGGGGTGGAGAGATGGCTCGGTGGTAAGAGCCGCCGACCTGGTGACTGGAGCTCCAATTCCAAGGGTTCATTGCCATCTTCTGGCCCTGGTGAGCCTGTGCGTGCGCGTGCGCACACACACACACACAGACACACACACACACACACCACCACCACCAAGGTTGAGGAATACTGTTGTACAAGAAGACCATTACTATAGCCATATGCATAGCGGCAGGAATTTGGAAACCATACAAAGGGCTGAAGTCAGTCTGCAGACACAGTTACTTTATATCCAACTGCCTGCATTCAATATAAAATATGAAATATAGGAACCTGTAGATCATTAACAAAACACTGTAGTTTTACCTATGTGTGTGTGCGGATGAGGACTCGAGAGTATGAAAATTTACATTTAAAATTCTTTTTATGTTTTACCAACTTGTTGGAGGACTTCTTTTCTCCTCCTCCTCCTCCTCCTCCTCCTCCTCCTCCTCCTCCTCCTCTTCCTCCTTCTTTTTTTTGGTTTTTCGAGACAGGGTTTCTCTGTGTAGCCCTGGCTGTCCTGGACTCACTCTGTAGACCAGGCTGGCCTCAAACTCACAGAGATCCGCCTGCCTCTGCCTCCTGAGTGCTGGGATTAAAGGTGTACGCCACCACGCCTGATGAAGGTTTTTTGTTTTTTAAGCGGAATTTACCTTTTCCTTCCTTTCTATATTGCCCCCCATTGCCCCCCAGGGATGTCTGGAGAGAATGAGAAACAGCCGGCACAGGCTCCTGAACAAGTACCGCCAGGCCGCAGGCGGCAGCGCGGCGGGAACAGCCTCGGACAGACTGTTTGTGCAAGAAGTGATGGAGGAAGAGTGGAATTCCATGCAGTCTGTGGAGGACTGTCCAGAGGGCCTGTTTCAGGTCAGGCGAGGGTCTCCGCAGCTAAGAGACCGCTCCATGAGGAGCTTCTGGCGACCTCCATGTGTCTGTTCATTCAGGCCCTTTCAGCCTAACAGCTAACGCCTAACAGCTGTTCGGCTCAGGTCTCTCTACTTTTGAGTAGATTATTTTGTATGGACAGTTCTGCAATATTAGGCTGTAGGCAGGCCACAACCGTGTAATGTAATAACGTAGGAAACTAAAAGGAAAGAAACTTTCGCTCTCGCTTTCCCCACGAGGAATGGGCTAGGGACCTCTCTTTAAAAAGGCTGGCTCCACTTTCTAATTCCAGCCTATCAGAGTCTGGAGTTGTGTGTCTGTGGAAAACCATTTATAGTGTATCAAGAAAGGTTATGGGGTTAGCAATCAGGATTTAGGAATTGTAAGTTTACCTTTACTGACTCACAACTTTACTGTGTTTCTTTGAGTCTTAGTTTTTACAGTTACATAAAATAGAGAAGACAGCACAAGCTCCCCGAGGATTGTGTAACAAGACGTGGAAACCATGAAAGCGCTGTCTAATAGTAATTGATTTTCACTAGTGTCTGTGTGTCCTTCGGTGTGCTAAATGGTTAGCTTCGCTTCACCACAGTCAGTTGGTGCGCACAGTAGGCCTCGCAGGTGGGCCTTATTCCAGCTTCTACAGAAGCTGAAACAGCTTCCCAAAGACCAGACTTTTTCACATGGTCAGTCTTATAAGGACATTTACTTAACTGCTACCTGGCTTTGTGTCCCTTAAATTTGGTGCTGTTGTACTTTGATCATTTGTTAGTTTGGCTTGGCCAACTACTAAACGGTCAGCAAATTCTGCGTGTGGACTAGACCTGTTTTGTCAGGTAAATCTGGGTCCTAGAGGCAGCTGTCAGTTGTAAACCCTTGAGGGACATGGTGGCTAAGCAGTACTTCCTGTGGAAGATGAAGACACCACTTTCTGCTCTGTTTCCATCTGTTTGTGTCTTGCTCAGGAGTTTTAGTTACATGCCAGCTAAGCGCTGCTCCATTGAGCCACACCCCCTGCCCTCCACTTTTTCTTGTAGTTGGCGTGGCCGCTGGACCTAGCTGTGCTGCAGGACATCGAACAGGAGCTCTGTGAGGAAGGTAATGTAGTGCACAGTCGTCCTTCCCGCTCACAGGCTCCAGTGCTGGCCTTTGTGTGCTGGGCCTTGGACCCCGGGCCTTGGACATGGAGGCAAACATTAAAGCTGTATCTCTGGCCCTAGGATTGTCAGGCCAGTCTTTCTTTCTTTCTTTTTTTTTCTTTTTGTTTGTTTGAAACAAAGTTCCTGTGTAATCCTGGCTGTCCTGGAACTTGCTCTGTAGATGGGGCTGGCCTCAAACTCAGAGACCCACCCGCCTCTGCCTCTGAGTGCTAGCGGTAAAAGAGTGTGCCGCCGCTACTACCTGGCAGGGTTATTTCTTAATTCTTGTTCTTTTACCACCGTCATCCCTTTAGTATCCTGAAGCCTCTTTTGGGCTCTTAATTCTTGGCTGTCTTCTCAGTAGTAAGAGATTCTAGGTTTATAGCTTGTTCTCCAGGAATTTCCCATCCCACGATACATTAGATGGGGTTAGACAGAATAGAAAGCGTCTCCTCACACAGGTCACATAGCTAGTCATTGGCAGAGTTGTTTGCTGCTATGTTAAGCTGAGCACTGGGGCTTGGCCCGCACTATAAGCTACATGCGATTTAATGTAGGAGGGTGGGCTTTCAGGAAGATGCTTGAGCCTTGTAGTTTCAGAGTAGCCAGGGTAGCATAGCGAAACCTGCCTCTTGGGGGAAAAAAGTTCATAGTAAACTTGTCACTTCGCACACATGGCAAGTCTTTACATACACACCCAAGGGCCATCTCTCTTATCCATCCTTTGAGGGCCTGGAAACTGAGCATCGCTCCCTGAGCTTCTCTTAGTACCTTTGTCATCTTATGTCATGGTGATGTGTCCCACACAGCCTGATCTTCGCTAGGTTTCACATTTGTCTGTAAACTAGAAGTAATAGGCCGGCCGCCTGTGGGTACACGGCAGCCCTGGCCTTTCGCCTTGCAGAGATGTCCCTCATCAGCGAATACGAGAAGAGCTTACAGTTCGATGAAAATGGTCTCAACAGCATGTTGGCCGAGTGGGAAGCAAACCCCCTCATCTGTCCTGTGTGTATAAAGTAAGAATTTTCAACATCTTTTTAGCATTATTGGTTCTCATCCCGTGGTCCCTCTGCTCCCTGGTTTATTGACCGAAAGGCTTAGGGGAGCTAAGTTTGTTACCGCAGTGATCTGGGAATCGTAATTCTATCTCTAGGTACAACCTGAGGATAGTGAGCAGCGTGGTCACGTGCCCGTGTGGCCTGAACATCCCATCTTGCGTAAGTGTCTACGCAGATTCCCCACAGACACAGACTGTATCAAAGACCTGTGGTGGTGGGTTGGAGTCAGTCATGCACATCTGTAGCACTGACAAGATACCTAGCAGCAGTAACTTAAGAGGAGAGGTTTATTTGGGCTACAGTTTCAGAGGAGACAGTCCGCCATAGCAGGGAAAGCGTTTCAGAGTGATTCCCTGGAGGTGAAAGCCAGCACTCAGCATCTTGGCTCATAGGAAACAAGACCTGTTCCTAGCAGCCTACGCCCACCAGGTGGAGCCCTTGTGTTTTATCTGCACGTGTGTCTGTGTACTGTGTGTCTGGAGCTCTGGGGGTAAGAAGAGGGTGTCAGATCCTGTGGAACTGGAGTTAGAGGTGGTTGCGAGCTGCCATGTGGGTTCTGTTAGCCAAGTGCTCTTAACCACTGAGCCCTCTCTGCAGATCTCCCTCTTTTGTGTGTGTCGAGGCAGAGTCTGGTAGCTTAGGCTGTCCTCCAGCTCACCTGTAGCTCACTTCTGACCCTTCTGGCCTCACCTTCCAGGCGCTGGGTTAGAGGCTTGAGTTACCCCGGCTGGTCTTTGTGCTGCGCTGGGAATGGAGCACAGTGCTTGGCACTTGCTAGGCGCGTCCTCCACCACCTGAGCTGCATCCCAGCCCTCCCCAGTGTAAAGCTTCAAAGAGTCAAATTGCCGTAGCTGACTGGTGCGAGGATTCAGGTGTTCAACCTGTTGGTTCTGTGGCGTTTAACGTGAGCTGTGGTTGACCTTTCTTAGTCATCAGAGCTGACAGAGCAGAAGCTCCGTGCCTGCTTGGCGGACACTATGAATGAACACAGCGCACACTGTCCCCACACCCCTGAATTTTCTGTCACCGGTGGAGCAGAAGAGAAGCCGAGCCTTCTGATGAGCTGCCTGGTAAGTCTCCATGGGACCCAGCCAGTTGCAAGAGCATCAGTTCCCCTCTTGGTGGATCTAATGGCTTAGAAATTGGTAAAATTTAATATATCGTTTTTGAGGTGTTTACTTCACGGAAAGTATCAGCTGGGTGTGGTGGCACTTGCCTGTAATCCCACACAGGCTGAGGCAGGAAGAGTTTAAGGCCAGCCTAGACTACACAGTGAGAACCTGCCTCAAAGACAGGTGCTGGGCAGGCAAGGTGGCTCAGCAGGTCAGAGCCCCAGCTCCAAGCCTGACACCCCGAGTTCAGCCCTTGGACCTCTTTGCGGTGGGAGCTGAGAAGCGATTCCTGCAAGCTGTCTTGTGTCTTCCACAACACACAGTGAGCCTGCGTGTACACGTACTTGAAGAACTAAAACGCAGTGAGTGCGTAACTTCCGTCAGGTAGCCCGTGAAGCCCGTGAAGAGAAGGGAGGGGCAGGCGTAGAGCTGTGGCCGACAGTGGCCTGGAAACGGGACACTGTGACTGCACTGCATGCTTGTTAGGTCAGCAGCAATGGCTTCATCTCCGTGGGCCTGACCCTGACATCACTTCTGCAGAGAGACACAGGGCAGGAAGCACAGGGGAGCAACACATTTGTCTCTCAGCAAACTTCCATACAGATCTAAGACTGGCCAAATGGTAAACTCAGGTGTGAAGGACAGGACCACACAGGAGCCCCTGTCTTAGAAACCTTAAGTTTGTACGGGAACCAGTGTTAGTGTATGTGACACAGTGTTATAGCCTCCCAGCCCGCCATGGACGGCTACTATGCCAGATACTCAGTAATAGCCTGACCCCCCCACCCCCGCGAACTGTCCCTGACACCATGTTTCCCTTAACCCTGCTGGAACACTGACCACCTGGGAATGCCAACTGCTACTCTAGGCTCAGGGGAGGCAGAGGCAGGCGGATCTCTATGAGCTTAAGGCCAGCCAAGGCTACACAGAGAAACTGTCTCAAAATAATAAAAAAACCAACCAAAAAAAAAAAGCGAGCAGCAAGCAGACAGGCATGACTGCTGTCAGTCCAGCTACTCTGGAAGCTGAGGCAGCATAATTTGTGCCCAGAGTTCCAGACCAGCCTGAGAAAACTAACCAGAGCTCCAAAGAAGTGGAGACACCCGAGCATTTATATACCTGCTCAGATCCAACACCTGTGGCCGCTCACCTTTGGTACCCTTAACTCAGAACAGTGGTGTGGCCAAGTGAATGGTAAAGTTTAAGAGGCCAGGGCTGTGGGAAGCAGTGATTTCAGAGCGTGACTGAGCAGCGCTGGCTCCGACTACACAGGGGGACCATTGTTGAATAAAGGCCATCACCACAAAGATGAGGAACTGGAGGGAGAAAGAAAAACCACATTGAGTAAGCTCCAAGGTCCTTCTTGAGAGGTACGTACACATCTGAAGTCTCCAAAGGAACCTTAAAGGGCCACACAGGAAACTTGGTTCAGATCCCGCGAGTCCTTCAGATACGAAGGATGAGGTAGATTACAGAAGAGGCTGCTGTGAAACAGACTCATTTGGTGAGTCAGTCTGTCAGGGCCTGTAAGCAGCAGTGATGGCTTCAGCTTGGCAGAGCAGGCCCATGAGAGCCGAGGGCAGCTTCGTTAACTCATGATGGTTCTGCTTGTAGTGTACGTGTCATGACTGATGACAGCTTTTAGCCATGCGTTGACCTAACTGTTCATGGCTGGAATGTAATGTGTGCTAACGTGTTTTCTGTTTGATCCAGGCTTGTGACACTTGGGCTGTGATCCTCTAGTCATCCCGACCTTACACTTCACTCCTGGGTTGAGAACAACTCATTCCCCTGAGAGGGCCCCTCTGCGCACAGCCTTCTGTATATAACTAATTTTATATTAAAACTTCTCAAACACCTCTGCTCTTGGTGTTCTGATGCAGGGCAAAAAACAAACAGCCGGGCGTAGTGGCGCACGCCTTTAATCCCAGCACTCAGGAGGCAGAGGCAGGTGGATTGCTTTGAGTTTGAGGCCGGCCTGGTCTACAAAGAGAGTCCAGGATAGTCAAGGCTACATAGAGAAATCCTGTCTCAAAAAACCAAACCAAACAGACAGGAAGTCTGAGCTTTCTTGGAGGAGGTAAAATCAATTTATTGTCCATCATTATTGTTATACAAAAATCTACAAATAATAGATTTGTATAGGGGAAGAAAAAACCCAAATGAACAGCAAATGGAAGTGTAACAGCAACAAACTGTTAAGCTTGCTTTGTTCCTCACATGATATTAGGATGGCAGCCATTTCAAAGCATAATTCTGATGTCTAGGCAGCTTTTGTTCACTGGCCAAAGCTGCCATTTGAACTCAGGCCTCCAGTCTCTGCCGGGTCTACTGGCTCTTGACAAAGCTTTTGAGGTCCTCAAGGAAAGCGATGTATTCCTGGTGCTCTAGGGCTGTGCTGAGCTCTACCAACTCGTCCGCAAAAGTGTTGTCCACCCCTCGGTCCGCGAGAAAATCCATTAGGTGGTCATACAAGGCCTGAGGAGAAAAATACTTACTAGCTTGAAGAACAAAGAACAAAACCAAAAATGGGCTGGCCTCTGACCTTCCCACATGGGCCAGTGCGTGTGTGCAAACACATATCCATCCATTCCCCCCCCCCCCCCCAACGCTACTTCTATCCCTGGGACTAGGACCCTTCTCTGCCAAAGCCAACCACCCGCCATGGCAGCCAGCGCTCACCCAGTCCAGGGAATCCGTGTTGAGTGTGTAGTTAGTGTCCCTCCATTCAGAGTCACCAGTGCTCTGGAAGCTAACTTCCTTGATAGAGAAAATGTCATTCTCTGCTTCATCTTCCTGTCCGATCTGAGAGAGACAGTAGAGGTAAAGACTGAAGTGAAGGGCGGGTTGTGCAGTTTGAGCCCTGTTCCCGCCCCACTCTCCCGTTCTGGTCTAGATCACAGGTCTTTCTCATACATGCTACACGAGGTCAGAAGACACTCCGCCCTACCAACCTCATCCTCAGGGTAATGACAGTCCAGCACGAGGGTCTTCTTGCCATCACTCTTGGTAACTTCAACCACAAAATTGGGAGTTGATGTCAGTTCCGGCTGGAGAAACAGAAACAACTGAGCACATGCCAGTGCTGGTACACACCTGCGGCCTGCGGCAGTTCAGGATGCGACAGCCACCACCAGTATGCACTAGAACCTTCCAGTTTATCAATCACATGGGTTTGGAATGACGCCTCATGTTATGTCCCAGCTAACAGATCCGCACCAGCCTTCATGGCTGTTTCTGCTCCCACACCACAGAGCCGGCTAAAGTACACACGCGAGGCTCCTTCCCCTGTGGCCACCTTAACTTGAAATGGCAGCAACTTCCTTTAAAGGTGACCCAAGGGACAAGCCCAGGCAGTGGATGAGTTGGGGCACACACTACCACACAAGCACCGCAGGGGACTCAGCCCTGACATCTGCTTAGTCAAATAGCCGGGCGATCCTGTGGCCCTCTGAGGTTGGCTTCAAGGCCAGGCACACCATTTCTAAAATGTCCGGCCACGAGGGTCAGCAACCTAAGCAAAAAAATCTCAACTGGACAAATGTTACAATCTCTAAGGCTGGGCTGGCAGATAGCACATCAAGTCAAAGTCTTCTTTGCTGCCAAAGCCTGATTACCTCAGTTGAATTCCAGTACCCACCTGGCAGAAGGAAGGAACCGACTCCTGCCAGGTTGCTTTTAACTTCTATAAATGCACCATAACCCCTGTCGCACAGTAAGCGAATAAATAAACATAATTTTAAAAACAAAATCCTTTTAACGCCTACCAGCCTTCCTATTTTGGTCAAATGACTGTTGACTACCAAACTGTCAGGCACATCTTTCACACTGGAAATACTCCACACACACAGGCAGGGGTGAGACAGTCCTGAGAGAGCTCCATTGCGTTAAGAGAACACAGGCCCAACAATAAAACCTCAACACTGCAGTGGGCAACACACTCTAGGAATGGGGTCCACAACTCCAGCTAATTCTTCACCAACTCCTAGCATGAGAGGAATGTTAAAAAAACTGAAAAAGAAACAGTCCCTCTTGCCTTTTAGGGCAGAGAAATGGCTAGCGGGCTGTAGCGTCACCAGCTTACCTCCTGTTCTTCAGCCTTCTGCCCTTGGGAGGGCTCCTCCTCGCCATCAAACGTTGGAGGGATGCTATTGTTAATGTTGAAAGTGACAGCAATCCTAGCAAGGCAAGCAGAGACACACTAAGGCACCGTCCTGGCAGGAGGGGAGGCCCGTGTAAAGGCACGCTGAAACAGTGTCTCCATTCTAGCTGGCAGCACGTTGAAGTAGAACTTAAAAAACAGCCTGGATCCCTAAACCAGCACATTTGTTACAAACCTACAATGTGTCAGCTGCTACAAGGTAAGTGACTATAGCGGCTGCTATGTCCAAGCTAGATGGGCTCCCGACCCAAGCCAAGGTAGCTGCAATTGGTACTGGTTGTAAAGGAAAAAACCAGTCGTCTCCAATGCACAGTCGGTGTGCATATTATCAACCCAACCTCAGGCTGGGCCTGAGCACACGGCCAACACAAAACACACATATTTTGTAGACATATTACTTTGGACATTCCTTCGGTTTCCTGTGTGTGTGTATGAATTTCTTTGGTTTTATTGTTTGTGTTGAGGCAGGCTTCTCTATAGCACTAGCTGTCCCGGAACTCTTACAGACCAGGCTGGCCTTGACTCTATAGAGATCCACTGGTCTCTTCCTCTTGAGTACTGGGATTAAAGGTGTGCCTGGCAGTTTTAACGTTTATTTGTATGTATACAGGGCTCTGCCTGCATGCACGCCTACAGGCCAGAAGAGGGCACTAGATCACACTCTAGATGGTTGTGAGCCACCATGTGGCTGCTGGGAATTGAACTCAGGACCTCTGGAAGAGCAATTAGTGCTCTTAACCTCCGACCCATCTCTCTGGCCCGTCTTTGTTTTTGTTTTTAAGAAAGAAAGGGTGTGGAGTTGGGTAGGTAGAGAAGAACTGAGAGGGGTCGGGGAAAGGGATGATTCTCAAGACCGAAGTTGGGTGGTTTTATAAAGAGGCAGAAACCAGAACCTCATCACCCCATGCCTCAGAATCAATGAGCCTCTTCTGGCCTTGAACTTTCTCTTTTTGGGGGGGTGGGTGGAAGGGGCAGTTCAAGACATGGTTTCTTTGTGTAGCCTTGGCTATGCTGAACTCACAGGATTCACCTGTCTCTGCCTCCCAGGGTGATGGGATTAAAGATGTGCGCCCACCAGCACCCAGCCTGGCCATGAATTTTCTAATCCCCGCCCTCACCTACGGCTAGCCTTACAGGCCCCCACTGGGTAGAACTGCCTTCCTGGACACTGACTCAGGCACCCTGGAGAAGCACTCAAGAGTCTGTGTAGACGGCTCTAAGAAGAATGTGGGTGCACGTCTAACACAAAACAGCACAAGGAAACAAGGCTTTAACAGGGTTAGGGGTGCCAGGTGTGGCACACAGGTGTCTGCACCGTGAGGAAGAGTCTAAGGCCAGTCTGTGCCATACAGCAAGAGACCCTGTCTCAAAAACAAACGAAGCAGTTGGGTGGTGGTGCTGGCACACTAAGCAGTCTCCACCTGTGTCTGATGGACTTTCCACACTGCAACTTCAGATTCAGATTCTCTCCCTGTGTGTGTGTGTTTCGAGACAGGGTTTCTCTGTGCCACTCTGGCTGTCCTGGACTCACTTTGTAGAGCAGGCTGGCCTTGAACTCACAGCGATCCACTGCCTGTGCTGGGATTAAAGGCACGTGCCACCACACCTGGCTCATCCTATATCATTACATATCCTGCATTTTCAACTGCTATAACCACAAGCTGGAGAGGATAGTTTCATGTTAACTTCCAACAAATGAATTTATCAGCACTTTAAACATTCCTAAAATTCCGGTGGCTAAGTCAAGCCAGGGCGCAGCATCCCTCACCATAACCCAATGGCTGTGTTTGCCATTCCAGACAGTCTGGAGCTGCTTCCTGTCTCCTCAATGACTAGGCCATAGCTAATGTCTGTTCATTCGGTGAATGCACTCCCTGGAACCTAGGAGTCTTCCAATTAAATGCTTTCTCAAAAACCATTTTATCCACTCGGGAGGCTGAGGCAGGGGGATCTCGTGAGTTCGAAGCCAGCCTGGTCTACAATGCGAGTCCAGGATAGTCGAGGCTGCACCCTGTCTCGAAAAGCCAAAAAACAAACAAAAACAAAACAAAACAAAAACCATTTCATCAAAGCACTGGGGCTAAGCTCAGGATCTTCTGGGGATGGCCAGGACAGGACGCTTCGGAGTTACGGATCGGTCTTCTACAACTCTTGGGCCAGAACTTACTTTTCTCCACCAACTTTGCGCAATAATTTAGCCTCCGTCCCATTCACTTCCAGCTCCCAGTCTCCAGACATCTTGGGAAGGGACTTATGCTTCTGGATTTTCCTCTCTTCCTTAATTTCATCAGTCAAGAACTCAACAAAGGCTTTGTCTCCTAAAAGAAAACCCAAGATGATCCAAAGAGAGAAAAGCCTATTGCTTTACCCTATACCCAGACTGTATCTGATCTGTTCGTATGGCTGCTCTAAGACTCGAGCCCAAAACACATCTTAAAACGTCCCGTTTCCCATTCTATAAAAACATTAGGATATAGTTACTGAGCCGAAGTTGGTCCTAGAAGTTATTTCTCACCATGGACTCATTACTATTACTTTGCGTATAAAACAAAAGAACTCCCCAACTACCCGCTTCCACTCGCCAAAAGACATAAGCAACCAAACTTTCAAATCACGACCCCGGGGACTTTGCCAAGTCACATTTCCAAGACGGGAGGAGGGGAGCCTGCGATATCGTGGGCCCCGTTTGGGGCCCGTTCCAAGCTGGGTCCCCACACCCCGAACCTTACCTTCGGTGTGCAGAGAGCCACAGCCGCACGCGCAGGGCTCCGGGGGCTGCAGGAGGCCGGAGCGCCGCGCGGAGCCCGCTCGCACGCTGAGCAGACCGAAGGGCCGGAGGCACGGCCTGGGCACCGGCTGCAGTAGCTGCCGAAGCGGCGGGGCGGGGACGGCGGCGCGAAGGCCCGTGGCGACGGCGCCCAGGGCGCGGGGCACGCAGCGCAGCAGAGGTAGCATAGCGGGGCGGACACGTGCGGAGGGAAGGACGACCGGGCCAAGACACCGTGCGACCTCGCGCGCCGCCGGAAGCCCCGCCCTCGCCCGGGAAGCGCTTCCCGCACCGGAGGGCTAACGGCAGCCGGCTGGACCGCGCCCTCTGCTGGAAGCCGCCAGCGCAGCCGCCGAGCGTTCTGTGTTTCCTCTGTTGCGGGTCTCCCCAACTCACCTGCTTCTCCCAACCCACACCAGGCTTTGTAACTTCGTGGAATGCGCTCAGGCCTCACTCAACTCGCGCTGAACCATACACTCCAAGGTCACCTCACTTAAAGGTCTTCTGGAACGGCCTAGCTCTCCAAAGCTCAGGCTGATCGGCACGCAGCGGCTGTGGAGAGGGCACTCCCGACCTCACCACACTAGACCCAGAACCCCAAGGGCAGGATGAAAAACTTATTTGGAAACCTCTGCATCGCCTAACAATTCTTCCAGGTTTTAATGGATGATCATCTTCCTGGGAGCAGGAGTTCGTGGCTTACGTCATCACATTTAGGTTAAGAATCAAGGGCTGGAGAGGTGGTTCAGAGGTCAAGTGCACTGGCCGCTCTTCCTAAAGGTCCTGAGTTCAATTCCCAGCAACTACATGGTAGCTCACAACCATCTATAATGAGATCTGGTACCTTCTTCTGACGTGCAGACATGTATGCAAGCAAAATACTATATATGTGATAAATATCTAAAAAAAAAAAAAAAAAAAAGCATCGAGAGCTGGGGAGATCTCACTCTCTGATGCCTGCCTAGAATGTATGATAATCTGGGTTCAAATCATAGCATCACAAAGAAATGTAATTAAAAAAAAGAACCAAGGATAACGGGCTGGAGATAACTGCTCAGTGGTCGAGCGCAGTTGTTGCTCTTACAGAGACTAGCGTTGTATCTCGGGCACCACATGCCAGCTTACAACCATGTCACTCCAGTTCCAGGGCTCCAGACACCCTTCTGACTTCCATGGACACCAGGCGTGTGGACATGCGGTACACAGACACGTAGGCAAACACTCAAACCCATAAAAAAAGCAAAACCCCAAAATAACAAAAACCAAACCAAACCAACCACCGAAAACCCCTGCTTGTGCACTATGGCCCCAGCACCTGGCCGGTGGAGGCAAACAGCTCTCTGAGTTTAAGGCCAGCCTGGTCCACACAGTGGTTCCAGAACAATCAGTTACATAAAAAGAACTGTGTCTCAAAAAACCAACAGTAAATGACAGATACCGAGTCTTACCAGGTGAGTGACAATGAGATCAATAAGGAGGCAGATCGTGCACAGGACTCAGTCTTTAATGGATTTGATAGTCAAAAGCAAGTCTGAGCATCGTACACAGTGACTGCTCCGATGCTTGAGATCAGAGAAGAGTACAGCACAGGCTCAAGTCAACTTGTTATTTTCTATACTACAGCCATCAATATAAAATTGTTTCCCCGCAGGTAAGGTATAGCTCTTGTGCTCAAGGAATGGCATCTTAGATGCATGGCCACTGTTGCAAATGGGTCCTGGTCACTGGAGCACAAGGATTTGTGTCACAGTAAATGTTTTGCTGTTTTGGAATCTTGCTACAAATGGCAGAGGTGCAAAGGTTCTCCCAGGGGACCTGATGATGACACTGTTGCCCTGGGTGTTGCCAGCCATGGTTACAAAGGACACAAACACCTGCGCGCATGTTGCTGAAGTTCATCTGTTGGCTGTCTATACTGTCCAGATTCTTCAGGTTGGAGAATTTGTCAACTGGAAAAGTAGCTCAGGTTGTATTGCAGTAATATCATGCATGTAACATTTTACTTTTTGTTTTGCTTTGTTTTGGAGACAGGATTTCTCTATGTAACCTTGGCTGTCCTGGACTTGTTTTGTAGACCAGGCTGGACTCAAACTCACAGCGATCCGCCTGCCTCTGCTTCCTGGAGTGCTGGGATCCCAGGCCTGCGCCACCACCTCCAGCAACATTTCAATTTCTTAAGAAAGCTTAAAGAGCACTGTCCCTGCAGCTCGAGATAATCATCTCAGTTTCTTTGTAGTAATATTTGGAATCAGAATGGGGTTTCCATCTGATTTAATCCCTGAGCAGCTTTACTGAAAAGCAATTCCTTAAAAAGCTCAATAAAAAACTAAATACTCTATTAAAATTCTACCACAATGTTAAAGTGATAAACGTTAAAGTTACTTAGAAACCACCGTATCCGTCGCTCTTTTCTGGGGCGTTCCCAGTGCTCCTGCTGCAGCCAGCTACTCCAGGTTAGGTTCCCAGTCCTCGCTCAGCAGTCAGTGCAAGCTCAGTTTCCCTTGACCCGGGAAACACCTCGTTAGTTCGTTGAGGACCACAATCTGTTTGGTGCGGAGGAATATATTGCTTCCCCCTTGTTTTCTTTAACCAGCACAATGAATGCTCTATTAAAAATACAAAAGTTCCTCTTACCAAGCAAGGCTAAATAAACCTTGTGTAAATAGAAAAAGTATACTTAAAAAGGAAACACTTTCTAGAGAGCTTTTAAGAAAGTTGGTAATGTAATCATTTTATCAACTAGTCACAAGTACCAGGCAACCCTAAGCACTGGCTAAAGCTTGATTGCCCACAGCTAGGGTTATAATAAAGCCTCGACCAGACTCAACAGACACTGCTGTGGACGAAGGAGACCCTAGGGCAGGCTACGCTCTCAGGAAAGAGCTTGTTGGACCCAGAGTGGAGAAACTGCCCAATGTCTTTGAAGTGCCTCGTAGGCAGTTTGGCCCCCTGCTTATAAATAATACAATTCATTTTATGAATGACAAAATTCTAGCAGTACAGATATATTTGGATCAATTCAGCACAATAAAAGAGCTAAATTTGGCTTCTTTCTAGATTTGAACATTCTCTGGGAAAGTGTGCTTTTTGTCCCTTTCTCCAGTTTGATACACAGTCTAGCCCAGGCTGGCCTAGAACTTGAAGGCCTCCCATGTCATCTGGGGTTGATTACGGGTCTGTGCTGCCACACCAGGGACTGCTGCTTCTAACAATCAGCTAAGGTGAATCTTTTCCCAACAGGACCAGGATGCGGCGGCTTCTCTAATTCCCTCTGACAATTTCCCTCAGATAATGAAGGTTTGAGAGTGGTGCCTGACTGGGAAGTAGCAGAGCTTACTGTCTCCAGGTCCCTGCAAAAGAACAGTGAAAATCATCCATGCCGTCAAGTTCTTAATGTCCAAAAGTCTGGCTGCACTGAAGTGTGCTGTTTCTCCATCTTCCAAGCCTGTTCGGAAGACAGCTGTGGTCTAAGCTCTAGCCCAGCCATGCTGCAGCATCCTGGGGCAGCTCAGTTTCTGGCAGTTTTCAGCTTCCTCCTGAAGTAGTCAGGGGCAGCCTCGTAGAGCCACTCGGCATCCACAACACAGAGGTCACGCATGTAGCATTTGTTGGTGTACAACAGTGCAGTGTATACCACACAGGCAGGCTTGCAGTGGAAGAGGACAGATGACGGGTGGATGGCCACTGGCTGATGTGTGTCCGTGGTGGCATAGGTACCATCTGGCTGGAGTTCCGCGGTACTCATAAAGAGGCTGTGGGCCAGGCAACGGCGGACACTCTCCATGTCCCCTCGAGATGACATGAGTGGCATTGACATCTGTTTTAGGAGACAGAAAAGATCTAATATTAATCCTCCCCAGCACTGGACAGGGCAAGGGAGCAACATGTGCAGCCAACACAAAGCCAAATTTTGATTGACATCCAAAGGTGTTTCTTCAAATGCCTTAAGCAACAGCTTAGGTGGAGGATGAGGGCATGGGTAAGGGAGCATAGACTAGAAGAAGAACAAAAAACAAACAAGGAAACATCAGCCTAGTAAAGCTGGGAATAGGAGAGAGACATCCATATAGGCTACATGCTATACACAGGTTGGGTGTGTTAAGATAAGACCATCTGGACTAGGGAGATGGCGTAGAGGTTAAGAACACTGACTGCTCTTCTGGAGGTCCTAAGTTCAATTCCCAGCAACCACATGGTGGCTCACAGCCATCTATAATGTGATTTGATGCCCTCTTCTGGCATGCAGGTGTACATGCAGGCAGACAGAGCACTGTATACATAATAATAATAAACCTTTTAAAAAAGATAAAACCATCCAGGTTGGAGAGAAGCTCAAGACACAGAATGGAAGTGCACGCCTTTAACCCAGCACTCGGGAGGCAGAGACAGGCGGATCTCTGAGGACAGAGTTCGAGGCCAGCCTGGTCTACAAAGTGAGTTCCAGGACAGCCAGGGCTACACAGAGAAACCCTGTCTTGAAATAAACAAAGATAGAGGATGGGGGAAGAAGAGATGCCTCAACAGTAAAGTGAAGGAGAAATAAACATGTTTTTTGTTTAAATCACAGGTGGGGGATGAGAAAAAGACTTGTGAGAGAGTAGGTGATGTTTATCCCCTTAGAAGTCAAACCACCATGTGGGGGAAATTTGATATTAAGCAGCTGAAAAACACCCTTGAACAAATTCTGAGAGGAGGTATAAATGTGAGCCAAAAATAAGAGGCAGGGCTTTTGGAGACTTGGGATAGTTTTGGCTGTTCATTGCTTCACTACCAGACGCTCCTAGAGAGAACCGCTCGAGGGAAGGCTTCAGGGCTCCCCGCTCCTGCTGAGGTTCCAGGTTCTGGTTACTCCAGGTTCCAGCAGAAAAAATCCTGCTGATTACGCCAGGAGAATCGTTCCTCAGAACTGATATCCTTACAGTTTTGTTATTGTATCTTTAATCTCCTTTTCCTATTGGTTAGGTTAGTTGGGTTATAAGTGAGGTATTCTTAGTTAATAAGTTTGTAATAAAATGTATTTGCTAAGAAAATTGAGCTGGGCTGGAGAGATGGCTCAGAGGTTAAGGGCACTTGACTGCTCCTCCAGACGTCCTGAGTTCAATCCCAGCAACCACGTGGTGGCTCACAGCCATCTATGATGAGATCTGGTGCCCTCTTCTGGCCTGCAGATGTACATGCAGGTAGAGCATTGTATGCATAATAATAAATAAATAAATCTTTTAAAAAAATAAAAAAAAGAAAATTGAGCCTACAGTTAAGAGCACTGTTTGCTCTTCCAGAGGACCTGGGTACGAGTCAAAGCACCCCTGTGACAGCTCAGAACTGTCTGGAACTCTGCCTGTGAGGGATCTGATGACTTCTAACCTCTATGGGTACAAGGCATGCACGTAGTACACGTGGGTACATGAAGGCAAAAACTGTACACACTAAACTAAACTAAAATACACAGTATGCTCTAGAGGGAGGTAAAGCACTCAAACTATCACGCAGGGATGCTCACTAAGCAAACAACTCAAGGCTTCAGGAGCCCCTGAGACATTGGTCCCCATCCTCAGCGTACGTAGTTATACAGTTATACAGACTGTGGGGCACTTCAGGTCTAGCTAAGAGAGGCTCAAACTGGCTGAGCTACATGAAAGCAGCACCGTCCAGCCAGCCTGCCGGGAAGAAGCAGAGACCGCTGAGCTTCCTGGTAGAGGCTCAGGCTCTCAGAAGCTATCACTCATGCGGGGGTGGGCTTTGGTGACGCAGCTGTCTTTAAGTCATCTCTGCTCCTGTAACTAGTGCCTAAAAACTCCCTGGGTCACCAAGTTGGACTGGTGTCTTTAATCAATTTGGTTGTCAGTTCCCCATCTGGGGTGAGTAGCTGTTTGTTTTCCATCTCTCCAGGAAGAGCATCACACAGCAGGTGAGCCACCCTCTCACCAGGGAGCCCTGGAAAGAGTGGCTTTCCTTTCACGTTGTCTGCATCAACTTCCCTCAAAGCCTTTTCACACGCTGCAGCCCAGTCAAGCTTCCTGCAGTGCCACACGGCTCCTGGCTTCACTTTCTCCAAACTTTCAATGTCTCCAGTGCTCCTAATAAGAGCGCCAATCTCTCGTGGGACGCTCGACTGAACTACTGCGAGCGAGACCGCCTTGCCTGTCTTTTTTCTAAGGCCTTTCCTTCAGGGACCCTATCGCCTTCCATAATCAACCACCTCACCTTTCATGGCCCTATTAAGTGACTCCCCTCTCCAGGCCTCTGCACACGCTACTCTTAGCAGGCATGTCACGCTCACCTCTGCAGTGGGGTGCAGCTGTCAGTCAGCGCCCTTCTACACAACAGCTGGTGGGCCATGGACTGCTGACCAAGCTCAAGGGACCACTTGCTGGATCTATGCAGCCTCTGTAATGGGAAATCTAAGCAGTCGCTGCCAAGGTCTGGACTGAGAGACCATGACAGGCTCTTACTTGCATGTGGAGTAGAAGGTGAGAAGAGAAAAGGAACTGTATGGGGAAGAGTAAGGGCAAGAGGAGCCCACAGGGGAAGCAGCCACAGCCCCACGTAGCTTCTTTCACTTCCTTAGTCTAGTGCCCTGTGGGGCATGTCTCTGTTTTCTGCGTACGGGTTCTAAGAAAATACCACTCTGTCTTTTGGAAAACTCCACTTACTTTAGAATGGCTCAATGACTCTTAGCGATCAGCTAGCCGTTCTTTGCTTTAAGGTCATCTATCAAGACCTGGCCTGGGACCAGAGAAGGCTCACTTGTTAAGGGCACGCGTCCCTGCAAAGGGGACTCATTCCCAGCACCCACATGGTGGCTCACAACCACCCACAATTGTAGTTCCAGGGCATCTGATGTCCTCTTCTGATCTCCATGGCACCAAGCATGCAGGAGGTCCACATACATACATATAGGCATATAAAAGTAATTCTTAATTTAATTGTTGTCTCGGAGGCTTACTGCCTCCATCTGCTAACTTAGGCCTACTCCTAGAAGCTTCTAGCCTCCATATAATCTAATATAGGCCTAGAATGTTTCCAGCCCTTGAGACTTACTGCTGGATAAGATCACCCTTTCTAGTTCTTTCTGAACTCTTACTGGCTAATTCAACTCTGCTGTTCTGTCTCAAATGCCTCTCCACGCTGATTGATTGACACTGGCTTCTCTCAGCTTCTGACTGAATTGCTCTGCTTGGCCTCATACTGACTTTGCCGAAATGCTATATAATCTTCTGGCTCCTTCTCACTCTCTGGCTTGTTCTGTTCTGTCTTTACCTGTGTCTCGCTTGTTTTCTCTAAAACTCTCCAGGTAAAACTGTTGCAGGAATTTGATCCCATTGTGATCATCTAAAACAACATAAAACTGCCTCTGAATTCCATGAACTGAACTGCTATGAACTCCACTGCACCGCCTCTCAGCTCACTCTCAACCAAACTGCCTGAACAGCACTGAGTACAACTCAGGGATCTGCATGCCTCTGTCTCCTGAGTGCTGGGACTAAAGGTCTGGACCACCACATCTGGACCTAAGCTTTTCTTTACCTGAAACTTGCTCTTGAACTCAGAGATCTGTTTGCCTCTGTCTCCTGAGATTAAAGGCAATGTTTGTATTCCAGTTGAATCATATGGATGTCTTTGGATGTGATCTCTTGCCAGAGAAGCCATGGTCTGAATTAAAATTCCTCTACACAAGCAAAAGACTTACATATAAAATAATCTAAAAGTAACAAATCTTAAAAAGCAGAAAGCCAAAGACACCGCTCAACCACATGGGGTCTACTTGGTGATACAGCACTTGCCACACAACCTGCAGAGGAAGAAGTCCAGTTGTCCCTATGTCCAGGGAAGCTGAAGTCAGCCCAGCCCCAGGGAAAGAGACAGCTGAGAAGGCAGGGGACAGGGCTGGGGAGAACTCTGGAGTTCCCGGCCCTGCCATGAGGCTCCCTGGATGGTCAGCAGTTTGCTCACACCCACAGCTGCATCCCTCCCAAGGCAGGTGAAGACTTGGTGGGATTTGAAAGCATAGAGACGGAGCCTCCTAGAGAGCTCAGTGCTGAGGTTGCCACCCCCGCCCCGCCCCTGACAAATTTCCAGGCTAGAAAAGCAGCTGCCCTGGGTGCATGAACTAAGAAGTCTCTGGAGGGTGGAGAAGCTGCTGGACCCAAACCCTGCTGAGAGCAGCCAGCAGAGGCTTCTGGAACATGATGAAGGGGAGCCACTAACGTCGAGAGCTTTAGCAGATATGGGACGCTTGCTCAACACAGGCTCGGCACCAGCATAAACCACACAAAAGATGGAGGTAGAGACTCCATTTTCCACACCCCACATGCTGGACAGCCTCCAAGTTTCAAGCACACAGCAAAGTCATTACATATATAAGCAAGACCCTGGCTTAAAAACCAATGCTACAGACAGGTGTGGTGGCGTATACCTTTAACACCAGCACTCGGGAGGCAGAGGCAGGCAGATTTCTGTGAGTTCGAGGCCAGCCTGGTCTACAAAGCGAGTCCAGCACAGTCAAGGCTACACAGAGAAACCCTGTCTAAATAAATAAGTAAATAAATAAATAAGCAAACAAACAAACAACGCCACATCTTTTTTGCCTCCCTGGTGTTTTCCAATTTTTAGTAATATTTTTTGTTGTTTTGTTCTTGTATTTCTGTGTAGCCTTGGCTGTCCTAGAACTAGCTTGGTAGACCAGACTAGCCTTGAACTCACAGAGATCTGCCTGTCTTTGCCTCGCAAGTGCTGGGGTTAAATTAAAGGCAAGCACCACACTCCTTGGAAAGTTTTTCCCCCTATAAAGTTTCTAAAACTTAAGCATGAGGTCCAGGGTTCCATGCCAGCACCACACCCCCAGAAGCAATGTAAGTCATGGATACAATGTGAAAGATTAGCTACGGGCTCAGTGGCAGAGTATTGCCTGCTGGGCTCAGTTACCAGGACTAGAGTTGGGTGGGTGCTGGGGGAGGAGGGAAGCAAAAGAAAAACCAAAATCACCATGGATTCCTAGGAATAAACCATAATTGTAAGAGAGAGTAGAATTATAAGTAACTTTTATTTTCTTGTGTATTCAAGTTTTTTTTCTATAACTAGAATTCCTTTTATACCACTGGTAACAAGTAATTCAAGATCCCCATAGTAACATAAGACCTTTTCCTTGAACGGGAGATATTACCTTTAAGCAGATTTCCCTCAGCTGTGCTCTGACTTCAGCTACTAGCAGCATATTCTTGCTGTTGACAAAATTTTCTTTGCACCAGTCCTGAACAGGAGAAAAAGAGATCTCTCAATTCTCTCACTTCTATGCAGAGGAAACGTGCTCATAACAACACCCAGGTGGCACAGAGCGTTCTTTAGGTATCAAAAAGAATACAGGAAAGCACATTTATACTGAAAAGTATGAACTAGGAAAAACACGAATTATTTAAACTTAAATAAAACAAAGATTCCCATCCTAGGGCCATCATGAAAACAGCTATAGGCTGGAATGCATGTACCAACACATCCATAAAGGCCGTATACCACTGTATTATCAAAAACCAGTGAGAAAAAGACCAAGGAACTGGAGAAAAATGACAAAAGACATAGAAATGCCTAGTAAACTTATGTAAGGATGCTGGCTCCTGAGGGATGGCGGCAAGGAAGTTAGAACATGCAAACAGATCACACAAGTGACTTCAGGCAACAGCTGGAGGGGCAGTGGAGATGGAACCCCCAGGCGCCACGCAGGAGGACTGAAGGCCTGGCAAGCGCCCGCGAGGCAGGTAAAGCTGAGCCACAGGCCCCAGCTCAACCATGTCTGAGCTCACTTGTTGCTCCACAGCACTCTCCCTCCGGAGCACAGAGACCCGAGCAAGATGACACTGCCGTGATGGAAACGGATGCCACTAAAAGGCCACAATGTGGACACATGTGGAAAACACTTCCTTTTCTGGTTATTTTGAGACAGTCTTACTAGGTAGCCAACCAACTGGAACAGCCAAGCAAGCCCTGGTGAGAGGCATGTCCTCAGTGCTGGGTGTGGGGCTCACACCTGTAGTCCAGCACTCGGAAGGTGAAGATCACAAGTCTGAGGTCAACCTGGGTTGCACACATAAGCAAGACTCTGCTTTAAGCACAGATGACTGGCACCCTCTTGGTGAAACACCACCAAGGGCAGAACGGCCCTTAGGAAGGAAGGACTCAGCACTTTTTGCTGCATCAGAACCTTTTTTGTTTTTTTAATATAAACTGAGGGCCAGTGAGACGGCTCAGCTGCCAAATCTGAGTGCCTGAACCAAACCTCACAGACTCATACCACGGAGGAACAAAACCAACTCCTACAAGTTGTCCTCTGACCTCTACACGTGTTATATGGCACATTTGTATATGTGTGTGTACGTGTGCACACACACACACACATACACAAAGTGTAAACATAAGTAAACAAATAAGCTAAGGTAAATATAGTAAAGTTAACAAGTGCTAAAACAGCAGGGCAGCATTTTTTAAAAAAGAATGCACACTAAGGTACAATTACGAATTTATTAACAGAGAGAGTATACTGCAGTTTTCCATCTTAGTATAAGGCACTGAAATGTCTTATCAAAAACCAGTATAAAAATTGAGCAGATAGGCAAGAAAGCCTCCAAAACTTCAGTGTATCCCTATTGTGCAACATTAAATGGAAACTTAACTCGATTATGGTATTTGTAGGCCAGTAAGATGGCTCTGTGAAACTGGGCGTGGTGGCACACACCTTTAATTCCAGCACTCAGGAGGCAGAGGCAGGTGGGTCACTGTGAGTTCAAGGCCAGCCTGGTCTACAAAGCAAGTCTAGGACAGCCAAGACTACACAGAAACCTTGTCTCAAAAAACCAAAAAAAAAAAAAAAAAAAGAAAAAGAAAAAAAGATGGCTCTGTGAGTAAGGTGCTGCCACTAAGCCTGATGGCCCAAGTTCGAGCCCTGGAACACACACAGACAGCGGAAGAACAGAAAGTTGTCCTCTAACCTCCACACTTACCTTCCCTCTTCCCTCAAAGTGCAATTTAAATTTACAACAAACTCGGTGTAGTAGCATGCACCCAGTTTATTTTAAAATAAATTTTAAGTTTAAATTTCATCTTTTTTTTTTTGTTGTTTTGTTTTTTTGTTTTTTTTTTTTTGTTGTTGTTTTTTCGAGATAGGGTTTCTGTGTGTAGCCTTGGCTGTCCTGGACTCACTTTGTAGACCAGCCTGGCCTCGAATTCACAGAGGTCCACCTGCCTCTGCCTCCTGAGTGCTGGAATTAAAGGTATGCGTCACCACGCCCAGCTTTAAATTTTATCTTTAATCTTAGCAATTCAGACAGATCTCTGAGTTTGAAACCAGTCTGAACTACATAGTGAATTCAGGACAGCCAGAGGCACATAGTGAGACCTGTCTCAAAAAACAAACCAAAACAAAAACCCTTCAAATAAATAGCTGGGCATAGTAGCACACGCCTTTAATCCCAGCACTTGGCAGAAGAGGCAGGAAGATGGCTGTTGAGTTTGAGGTCAGCCTACGTAGTACGGTATTCCAGGCCTCAGGGTTATGTAATGAGAACCTGTTTCAAAGAAGGAAAACAAAATTTTAAAACTTAGGAGACGGAGAGACAGGTCAGAGTTAACACTGCCTGCTCTTCAGAGGACCAGGTCCGATTTCCAGCACTTGCATGTGGCTCACAACTGTTCCCGGGATCTGACACCCTCTGCCCTCTTCTGGCCTACACAAGAACAGCAAGCACGTGGTTCCTAGAGACACAAGGCAACACACACACACACACAAATAGGCACACACACAAATTTAAAAATTATGGTGTTTCTAATAGCAGTAGGACACAGAAGGCAGAGCCCTATTGGTTCCTACTCAGAAGAGGAGGACGGACAGACAGACAGACAGACAGACACACACACACACACACACACACACACACGGCCTTTCTCTTGCTCTGTGATACTCTCTGTTCTACCTTGAAGTATCAGGCAAGGCCTCTAACTTTGCCAGTATAGAATATGAGCCAAAATAAGTCTCTTTTCTTTATAAAATGGCCTGTCTCAACCTGGGCACAGTGGTACACACCTTAACCCCCGCACTGGGGAGGTAGGGGCAGATGGGTCTCTGCGTTCAAGACCAGCATGACCTAAAGAGAGACACGCCCCCCACCCCCAAAGGGGGAATAACTGTCATGGTTAAGATAGATGTAACTAACTTGCCTGGAGTCTATATAATGCAAGCAGAACACACCGGAAATGCTTCTTTCTAGTGATGTCCCAGCTCTTATGCACTTCTAAGATGGCATCTGGCTTTTTTGTTTGCTTTTTTAGGTTTATTTATTTATTTATTATACAGTGTTCTGCCTGCATGTACACCTGTAGGCCAGAAGAAGACATCAGATCACATCAGAGAAGGTTGTGAGCCACCATGTGGTTGCCGGGAATTAAACTCAGGACCTCTGGGGGAGCAGTCAGTGCTCTTAACCTCTGAGCCATCTCTCCAGCCCTGTTTTTTTAGTTTTTTGAGAGTTCTCATCTCTATATGTCTGGCTGTCCTCGAACTCAGAGATTCTCCTGCCTATGCTTCCCAAGTGCCACCATGCTCGGCTACGTGTGTGTGTGTGTGTGTGTGAAAGAGAGAGAGAGAGAGACCGAGTGACTCTTTAAGATGTGTTACATGCCTGAAAGCAGGACCAGGCTCACCTTGTTACCACCTATGTTTTTGAAGGTCCGGTAGATATTGAGCAGAGTGACGTGATCCCCCTCACTGGATATGAATTTCTTGCGGACACTCTGCACCTCATCTCTCCGGGCAGGAGGGTTGTGAAGGACACTGTCCACAGACAGCAAGGAGACTATGGTGAGAATCTCCTCGGTGCAGTGGAACTTGGGGGACAGAAGGATGGTCTGGAAAAGTCACATTTAAAACGCATGAGTCCAACTTCCTAGCCTCTGAATACCGTTTCTGTACTCTCCCTGCAGCCTCCCTTTAAGACCGCAGCACTGCGTCAGTGCCATTCCCTTCTCTGTGACCCCACAGGACCCCAATCTTGTGGGCGGGGCTGTGGCCGGTGTCTCTGAACCCCACACACAACACAGATCAACACTGCACACAAGGTGGAGGTGAAATGCCGTATTTAAAGCGCTGGGCTTGGGTGTTTCCTGACCTGCAGTGCACACACAGGGGAATGAGGAGGGGTCATTTACTTTGGCAAATTTGGGCTCTAAAGGAAATGCTGCCATCTTTCTTCCAATTGGAGTCAGGGCAAGCTGGTCATCCTTATGTTCAAGAGCACCTAACAGGTCCAGTTGGGCAATGGCCGCCTGAATGTGATCTACAGAAACGGAAACATAAAAAGGAGCCAGAAGTCCAAAACAGGAAGAAGGTGCAGCTAGCTGAGTGCTTCTGGGTGCTTTTAACGCTACAAACACCGCCGAACCACCCGCCGCTGTCCTCACACCTCTCTAAGCCGGAATGAGACCGCTAAGTAACAAGCAATGTAGAAAGCAGCCGGGAGAGCAGCTGCCCAGGGGGGCGAGGAGGAGGCCCCGGCCAGGCAGGGGCCCAGGGCTTGGCTGCTCAGGTGTGGGCAGCACACAGACGCGGGCTGCGTTGCCCTTACACTTTATACTTGGCACTCCTTTCTAGGTGCATCAGTGTGCCCTGTGTGCTACTTGTGTTTTTAAAGACTTACACGTTCCCACATGCACAGAGTTTTGTGTAGAAGACAGGCAGAAAATGTCTCTATAAGAGAAGTGAACTGAGGTTCAGGGCAGGACCCAGGACACCTACTGACAGTTTACTTTCTCTCTCACCACCTGCATGTCCTTAAAGGGGAAATGGTGATAAGGTCCAGGTGCCAAGCTGCCACCATTTAGTGTCAGTTCTTAGAAGTTCTTCCTCCAGGAAGGGCAGGGACTAGTAAAGTCCCAATTTACCACAGAGATAAGATCTCTTTGCTCTTTCGTTGGGGTTGGGCACCTCAGGAGCAGCCCATGGATGCCTGAAGAGGCTTCTAGGTCCCTGCACAGTGGTGCTGTGACACGGAACCTGCCTTTGCAGGACAAATGAAATCAAGTCAGCAAAAGAGGAGGACCAAATGCTGCTTTCTCTCTCAGGGTGCTTTTCCTGGGGGAAGAGTTCCTCTGCTAGTGTCATCTGTCTGTCTGACTTCCAGCTCACCTGGAGAGGGTTTGGACATGAAGTCAAAGGTGAGCACATTTGGGACTTTCATGGCTAGGAGCTGAAGTATCACGCTTGCCAGGTTACACCTGTGAGGGGAGAAACGAGGGTCGTTTGTCTGCCCCTGACCCCAGAGTCAGAACGGCTCCCCAGAGAGCACTGTGAAATATTAGTACAGCCCGAGGACAGGAGCGGGTGGGCGGAGGCCAGGGCAAGCTGGACCTACCTCTGGATCTCTGGCACCGTCATCTTCTCAAACTTCTCGAACTCATCCTCAGTGTAGAGCCGGTAGCAGACGCCACTGTCCTCTCGGCCGGCCCTGCCTGTGCGCTGCCAGGCCTGCGTCTTTGACACTCGCTGCACAGCTAGTACCTCAAGGCCACTGTCTGCAGGGAGAAGGCCATGAGCGCTTTGCTTCATCACATGAGCAAACTGTTTCTAGAACGCTGGCAAAAAGAAGTGATGCTGAGCACCACTGAGTGTTTCTGCAACACAGGGGTCCGGAAAAGCTCAAGGCTAAACAAGAAAGCTCAGACACTTTAAACCTCACAGTGAAATTGAGTCTAGCAATGAGTCAGGTGCAAAGTGTTAAGAAAACCACCCAGCAGCCTCTGCAACCACGAGGCGGGAGAATGGCTTCAGAAGCTTACGTCACGGGCTAGCCAACTACCCTGCAGCTCAGCACTGAGGATTTCTTGGGGACTTTAGTGCTGAGACGGTTTCTAGTTGCTAACAAAGCTGGTAATACATCAAGCAATGATGACAAGCCCTATCATCTTTGTTGTCCCTCCCCAGCTCTGTGAGACAACAGATTGTGCGATGTCTATTTCCTGGAAGTAAAGCAAAGTATGAATAGGAAATGTGAAGCTGACTTCAAGCCAGCTTGACACTTGTAGGAAACAGCTGATGCGTCCGTCCCCTCTGTGCTGCCTGCTCTAGCCTAGGCTACTGTCTCCTTCCTCAGAGTCCACACCAGCCACATTCCCGGAGCCCTTCCGAGACCCTGACTGTACCAGGCTGTCCCTGGCCTTCTTGGCACCACTGTCCCCCAGCTTCCGCTGGGCTCTCAGACCTCAGTACAGGCTGACTGTCCCTCCTAGGTTCTCTGCAACTGCTCTCTTCCCTTGCTTGACTTCCTGCCTCACTTACAGACGTGACTTGGAACTGTTGCTGTCACTCAGATTTCAGCTCCTCACAAACATGAAGTGTTTACTTGGGAGGAAACGCTGGGGTTACATTTTAACGGTTGCTCACTGGACACAGGAGACATTTCATGAGCTACAGTTTCTCACCAGGGTTATACTTCTTTGCTTTAACCATGCCCGTGTCAACTACATATTTTATTCCTGTAATGGTTATGGAGGTTTCAGCGATGTTGGTTGAAATGATCACTTTGCGATAGCCCTAAAAGGAGGAAGAAAACCAAAAAGCCGTATGACACACACGATTCGGAAGTTGAAAACATTCTCACCATGCATTTTCACAACTTGTATGATTAAGAAAAGGTGATTTCATCGTTAATAGTGTTGTGCCAACTTCAGTCCTTGTGCCTGGTAAGTGACAAAGGGAAAGCAGCGCACTGGTCCTCTCATGGAGGTCCTGAAGGTTATTTGAGGCGATGAGATGCAGTGGACCTAGCTAAAGATCCGAGGTGGGTGGTCAGATGGGAGCGGGAACCCTGGCCCCACCAGGATCGTACTGTGTTTCCTCAGCAACTCCCACCTCCCTTCTTGGGGGCCACAGTATCCCTCGCAGCATTCTGTGAGGATGAGAGATGGTCTGTGTGAGTGTCAGCACCAAGCCTGGCACACAGCAGTGGCTTTATGGACCAGCCCTCAGAGGAGCCCCTCATTCACTACCTTTCAGCCTCTACACCTCTGTGCCCTCCTTCCTTTGACAACTGTCCCCTCTGCTCACAGGACAGCTCTCCCTGCAGCTGTGGCCTGGACAGCTGCTCCCTCTCAACCAGCTGACCTGTGACCTGAGCATTCCTACTTCCACAGCTCTGGGTCATGGTGATGTTGACAGGGACTCAGGCCCCACTGGTCTATCTGACTTGATATCCCACAATGTGGCTGGCAGGAAGGTGGCGCGCTCACCTTTGGGGCCCTCTGGAAGACTCGGAGCTGCTGTGCGTAGGGCAGGGAGGCGTAGAGAGGCAGGACGAGCATTGAAGGGCAGCCGTCGGGAAGGTGCTTCGCAATGTCTCTGCAGGTCTTGCTCATTGCTTCGATCTCCTCCTGACCAGTGAGGAACACCAGGATGTCCTGAGAGGAGGGGGCTTCCTGCAGAGAGAGAGAGAGAGTACTGATGAGGGCGATGTTTCCAAGAGGGTTTAAATTTTGTTTCACTTTTTAATTAAAGACACGAAACAAGTCAGACTTGTTTCTCCCAGGATCATCTCCCTGGGAGAAGGTCCGTACCAGCGATGCACAGAGCTGTCAACATGCCAGCCATGTTCTTTAACCAGGTAAGGACGTCATTAAGGGAAACTGACACACTGCTTTTCTAAGACAATACAATGAAAGCCTAATCAGAGGGCAGGAAAATCTGTATAGAACTTCTTTCAGGTTGGTGAGATGGCGCAGTGGGAAAAGGCACTCGCTGCCAAGGCTGCTGCCTTGAGTTTGGTTTCCAGGACCCACAGGGTAGAGGGGAGGAAGTGACTCCCTTGGGCTGTTCTCTGACCTCCACATGGACACTGTAACCTGAGCACCGCCCCCATACACATAATAAGCAAGCACAAAACACTGTATTTTTAGAATCTTCTTTCCCTTCTTTTTGAGTGTGGTGTGTACATGAAATGTGTGCAAGTGTGTGCGCGTGTGGTCATGTGTGGCCACAGAAAGATATCAGGCGTCTTCCTCCATATGTCTGCCTAAGGCAGGGTCTCTCACTGAACTGGGAGCTTGTGAGGCAGCGCAGGTGTGAAGGCCCTTGTTGTGTAAGCCTGGTCACCTCCGTGGAGCCCAGGGACCCGTGTGAGGGGGGCTAGAGAGCCAACTCCCCGGAGCTGTCCTTTGACTTCTACACGTGTGCTCTGTCCCTACTGCAACACACACCATGCACGTATGAGCACAGGTACAAGCCCCCCTCCCCCCAACACAATGAAATCTTAAAATAAAAGCCAGGCATGGTGGCGCATGCCTATAATCCCAGCACTCAGGGAGGCAGAGGCAGGCAGGTTGCTGTGAGTTCGAGGCCAGCCTGGTCTAGGACAGCCAAGGCTACACAGAGAAACCCTATCTTGCAAAACAAAACAAAAAAACAAAAAACAGATTCTAAAACAAAAATTCTCATCTGAATTTGGCTTTTGGCAGTTCAAAAAAAGGCAGACTAGCTTTTTCTTCTCTTTCAAACATTACCTAACTGAGAGTAAATGTCACTATATCTGTCCCCTAGAAGGAGGGGAAATCACTGCCCTCAAGTGACAAAGACAATGGGAGACAAGAGGGCTCAACTCATGTTTGAAAGGTGGAGACGTGTGTGCAGAGGACACAGTCAGTGGTAGCGCTCTGGCCTAGCATGGGCAGGGCAGGAGGAGGGCAGGGGGTAGTGGGCAGGGCAGTGGGCAGGACAGGAGGAGGGCAGGGGGCAGGGCAGGAGGAGGGCCTGGCAAAGCAACCTGCTCAACTGGATGCAGCAGGAACCACCGAGACAGACCACACACAGCACACTGCATGGCTGCTATGAGAGACAGTGGAAAATGCATTACGCTGAAGGCATGCACAAACTGTTCAGCCCAGGACAGGGACAGCGGGGTGCTAACAATGTATGCTCCTAATATGGTAATTACTGAGGCTGGACTTAAAGACTATTATAATACAGCTATGTTGAGGGGACGGAGAACACAGGACAGTATGGGAAGAAGTAAGTCCTAATCCTGGCCTACTATTTTAAGAATGAGCATATAATGGTGAGTGATGATAAGTCAAGGAACAGTAACATAAGCACGGTATTTAAAACTCAAAAGCAGCTTTCGCAGGGAATGCTGAGTCCTCTATGGTCTCACTCCTGCTGGCATGGGACTCAGTCTGTAGACTGATAGATCTGTTTCACACGTGAGCCCCCGTGCCTGGCTACCTCACCTAAAACTCATTATGTAGACAAGGCTACCCTGAACCTCAGAGATCTGCCTGCCTTTGCCTCCCAAATGCCGGGATTAAAGGCATGTGCCTCCACTGCTGTTTTAATAGAGACTGGTTTCTTTTCTTTTCTTTTGTTTTTCTGAGACAGGGTTTCTGTGTAGCCTTGGTTGTCCTGGACTCGCTTTGTAGACCAGGCTGGCCTTGAACTCACAGTGATCCACCTGCCTCTGCCTCCCGAGTGCTGGGATTAAAGGTGTGCGCCACCACGCCCGGCTCCTTAATTGAGACTGTTAAGATCAGCCCCTTGGTTTCTTTTCTGGGACTGGCTCTCAAGTCGCCCAGACTGAACTCAAGCTCAGTGCACGGGGCAGGTCGGCCTGAATTGTTGGCCTTCCTGCCTCTGCCTTCAGCACGTGCTGCCATGGCAGCTTTATACAGTGCTGGGTTTGATAGAACCCAGGGCTTCACGCATGTAGGGCCATCCTTCCATAGACTGAGCTATAGTCCCAGACCAAATGTTGGCTTTTGAAAACTTTGAAATACATAAGCAATATTTAGCTTAAAACAAAAAATTGTTTGCCTCTAGGTTTTCTCAGGAAATTAATATAAAGATTAAAAAGTCTATATACATCAAACCAAAACAGTAAGATTTAATCACTGAAAATCTTTTTTGCAAACATGTGTTCATGTGTGTCATGCATAAAGAGTCCAGAAAGCAAATCTTCGTCCACCACTCTCCATCTGACTTTGGAGACAGCTCTCACTGAATGTGGAGCTCAGGCACTGTATAGGATGGCTGGCCTGTTAGGAGCCATAGGACCCTGCCTGACCTGCCCCAGCTGGCTGAGAGGCCCTGCTGGCTGAAAGCCACAGCTGTCTGCATGCTTGAGATAAACATTCTGCCTGGCAACCACAGAAGATCCAGCCTGACCTTGAGAAAGAGAACATTCGGTGTATCGCGACTTCTGAGTAATTGCCCCTTCCCCATCTGTTGCCCTTGGGGCCTGGCCCAGAAGATTCTGTAACTTTCCACTGCATTCCTTCCTGCCCCCACCCCTGAGGCTTACTTTAAATTTGAATACCCCCTTACAATAAACGGCTCTTGACAAGAATGTTTCCTTGAGCCCTGTCGTCTCTCTCGCCCGTTCTTTATCCACAGGCCGCGACCCTCCTCGCCCCCCCCCCCCGCCCCGAATAACTGGACCCGCGGGTCGGGTCACTGGCCAGCATGTTCCAGAGATCCACCTGTCTCCATCCCTCCTCCCTGCAACTCCTGGGAGTCCAGATGCACAGCGCCACAGGCGGCTTCTTACGTGAGTGCCGGGGCTCTGAAGTCAGGTCTTCACAGTTCCTTGGCAAGCCCTCTACCTGTGGACCCATCCGCCAGCCTTCAATCACTCACATGTGAATGTAAGTGTTTAATAAAATAAAAAGATATCTTGTAATATCTAAAAGTTTTGAACCCCAAGGACATGCGTGGTGGTGCATACCTATAACTCCAGCACTCAGGAAAGTGGGGGGCAGGAAGATGGCACGTTGGGAGCCAGCCCAGGGTACCTGGCAAGACTAGATACACTTGTACAGTGCACTGGGCTGCCACATAAAGTATGCTCCCCGCCGCCATGGGTTCCGATATAAAGAAAAGCACACAGGCTCCTCCACTAACATATCCCAGCTTTCTGGCTCAGAGGATGACAGCTGCTGATCAGAGTGGAACTATTTTTCTTTTCAGAGAAAATAAGAAATATCAAAAAAGAGGCAAAAACAGACGTAGCAAAAGAACCTTTAAAAAAGGGTCATTTTACTGTGTTTATGTGTGTGCATGTGTGTGCGTGCGTGTGTGCATGTGCGCGCGTGTGTGTGGCACATGTGTGGAGGTCAGAGGAAACACTCTGAGGTGGTTCTTGTTTGACCACGTGGATCCCAGGCACTGAACTCAGGCCTCCAGGCCTCCGTTACCTGCTAGACCTCGCCCTGGCCCACAAGCGACACCGGTCACAAAGCTGTCAAGCCAGCGGCTTTTCTTTCCCAGGCTGACTGTTCTCACTTTGACTGTTCCCACTACTGACTGTGCTCACTACTGACTGTGTTCACTCTTGACTGTTCTCACTCTTGACTGTTCTCACTACTGACTGTGCTCACTACTGACTGTTCTCACTACTGACTGTTCTCACTACTGACTGTGCTCACTACTGACTGTTCTCACTCTTGACTGTTCTCACTACTGACTGTTCTCACTACTGACTGTTCTCACTCTTGACTGTTCTCACTCTTGACTGTTCTCATGATTGACTGTTCTCATGATTGACTGTTCTCACTATTGACTGTAAGGTGAAACACAACTTGCTGGGACTTCCGCCCTTTCCATACCTGGTGAATCTGGAAGACGGAGACGAGAGCCGCATGCAGGTAGTCCTGCTGAGGCTGCTTGGTGTAGAAGATCTGGATTGGATGCTGCCGACCCTCAAGATAGAGAACGGGGGCTCCATTGAAATACTGGGAGAACAGGTCGACATCCATGGTGGCTGACATCACAATCACCTGCGGAGAGGAGTGAAGAGATATGGGAGCTAAGCACCGGGCAGCGTGTCCGTAAAGCAAAGGGCTGAGGCCTGCGCTGCTCCCACGTGGCTAAAGGTCTCCTGCTTGCCTGGAGCAGAGTGGGCAGGACAAACCCCCTGGAGGGCAGGCTGAGGTGTGACACAGACCCCCTGGAGGGCAGGCTGAGGTGTGACACAGACCCCCTGGAGGGCAGGCTGAGGTGTGACACAGACCCCCTGGAGGGCAGGCTGAGGTGTGACCCAGACCCCCTGGAGGGCAGGCTGAGGTGTGACACAAACCCCCTGGAGGGCAGGCTGAGGTGTGACACAGACCCCTCTGGAGGGCAGGCTGAAGTGTGACACAAACCCCCTGGAGGGCAGGCTGAGGTGTGACACAGACCCCCCTGGAGGGCAGGCTGAAGTGTGACACAAACCCCCTGGAGGGCAGGCTGAGGTGTGACACAGACCCCCTGGAGGGCAGGCTGAGGTGTGACACAGACCCCCCTGGAGGGCAGGCTGAAGTGTGACACAGACCCCCTGGAGGGCAGGCTGAGGTGTGACACAGACCCCCTGGAGGGCAGGCTGAGGTGTGACACAGACCCCCTGGAGGGCAGGCCGAGGAGCGACACAGACCCCCTGGAGGGCAGGCTGAGGTGTGACACAGACCCCCTGGAGGGCAGGCCGAGGAGCGACACACGCCACGTACTTTGAGAGGCAGCCTCCCCAGCTCCTTTCGCCTCTTCTGCGCAGCCTTCACTACTCCAAAGAGCACATCTGTGTGGATAGTCCGCTCGTGGGCCTCGTCCAAAATGACACAGCTGTACCTCCGCAGCAAGGAGTCTGAAATTGCTTCCCGCAGAAGCATGCCATCTGTCAGGAACTTGATCCTGGTGTCTTCTGAAGTGACGTCCTCAAAGCGCACTGTATAGCCAACCTGTGAGAAAACAGGACTCCTTAACCCACTCACCACTCACTGAACATTGCTGGCTGCATGTCCTGCACGGTCCTCAGCACTGTGGTGTCACAGTGAACGAGACCAGCAGCATCTGCCCCACTCCCTCAGAAGCAGTCTATCTGGAGAGAGAAACTCTGGACTCTTTTACCTGCAATGCAGCATCACAGAGAATTAAAGTGTAGGGCAAGCAAGATGGAGCTGTGGGTAAAGCGCTGGCCATGCAGACCTGACAATCTAAATTCAATCCCCAGAGCCCAGAGACGAGGGAACTGACCTCCATATGCGACACATACACAATAATAAAAAGGAAAACAACAGGCACGAAAGAGGTCCAATACACTTTGACTTGTAACACACGTATACAACACAAATATGAATTTATTTCCTACATAGTTTCAAGATTCATTCTATAATATACATATAGATCTATGTATTTTATAGAAATCCACACATATGCATAATATACATTATATACACACATATGCATAATATACATTATATACACACATATGCATAATATACATTATATACACACATATGCATAGTATATTATATACACATATGCATAATATACATTATATACACACATGCAATAGATGCAAAAGAGGTTTCTGGACAGACATGACCCTGCATGCCTGTAATCCCGGCACTCTGCAGGCAGAGGCAGGAGGACTGCCATGAATTCAAGGCCACCATACAGGCCTATACAGTCAGTTCCACACTACCCAGGGCTACAAGTGAGGTCCTTTCTCAAAAAAAATCACATCAAGCCAACAAACAAAATACCCTGTGTCTATAGTCTTAAACACATAAACTAGGGGTAAAGGGTCCAGCTCAGTGTCAGGGCACTTGCCTAGTATGTGAGAGGCCCTGAGTTCAGCCTCCAGCACCACTCAAGTGTTTTAACGCACAGACACATACACAGACACACCCCTAAATAAGAAAACCCACATCTAGTTTACCCAACTTGCCAATAGCTGTGAAATGAAAGCTAACAGGATTGACTCACCAGTCTCTCTGGAACTGGGGAAACTCTGAGATTAGCCCTAACTAGCAGTGGTGAGAAAGCGGCACACTGCTCAACTGGGTGTCATGGCACACCCCTGTGAGCCCAGCACACGGGAGGCTGAGGCAGAAGGGCTGAGGCCAGTTTGTGCCTCATGCTGGAGAGCCCGAGCTGACATAACAACATGGTGGAAGATGCAGAAAGAAAAAGCGCTTATTCAGAAAAATTAAAGGCAGGAGCACAGTGGTTGCCAGTTAGTAAGACAGTGTTCAAAGTAAAGAACGCAGTGAGTACCAGCTTCCCGAGCTCAGTCCTCTTCTCATCTGAGACTCTGGTGGCAAGAGAGATGGCGGCCACTCGACGGGGCTGGGTCACAGCAATGATGCCCTGGCGGCTGACTCCCCCTTCATAAAGGTACTGTGGGAGCTGAGTTGTCTTCCCAGAGCCAGTTTCCCCTAGGAGAGAAAAGAAACTCTTACTCAAATGACACTAAGGTAAGCTCGCCAAATAAACAGCTGAAAGTCAGGAAAAACAAAACAAAACCACAGAAGAAAAGGCTGAGCTGGTCAGCCTCAGGCAAATGGGCACCGAGGCACACTGCTGGAGAACAGCCTTTGCTACTGTTTCCCAGGAGGTCAAAACCTGTAGCCTGGGCTGGGTATGGTGACACATGCCTTTAATCGAGGTAGGCAGAGGCAGGTGGATAGGTTTGACTTCCAGGCCAGCTTGGTCTACACAGTCAGCTCCAGGACTGCAAGTTTCAAAATAGAGAGACTATAAGACAAACAAACAACTCCCCTAAAATTTTAGAATGTTTATATGGTTCGGCTCAGAATCCTACATGCAGAAATTGAGTCTAAGAAAAGAAAGATGTTTTATTCAATTTGGCCCATAATGGAAAGCAAAACAAGACGAAAACCAAAAACCCAAAACCCTGGAAACGTGTACAATAGTAGGTAGCTGGTGTAGCGACAACATAAAGTGAAACAGGACATTTGTACAGATTGGCAGACACTGCTCTGGAGACATCTCTATTCACAGATTGCTCCCCCAGATTCTCTGGCTGCTGCTCGCTGCGCTCTTCTTCATGCCTCCTGCCTTTGCCTACACAACTGTGGGCTCCACACTTACCTGGCATGGTCATGCTAACCGGTAAGTTAAAGGAGGAGCCAGGCTGCGACTTCTCACCCTGGAGGCTGTACTAGTGGCCCTCACCTCTGGGGTCCTCTGTGTCTGATAACCTCTCTTCTAGCACGGACCAGTGCAAACAGCGCGGACGTATTTAAATGTTTCTGCCCTCCGCTAACACCAGAAGGCAGAGGCCTCTTCCTAGGCTGGAACCCTCTGCACAGAGCAAGCACCTGATTAGAGGAACTTGGAAACATGCACGTCCTTCTTGGCTACGCGTACCCCCTTACCCCCTTTAGCTGGGGTCCTCCAGGCCCATGTGTGCCTTGCGATTCCCCCCAGCTCCCAGCCTGCCTCTGACTGCTCACCTTTCCTGGCTTAGCTAAACATCTCGGAATAGGAATTTGATTATCCTGCAGTTTCCTGCTGAATCCTCAGACTTGAATCAATGTCTCTTGTGCATCTTCTCCACTCCTACTCCAACTGACTATTGCTAAAATAAAATATGCCAACCATGCAGATGTAGGACCAAGATGCACCTGGGCATCGGCTCTACTGCCCAACTTGTTTCTGGTTTTGCAGCCTGTCTTCTGTCGCCATCTCCCCAGGGAGTACTTAAGGATCCGGGACTTTTGTTCTCGTCTGAACTCTTGCGTCTGTGTCACATGAAGTCCTCAAAGGTGGCTTTCCTGCTACAAGTGCTCTTGCACCACTCTTCCCTCCCCCGAGATGGCCTTTCTCCTGAGCCAGGTGGGCTCTCTACAACCCTTAATGCCTGCCCCTCCCCCTTCCCCTCCCCTTACACTTCCTGACCTTTGCTCCATTAGCCCTGTTCTATCTTCAGTGTCCTCTCTTCTCAACTCGACAAAAATCTGTATTTGCAAGCTCCTCAGCGTCTCTCCATCTGGCCGAAGCAGAAGCCTGTCTTCACTGCCTTCGTTCTTCCTCTCCTAATTACTCCTCAGGCCAGTGCCAGATCTGTCCTCAAAGTTCTTGTGAAAAAGTTCTTAGTAGGGGCTGCAATCAATACCACACTACAAATCCACCGCGCGCTTTCTCCCCCTTGTGCCTCAGTGCTCTGTGGGCCTTCGCTGTTGCATCTACTCCCCCCGTCCCTCCCTCGGAGCTCAGCACTCTCTGACACTCTTCTTTCTCGCTTCTGACATTCCTTCAGCGGCGCCTCAGTCTTAAACACTGGGCATCAACAGCCACTTGAAATCAGTTCCCTGCCCTCGAACGCTGCTAAGCTCTTCTCGTACACAAGAAATTGGTTCTCGTGAACTGAACTGTTTCTGGCCGCCTGTCTCTCCATCGCTGCATAGAATGTCGGTCCCGGGGGCCCGGCTCCGCAGCCTGGGCGAGGCCCATCATCGTTCAAAGCGCTCAGAGCCTCCGATATGTCCCCAACACGCCGGTCAGTCGCACAGTCAGTCAGAGCCAGCTGGATAACTCTGTCCGCCCCCTTCCCTAAGTCCCTGTCCACGCCTGGCACAGAAAACCGTTCAAGTTTGTTGAAGAAACCAACGCAAAAGGAGAAAGAAGCACTTATGGGGGGAAAAAATGCCCCGGCAAAGCCAGACATCTACAGCAAGGAAGGTCCACCAAAGTGGCCACTCACCGATGAGGACCGCGCTGTCAAGGTTTCGGAGCTGAGCCAACAGCTGGCCCCGCGCACGGAAGATGGGCAGACTCCGCCGCTGCAGCTCCAGGGCCTCGCGGTAGGGGCTGGCGGAGGGCTGGGCCAGCGGCGGCGTCTGCCTCCGGCCGCCTCCTGCTCCGCCGCTGCCGCCAGCCGTCAACAGCATCACCACTCGCCTCCCGGGAGGGCAGGAGCCCGGCCGGAACCTCTTGGCAGGCGGGAGGCTCGCCTCCTCCGGCATGTCGGGAGGACCGCCGCAAGAGGCGCGGGCGCAGACAGCTCGGCTCCGCTGAGGGCCGCCAGCGCGCACCGCCCCTTTCCTCCCCACGTGCAGGCGCGTCTGGGCGACCACCGATGACCTCACAGCCGCCTCCAGGCTCGAGGAAAAAAGAACTACAACTCCCAACATGCATTGTGGGTTTGGGCAGCATTTACATCCGGCGAGAGCAAGGGTAGAGTGCGACCTAAAAAACGGCCGGAGTAACAACAGGGAAAGATAGCTGTGTAGTTCCATAGGATCTGATTGGATAACTATGTTGTGCTCCTGGACCCTTTCGTTAAACTGGAGCTATTTCTTTCCAACGAAAAATGAGTGTCAAGCCGGGCGTGGTGGCGCACGCCTTTAATCCCAGCACTCGGGAGGCAGAGGCAGGCGGATCGCTGTGAGTTCAAGGCCAGCCTGGTCTACAAAGCGAGTCCAGGACAGCCAAGGCTACACAGAGAAACCCTGTCTCGGGGGGGAAAAAAAAAAAAAAGAAAAGAAAAGAAAAATGAGTGTCCCATCTCGGCCTCCAACAGTAGTCACATTTTAAGGAAGTTACCTAATTCTGTAAAAATCAACGAGGAGCACAAACACTAATGTACCTACTGGTATCTCCAATTAAAAAGGTAGAAAATGAAATTTCTGAGATTAAAGTCATTACATGCTGCAAGGAATCTTGAAGATGTTACTAGTGAGTATTCTGATATCATGCAATTTCCTCACAAAGTGATAAGCTCAAATAATACGAGCAGAAGAAAAGAAAAATCTTTTAACACATCTCCTAGATTCTCAAATTACTTACAACAGCTTCAAAGGGATGAGTCAGTACTCCGCAGAAACTTGTATATAGCCAGTTCTTCCTTCTCGTTTTAAATACAAGCTCTTGCATGCTTTGCTAATTCAACACAGAAAGGCTGGCAAGCAATGATGGTTTAGGTTTGCTCTTTCTTTTTTGGAGGGTGTGGGCGTTTTTACTCCAGTGTGTGCACTGCATGCATGCAATGCTCACGGCGGCCAGAGAGGGCGCTAGATCCCTGGGATTGGAGCTCAGCCAGTAAGTGAGCCTCCATCCACGTGAGGGCTTAGAACCTGGGTCCCTCTGGAGACAGGGACCTGGTTAGTCCTCTGATTGCCGAGCCAGCTCTCAGCGAGCTGGATTTGGCTTTCCTAGAGAGAATGCGGCCTCTAGTGAGTAAACTAGAACTCTCAACTCAATGAAGGATACACATCAAATTTAGTACGTAGACCTGCTTTTAGACAGCTGGAGGCGGACCTTCCCAGTCTCTGTGGAATCTGGTGCGGCCTAGGTCCCGCGGAGACGCTTCAAAGCCTTATTAAGAATGTCTGGGTCAGTGGGGGCGTGGTGGCAATGCCAGCTCTCAGGAGGTAGAGGCAGGCGGATCTCTGTGAGTTCGAGGCCAGCCTGGTCTACAAAGCGAGTCCAGGACAGCCAAGGCTACACAGAGAAACCCTGTCTCGAAAAAAACCCAAAATAAATAAATAAATAAATAAAAATAATTGATTTTGTGTGTGGTGTCTGTGCACATATGTATGAGAGAGAAGCGGGGAGGGCAGGAGGAGGTCAGAGAGCAACTTATGGCAGTTGCTGCTTTCCTTACACTATGCGATGCTCTGAGTATTAAACGCAGGTCTTTAGGCTTGGTGGTGTCATTACCTCTAGAGCCATCCCATCAGCCACAACACACGCAGGCACGCAGGCACGCAGGCACGCAGGCACGCACGCAGGCAGGCGCATGCGCACACACCCCTTCTCTGGAAACACCCACTAATCACAGGCAGCAGTTATCATGTAAGACATTCTTATTTTAAGAAAACAAAACAAAAAATTTTGGTATGTTTTTAAAATATTGGCTCAAAAATTTTAAAGTGGGTAAAACACCTCTTTAAGGAACTCATTCCTGGTAACTCACTAATCCAGGAGCATCAATGATAACATAAACAGAGTCAAAAAAAATATTTTCAAGACAGTTTCTCTGTGTAGCCTTGGCTGTCCTGGACTCACTCTGTAGACCAGGCTGGCTTTGAACTCACAGCGATCCACCTGCCTCTGCCTCCCGAGTGCTGGGATTAAAGGCGTGCGCCACCTTGCTTGGCTAGAAAACTTACATCTTTTATTACATAAAACCACATTGCCCACCCGTCCTTCACGGCAGTCTGAACTCTACTGCCCTCCAAAAGAAAGGTCTCTTGTGGTTCGGGAGCTATGGAGAAGCTAACAACACATTAAATATTCAAAAGATGATCCGTCCGGCACATTTCATTCTGAGGTGGTTAAGACGGTACCCTCCGTGGTCTGAGCACAGCAGCTCACGGTCACCATGGACTGGACAGCATCACAACACAGCACACCACCGAACCATGTTCAGGTTGGCTCCATGCTGTTTCCAGAAACGATATGAAGTCTCGGCAACTAGGTACGAGCTTGCAGACAGACCCAGCAATCCTTTCATAATTAAAGATACAAGATAAGAGTTTGCTGATCAATAAACAAACGGTTTATTCAGCACCCTTGTGCCAAGCACTGTGCTAGGCACTGTGGCGGATACAAAAGTTAAGACACAGTCCCTGCTCTTGAGGAGCTTACAGTCTCAGAGGGGAATAGAGCTAACACGTAGCAGCTAAGACAATGCATGATTTGGTATAAGATTTTTAGTACAGATTTGAAGCTTCACAAGAATTTAAATAAGAAATGAAATAGACCTTCGTGTTAAGATTTTAGTGTCAGGGTCTCAAAAGACTCAAGAAACTTAAATTGAGGTCCCTGCTAGGTGGAAGTGGGAGCAAGGGTCCGAGGAAGACCGAAAGTGTCCACTGCTAAGGGCCAAGAAGCGACTGCAGATTGCTGAGTGGCTTAACCATACAAGCAAGGTTCAAGGGCTTTAATGCCAACTCAGAATAGAGTAAGTAGGATGGAAGGGCAGGGTCTCGGCTAACACAGGACTCACCTGCCAAAGGAAAACAGCCACAAAATAAAACAGTGGCAGGAAGCATGACAGTCTAGGAAGCATGTCACACGACATGTCAATAGCTCCAACGTTTCTCCCGGTTCCCAGAGGACCCCCGAGACAGTGTTATGGTTCCATGTTCAGTTCCAGGAGGTGGAAGCTTTGCCTCACGAAGTACAAAAGAAATATAAAAGACAGGAGGACACAGAAGAACGACAGAAAAAGAAGTGGAAGAAACAAGTAAAAATTCAGTGAAAAAAACACACCAAAGTATATAAAACGTATCTCCTAGGGAGATGTAATTGGCATGTCCATTCATTTTTAAATGGACATATACTGTAGTTCTATAACAAAACAAAACTGCCTATGCTTTAGGTGTGCTTTTCAGTTATTTCTGCTACAGTCAACCCAGGAAATGCCTGAAACTCTATTCATGTAAGCTTAAGTGGCCACAGAATCCCATAATCCAATCTCACTTTTCTGTTGCCTCACACCATGAAAACAAAGTGTGTTTTGGAAGGACCATAATCAAGAGGTTTGCTGGGGAAGTGAGGACTTTCCCTCGTGACCAGGTAAGCACAGGGATCCCGTCAAACCACAGAGCGCCAGGGAGACACCAGACTACTAAGAGGTCAAGCGACTGAGATCGGCACTCCCAGGACACAGCGTGGAGCACAGCATGGCATTTGGCCACTAGAAATTCATATCCTAAAAATCAGATACTGCATTCGGCTATACATCCAAAATGCATCCCCTGTTTTCCAGTCATTAATATGTATAGGTATTCACTATTTAAAATGAACAGCTGGTGAAGAGATTATTTTAGAATTAAAGCTTTGCTGCAGTAACTCCATTAATTAGCTAGATCTAAAATTAACTCAGGGAAAATAAATAAAACCTAAAGAAACCCATTTCTGGCTCAAAAGCAAGCAACAACAACAACAATAATAAAAGTTACTGACAAAGCTTTCTTGAACAAAAATAATGATCAAACTTAAGAATCCCATGAGGAGCATACAATCTAAGATTGTCATTAAAATGTAAAGACTCTTAAACAAGAGAAAAGCAGTCCCATTGACCCACATCCCATAGAATTACAATTGTCTTCAGCCACTTACAGGCAACAGGTACCGTGCCAGTCGCCCTGGTCCTTACACATGCTCCACTGAGCCGCTAAGATGCTTCCCACCCCTAAGACACTTTCCACCCAGCCTATTTAAGCCTGTGTTAACCTTTGAGAAAAATCTCATCTGGAAAGCAACTCAGCCAACACCGGATGCTGCAGCAGCCAGGGGAGTCCTGTGCCTGTATGCTTATGAAAACAGATATCTGAGATCACCGTTCCGGGTTCGGATAAAGAGGCACGAACGTAAGACCGCTGAGTCAGACAAGATGTGATATCTTTGACAAGCAGTCACCCAACCATCAGTGTGGCTGCTTTTAAAGCCCCTAATTTCTACCCGATGGGACGAAGATAAACCACACTTGGCTCTTTACTTAGAATGAACGACAGGAGGGACACGAGCCAACGGGCATGTGCTTTGACAGAGGGTGGCCATTACTAATCTGGGTATTTCTTAGTAGAGAAATTTAGCTAAAACGAATATCACAGTTGCTTGCTTACAGCTGGCTTTTCTACAGCCAGTCCTCCGCTACAAGAATTACCCTTCCTTCTCTCTCCTCCTGTGGAAGCTCCGTTGTTTTCAGACGGAGGACTGTCTGAATGGCAGAAGTCAATCTTTGTTCTACTGAGGCTAGCACTCTGCACTAGTCAGATGTACATAACCGCTGTGTATTTCCATTCTTGAAAGGAATCCAGTTGAAAGCCGTGGAGACAGACAGCAGGCACAGAAACTGCTGTGATCAGGCCTATGCAGGAGAGCTAAGAACACATTACCATGATTTAAAAGATCACACGAAAGCTTAAATACAGTGTGAGAGAGATGGAATTCCGTTTTATTTTGTCCTCTCTGAAACTTCCATTTACACCACGGCCTTGTCTATCAAAGAAGAGGAGGAGGAAAAGCCCCGCCTGATGCCGCAGAGCTCAAGTGCCCACGTACTTGCTAGAGGCGGCAGGCTATGCTTCTCCAGTTTTGGGCTCCACGAGGTTATGCTTTTAGTACCAGCACAGTGAGGAGCCTCTGGCAAACTGCTGGAAACGTCGTCGGTGTTAGTCAGTGTACCATTCCGTAAAGTGCTTCTGGAGTTAAAATCTGTCAAGCTGTCAAAAGTGTCCACACTTTTGCAACAAGGGATGAAAGAATCCCAACAGGCATTTCACTGAGTCTGTCTCAGATGGGTCTCGTGACTGGCACAGCTGCTTTACCCTCCGAGGCGCTGGCCCTCACCCCAGGCGAAGCCTCCTGGCCGCTCTTCAGGTAGTGGGTTGTAATTGGGATCCTCATCTGGCGTATCAAAAATAGTCCTCCTAAAACACAGAGAGACTGTTCAGTGCCAGAGCCCTCTCAGATCGGAAGTACCATAGAGCAGTCACTCCCACAGGCTCCTCAGATAGGAACCATCTCTGTCTGCCAATTACAGAGGTAGTACACCTTAAAGGCGCCATATTTACTTAACGTTTACATTAACTTTTACCTCCTTTACTTAGTTTTATTACAGAAGCAATAGTAATGAGCTACCTAGAATAGTCAGATCCGCGGGCACATAAAAGGAATGGTGGTTGCTGGGTAACAGGAAGAGGGAGTTACCTAACGGGCAGAGCTTTAGGATTACAAGATAAAAACACTCTAAGGAGAGTGGCCCTCGTAGCACAACACAAGGCACTGAACACCACTGAACTGCTCATTTGTAAGTGGCTAGGATGGCCAGTTTCATGCTGCAGTGCACGGACTTAGTTACAGGGACATTCACTCGACACTCCAACTACAGAAGGAAGAATAGTAACTAATGTCAGTGCTCATTAATAAGGGAGTAATATAGCTATGTTAAACATGGATCACAAAATATCATGTAGCCACTAAAATTCTGCAGACCATTTATTTATTTACTTATTTGGTTTTTTTGGGACAGGGTTTCTCTGTGTAGCCCTGGCTGTCCTGGACTTGCTTTGTAGACCACGCTGGTCTTGAACTCACAGAGATCCACCTGCCTCTGCCTCCCTGAGTGCTGGGATCACAGGCCCATGCCACTGTAGGCTGTTTACAGTAGAAACTTTGTCCTGAGATAGGGTTTCTCTGTAGCTGTCCTGACTCTATAGACCAGGCTTCTGCCTCCCAAATCCTAGAATTAAAGGTGTGTACCAGCACGCCCAGTTAGGAAAAGTAATCATTACACATTAAATGACATTTTGTGGGATATGGTGGCACACAGCTTTAATCCCAGCACTCGGGAGGCAGGCGAATCACTGTGGGTTGGAGGCCAGCCTGGTCTACAAAGTGAGTCCAGGACAGCCAAGGCTACACAGAGAACCCCTGTCTCGAAAAACCACCACCACCACCTCCAACAACAACAACATGACATTTTAAGAAAGTGTATATGGGCTGGAGAGATGGCTCAACGGTTAAGAGCACTGTCTGCTCCCCCAGAGGTCCTGAGCTCAATTCCCAGCAACCACATGGTGGCTCACAACCATTTATAATGTGATCTGATGCCCTCTTCTGGCCTGCAGGTGTATATGCAGGCAGAGCACTGTATACATAATAATAAATAAATTTTTAAAAAAGTGTACAGATGGGCTAGAGAGACGGCTCAGCAGTTAAGAGCAATTAGTGTTCTTGTTTGGGTCCCAGCACCTACCCCAGGGGGTATTACATCAACCTGTAACTCTAGTTTAGGAGACACATTACCCTCTGGCCTCTGCAGGCATATGTACCCATGTACACTGTGCACAAGAAATGCAGGCACACAGCATCGCTTACACATTTATAAAATAAATGTTAAAAATTTAAAAAAGTGTTTAGTTACCCCATCCCAAGCAGTCAGCTGCAAACACATACAAGCAACAGGAGATGGACTAAACAGGTAAACAGATTTGTGTATGTCTGTGTAATTAAAGAAGAGGTCATTACTTGAGTAAGGAATAGGGGAGACACTGAAGGGGAGAAACGGTAAATTAGACATGTTATAAATACAGTAATAATGTAGGAAATTATCAACAAGTTGAAGATACAAGACTGTTTACCAAGAAGCCAGTCAGGGCCCTGCTGAAGATGAGTAGAATTACAGAATTTCTTCCTTCTACTTTTTTTTTTTTGTTTGTTAATTAAAAAAAAATTTTTCCCCTCTTGAGATGAACTCTTGTTGTGTTACTTGGGCTGGCACCAAACTTTGAATTCATCTGCATCAGCCTTCAGAGTAGACAGGATGAGCCAGGCGTGTGCGTACGCTAGCTCACACACCTGGCTAGTTCACTCTTCTTTTAATATTTATTTATTTTTCTTTTACTTATTTCTTTTTCATTTTAGTTCTTTTTAAAAAAAAGTTTATTTAGCTGTGAGTGGTGGTGCACGCCTTTAATCCTAGCACTCTGGAGGCAGAGGCAGACAGATCCCTGTGAGTTCGAGGCCAGCCTCGTCTACAAAGTGAATCCAGGACAGCCAGGGATAGATACAGAGAAAATTGGGGCGGGGCGGGGGGGAAGGTTTACTTATTTGTGCATTTTATGTATGCGGGTATTTTGACTGCATGCACAATTGCACTCTAAAGGAGGCATCAGATCCAGGGGACCACAGTTATAGACAGTTATTTACAGCCAATGGGTGCTGGGAATTGAACCTGGGACTTTTGGAAGAGCAGCCAGTCCTGTTAACCAACGAACCCTGTCTATTCTTTTTTGCTTAGCTATTCCACAGAGAACTTATATCAAGGAACTGCAGCATAGAAATGAAGAGATGTGCTTCAAACCACACCGCTTGCTGGAGGACCAATTAGTGAGGCTTCAGGTCCGAAGCCTTTTGCTCTCTAGCTCCCTGTGTGGCTACCGCCTGCTCTGCTGGCCAGCATGCCACAGGATGTCCCCGGAGCTGTGCTGCTCACGGCTTCCCACTGGTGCAGCAGCTCTCATGAAACCAAGTTCTGGCAGTCACTCAGGAGAGTAACTGCAAAGTCACCCCATGATGTCAGGAGCCCAGGAATCACACCCCTGGCCTAATCTGCTTCCACCAATCCCAAAGCTCCCACTGCACACGTATTGCGCAATCTGCAAACACTTACTCATACGAACCACACACTAAGGGAGCCCAAGGCAAACCATGATCTGCATGGAGTGTAAAACATGGAGCTGAGTACTCACAAAATAGATGGTGTTTTCAGAATTCTTATTCCGCCAGGCTGATTGGGAAATATATCTTCCAAGAAAAAATATATGTGTCCAACTGCAATACCTATAAGCAACCAGAAATAAAGGCTAAAAAGGAAGATTAAAATTTCTTTCTTTTTGGGGGGGAGGGGTGGTGGTTTGAGACAGGGTTTCTCTGTGTAGCCCTGGCTGTCCTGGACTCACTTTGTAGACCAGGCTAGCCTCGAACTCACAGTGATCTGCCTGCCTCTGCCTCCCAAGTAGTGGGATTAAAGGCGTGCACCACCACGCCTGGCTTAAAATTTCAATTTTAAGTTCCCTATCAGCATACATTTTATATAGGATAAGTAT